>NW_022631058.1:7892734-8386217 GCF_010015895.1 Lontra canadensis | reverse complement strand
ATATATATATATATATATATATATATATATATATATATATATATATAAATGTTTCACATAACCTCTTTGGAAGAGCTGTGTTTATTAAATGAATTTTAAAGGTCATTATTATGTGGAATCATTTAAGATAAATAAGGATTTTTTCCTCCCTTGGAACATAACAACCCTAAAATATATTCCAGTAGAGTAATCTGTGCTATCTATAAACTGCCCGCACTTCAGTGGCTCTTTTGAATGATTTGTAAATACCTGAGGCAAAGAACAATGGTAAGACCTCATAAGATATAAATTTGTTTTGTAATGAAGAGCCTTGGAGAAAGTCACTGTTCTGGAATCAATGTTCATTGCAAATATTAAGAAATAGAAATACACAAAATGCTAACATAATTTGCAGGTGTAATTTCATTATTTTATGTAGAGCATTAATTTATGCCTTAAAAGAACATTGTTCTTTAGCTGTCTGATTCCACAGAAGGAAGAAAAGTAATAAGGTGTCCGCTTGTTCCATGAATGAATATGAATCTGAAACAATCTCTCCACTGAATTATGGTTGAGGAGAAAAAAGGGGAGAAATAGCTAATCGGGATGGTAATTGGTGAAGATTGCAGATTGCATCAATCTATCCATCTATCCATTTACAATCATTTCTGGAGCTTACGCTGTGTGAGGTCCTAGGAGAATGTCAGGGGCTGGCAAAGCCATAGTCCCAGCCCTCAAGGATCTCCCGTGCGCTCAGGCAGCCAGGTGCAATGAGTTCTGGGTTTCAAAATCTGGCCACAGGGTTAGGGCAAGAGAAATAATAGGATGGCATGTGATTTGGTTCAAAAGCACAAGGCGGCTAGGAATTCAGAGAGCGTGAGTGTCAGCGCGCACCGCAGCAGTCAAAGCAGGTTTTCTGTAAGAGATGTCACCTTCAAGGAGGTAGAGGAGGACTGGTTAGGGAGCAGAGGTGCGTGGCTGGCTCCCAGGCATAATTCTTTGTGATAACATTTCAGATGGATCCATTTGTCTGAGAATACCACAAACCAATCCTCGCTTGGGATTACTTTGTTATAGGACATTTTCTCTTAGGGTGGGAAAGCTTTACGATGACAAATCATTCACAAACTCTAAGCCAAACTTAAAAGATGAACAGAAGATAAGCTCCGTCAGGCACCCGTTACAACAGGAATCGTAACTCCTTCTGATAGCCACATGTGACTCAAGTACACGACCTCTGCATTTGCTTCTCTTCCTTTTCTGTTTTCCCTCCCTCCCGTCTTACGTCAAGCAGGACCTAGGTTCTGGCTTCATTTCTCCAAGGGAGGAATACAATCGCAAGACTATTCCTGATTCAACAGCAAGGCCCACAGGAGGATTTCATTGGACAGAAAACACAGCAGCTTGGAGCACCTGGTGGGAAAGCGTCTTCCCTGAGTCAGAGGAGATTGCCCTAGGTTGAGGACAGAGTCTGGGTCCCCCGAAGAGGGAGACCTTTGGGCAGTCCCCTGAAGAGAAAGGACAGACAGCAGGATAAGCCTCAACAGAGATGCCCTGGGCCAGCCCTGCCAGAAAGGCCAGGGGCATGGGTGGGTGGGGCCAGGGGAGAGGTACGGGGCCCTAGGGTCCTTCCTGCACTCCTTGAATGGGAAATTAGGTTGATTGACAAAAAAATTAAAGAGCTTCACCATGTCTTGCATACCCGAACTTTGGTTCTGTCCTAAAGAATTCTTCTTGGTCTGAACCTATATCATCTGGTTGCTTAGGCAGGAAGAGGAGACTGTTTCCTCCCTGATTTGTGGAAGATTCCTATTCTGGAAATACTTTGTATCTATCTGAGCAGGCCTTAGACTGGACAAACTCTTTTTGAGGAAGGGAGGGGAGGTAGTTTCCTAAAACTAGAGACTAGGAACACCTCTCGGCTGAACTGCTTTTTATATCCTTCCCCACTCAGCAATGGGAAGGTGGGGCCCAGCAGAATTTACTTGCCTGAGGGAGGGAGGGAGGGATGGGGGCAGAAGAGGGGGAACCTCAATGGGGACAGAGAGATCCAATCAGACTCATGGCCAAAGCGGCTGACAGGACCGGACTCCAGACCCGCCCAGGCCTGGCTGTTCACCCTGCCCCAATTCAAGCAAGACAAGGATGTGACTGGGAGCCGAGCATTTCCCTGGCTTTTTATTTCCTCAAAAGTCTGAATCCTTGGGAGATGGAGACAGAATAATGAGAACTGGCAAAGGAGAAAAGATAGGGGTTCCAGGCAAAAATGTCTTCCAGAAGCTAAAAGGCAAGATGATCTCCCCGGAGCATAGGGCGGCCGAGCGTCCACGGGCAGGTGGGGGCAGAGGTCCTCCTTCCTTGCCAGGGCGAGGATCCCAAAGGACAATATTCTGTGTGTCTGGTGCAGGGTCGGGACAGGTAAGCCCAAACTACTGGACGATGAATATAGGAGATAAGGGGGTCCCCACCTAGATTACCCCACCTTGTCTGAGGTACAGAGGCTTGTCAGGAGGCTACAGGTAGCCCTTAGATTTGGGGAGGGCCAGCCCTGAGCAGGAGCGAGCTTTCGGAAAAATGATCTCAGCAACATTCTAAAGCAAGAAGAGGTGGCCTGAGGTCATAGAAGACCCTGAAGGGACCCGAGCTGAAGGGACTCGGGAGGGCCTTCTAGGAGGAAGGGGGCAGAGGTGCATGGAGAGAGATGGGCTGGCTCTAGAGGACTGTTTTCTCCCTGGATCTCTTTGGCTGCCCCTGTGCTGTGCTCTCCTAGAGGAAGAAAAGGGTTGCTGGGACAGAGGACAGGGTTTCCTGAGCCCCCGCCAAATGCTCAGGATGGCTTATGGCATCCCTGGGCAGCTGTAAAGGTGTGCAGGGCGCACTTGACTCCGGCCATGGGGCTTCAACTCAGTACATCTCAAGACAGCATCAGGGCGGAGGGGTTCACAGCCCTAAACTAGTCGCCAAACCCCAGCAATAAGCCAGGTGCTGGACCTTGGCCCAAACAGCTCCCACCTGTCGAAAGGGAGGAAAACATCTAGAAACACTGGGCACTCTAATGAATTTACCAAGCAGGTGTTCTGTCCCATGCTCCTTCCTGGGGGGAAGTTTATCGTAGAAAATCCGCAGATGAAGGGAGCATGAAGGTGTACGATGGAAATCCTCATTAAACAAAAGCAACATTCAGTGCTTGGCAGTGGTGCCCCCCCCCCCCCATTTTCTGTATCTTTAAGTTCAGGCTTCTGGGACTTTTCTCTGACAAGAGACCCAGAAGTTGTCCCAAAGGCCATTAGAACAAAGCAAGAGGTGACCCTTCACGAAAGAAGATTAAAAAAAAAAAAGGCTAGAATACTCCAGGGCTACCACATATTAAGCTCTTAGCTATGTGCTGGGTACGCACACACAGAGTTAATGATTTTATTATTAATTAGCTAAATAATTATGTACTCAATATTTAATATTAAATATTCCTATCCTCTTCTATGCTGTTGTTTATAGGGAAGAGTATCATTGATTCAGTGGAAAAAAATACACAACTCAGAATTTGACAAGTCCTTTTCTTCAGAGTGTATGTTTCCCCCTTTCAGATTTGTTTTCCTTTTATTTGGGTTCTAATTCTCAAAGAAACCGAAGAGCCTTTCAATGGTTCCTGGCCTGTCAGACCCATAAAAGTTTCGGCTTGCCCACCTCCCTTGTTTACCACGACGAAAGCTCAAGTCCTGTTTGCTAGGGTGGGCTCCCAAGGTGACAGACAACTTTAGTGAGACACCCAAGGTCACGCCCAAGGTCATACCCCAGGCGCCAAGGGGTGACGGGGGCCGGGAAGGGAAATAAACACGTGCTCAGCCACAGATCCCACTTTCTTCTCATTGGCGCTTCCCTGTCCAGAAACGTCTATGCTGAACATGAAGACCATGTCACAGAGGAGGGAGCCGGGGCTCCAGATGGGCTAGGGTACCTCATCTCTCTCCAGAGTCACTTGGAGGAGTTTCTTAAGGACAGGGTACTGACTCCCGGGGATCAGGGACTCTTTCTCCCCCTCGGCTAGGGGACAAGAGGTCAACTGCTGTGGAGACCCCCTCCAAAGCTCGCCTGTCCCCCATGTCTCAGCTCAAGCACTAGGAGCCAGCTCAAGCAATAGTGATGCCTTTTAACGACTGTACCTGAATATCAACGGCCCCATCTAGCTCAGGTGAGAAGGTGAGTCAGAGTTCAGGTTACGGACGTCAGTAATATCACTAGGGCAAGCAGAAAGTTCCCTACCTATTAGGAAACGTGTTAGGCCGTCTAGGTTAGGTACCAGAGCACAATGGAAAAGACAAGGTAGTGTCTTCACCTTCCTCTTTTTCTGTCTCCCTCTCTTGTTTCCTGAGTCCCATCCTGTTTGAAGCAGCTAAGAACAGGGGTCGGTTGGAGGGTCGTGGGTGGGCTTCATCCTTACGGGTATGTTTGGAAAACTTCCCCTAAGCCACACCTGCTCTCCTCATCCTGGATAGTTTCTCTTCACCAGATGTGGCTCCTGGAGAGAGAGAATGGGGGTGACGGGCCGTTCTCCCACCTCCCCCTCCTCCAGGTTCTCCAGCCTGCGGAGTCTGTTTGTTCAACGTGGGTGATTAGTCTCCCATGTGCCAGGTGACTTGTCTTCTGCGAGACGATTCTCCTGAAATTTTTGGCGGGGGGTGGTGGGCTGTAGGCCTTGCTGTGATATCTACCCACTTCCCGTGTTTCATATGGACCCTTTCAAGACTTAGAGGATTCTATTCAAAAATACCTCTTGACATTGCGAAACCAAGTGAAAGAGCTCGCTTCCTTCAGGCGTTAGGAGGCCAGGAAGGCCAATGTGGGGAACATTTGGGAGTGGGTGATATTAATAGTATCTGTGCTCTTCGAAGGTCAGTTTCTCTGCTCTGCACAAGTCTACAGTTTTGTTTGCTTTGTTTTTTTAAAAAGGTCCAACCCATAAGCTTCCTGGGGTCTGGGAAGGTGGGTGGTGGAGGTAGTACAGAAATGGGCAAGATATGGGACAGGACTCCAAACGCAAGCAGAGCCTGTTCCCTTCTTCAGGCAGGGCTGTGACAGGCAGTGACCTTGCATCCCATTGCCCTCCGGCGCATAGCACCTGCCCCACACCCCCTTCCTCCCTACCCCAGCTGCAGAGCAGACTTGAGGGCCTCATTTCCTGGGCCCACGTGGGCTAGGAAAACCTTCCCGGTTAGTCACTGCAGCAGGCTCCTCTCTACACTGCCAGCCAACGGGACAAACCACCCAGAGCCCTGCATCACGGGTGCAGGCTTCCTCTGCCATCCCCACTTATGCGGACACTTTCGTGCGCCCAGATTTTCATTTCTCTTTACTCCCAAACTCTTTATCAGGAGTCCTCTTAGGCCGGTTGTTCTGAATGCGACAAAACTCTGCAGGGAAATCCCCAACCACTCAGAAGGTGAGAATTGCAGTTAGAGCCCCAAAGCACTATTTCTCGGGTGCTGCCTGCACTTGCCTGGGAAGCCCCTGCCCCTGGAGTTTCTTACATTATCCCAAAAGCCCCCCCACTGACCCTCCCCCCCCCACCTCCAAACGACTTTCACACAGTACTCATCATTTCTCCTCAGCTGCTTCACTGTGTGAGAGCTCTGGACTGCTACCAATATTCGAATGGGCAGGCAGGCCATGGAAGTTGCCAGAAGGTCCTGGGGCTGGCGCTTAATTATGTGTGTCCAAGAGAATGTCCTGGGAGGTGCTGGGACCAAAGGCACTAAAAACATTGCCATCAAGCCTGCTGCTGTCCACACTGCCTTGAGTAACTGGGGGGGCATCACCTATGTTCATAGATATGTATGTACACATACATGTATATATATTGGCTGGGCCCAGGGTAGGCATGTTTATTCTTAACATAGTTAACATATATTAACATTATGGTAACTGTCTTTCTTGGCAACTCCAATTTTCATTTCCTTTTCATAGGCTGGACCTTGCAAGAACCCAGAGGAGGAGGATGCCCACTCTTCCCAAGGACAGGGAGAAGACATGTGTGGACCTAGAGCCTTCCCAGTGCCCCCTGCTGGGAAGGGGAGGGGATGAGATGGTGGGTGTGAATCACAGCGCCAGTCAGACTCACTGCAGCTTCTGCAAACCGTATTCAAAGATGGAGAGCTACCAATAGGGAGCTAGAGAATGTTGAAGTCACTTATTTCAACCTTCCATGCAGAGCCTACATTCTCTCTACATTAATCCTGAGGGATGGCCGTCCACTGCTCCTTGCACATCTCCACCATAAGTGGGGATGGGTCCAGAAGGCAATACAACATTCCTGATGTGGAGCCCGCACTTGTACGTTAGGCTTTCCTTGGGTTTCTTGAAACAGAAGCGTTGTCTCCCAACATATTCTGAGTCCTTAAGAACAGATTTCCGGGATATCGCCCTGCCTCCTGATGCCCTCAACTGACTTGGGCCCATCTCTGGCAGTTGACACTTTCTGGTATGGCCAGGCTTCCAGCATACAGGAGCTGGAGGGCTACTAAAGTGACAAAGGAGATTAAGACAAAAACAGGAGAAGGCACGAGGAGAAAAAGGCACAAAATATGCCCCTACCAAGGGGCCAGAGGGCGGAATTAACAAACAAGAGTGTCTTCAAACTTCATTTTCCATCTTCTAAAGGACATCTGGGTTTCAAGTGTGGAGAAGATGATCATTCCGTCATCCCCTTCACCCAAGAGACATTTATCAAAGGCCTACCTTGTGTTGGGCGTGGTGCTCAAAGGTGGGGAATCCAATGATGGATCTGCCCAGAGGACCCCACTATCATGGGAAATCCACTAAACTGACAAATGTCACAGAATGTGGCCAGTGCAATGACAGATATATGCCCAGGGTAGGGGTCTCCCAGCTGCCACCTAGCCATAAGGATGAGCAGGCAGGGGTCATGGAAGGCTTCAGGAAGAGGCCTGAGTGGCAGTTGGCCTTGGGAGGGGTGTAGGTAATGGTTCCAAGCAGAGCAGGATGGCGAGCAAAAGCGCAGAGATGCACGGGTTGGGATGAGCCATGGGGGTGCTGTTAGAATGGAAAGGCCAAAATGGGGGTGTGGAGGAGCCAGGCCCAGGATGGCCTCAAATACCATGTTGAGGATCTTGGACTTTATCCTCCAGGCTGTGGGGGAGCACTGAGGTTTTGTGAGGAAGGGCGAGGCCCAAGAGGCAGGTTCGGTTACAACTCTGTCTAGGAACACAAACCCACGGGAAGGAAGAGGACCATGGGTGTAGAAGGTGCTTCCAGTCCTTTCAGGCAGGAAAAGCAAGCATTCACACATCTGAGCATCTGGTTGAAGGGACTTCTCCACCCAGCTAGGAAACAGCAGCCACGAGACTTGAACCAAGTCATTTTAGAACTTTGATTCACTGTTTTCTTCTCTCAGAAGTGAATTCAACACATTTTTTTTTTTAAACTGTGGACTTGAGACAGAGGCTTTTGTCCTTTTTGGTTCTTTTCATTTGTATCTGCATATATGCCCTTCTTTCCTCCCTCCACTCCTTCCTTCTTCCCCTTCTACATTGCCTGCTCGACTTCTACTCTCCCTGCCCCCCTCTCTCCATTCTCCCATTTCCCTTTCAACGTCTCCCTTCCCTCCCCCTCTCTCCCCCATCTCCTTTCCTTCTTTATTAACTGCTTACTAATAAATGCAGGCAAAAACTCATCAGTAATTCTTCCTACTATGGTCTGCATGCCTTCTAGTTAAGGCACAGGGCATCCCTGGATGAGGTCAACCAGGATGAGCTTCTTTGTTGGTAACAAGAGAAGAGAAGCAGTGCAGAGTACAAATAGGTCTCAAGTTGGGAACTAGCCCTTCTCTTCATAGAGTGAGGTTATGGAGGGCTCCAGTATGGGGAAATGTGGATCAGAGTTTTGTGGTGTGTATTAATCAAATAGGTAAGTGTGTCTCTTAACACAATGTCTGCTTTTATCAATCAGCAGAACGGTCTTTCTTGGAGAAAACACTGGTTTGGCTAGCAATACAAGAAGCTGGGGGGCTGAACAGTGAGGCTCCCTCTCGAGCCAAGTTTTCACTTTCTATTTCTATCTTTCAACTTACCATTTTATCTTTGTCTATTTTGCCAGGCCCAAGAATGAGGGGTGGTAGGGATTTGCCAGCCACAGCAGATCCTAAAAGGCAGAGTCCCATACTGTCAGAGGTGGAAAGGGCCTTAGAGATGAGCTTCACTTTCATTCAAGATGTTTTTAGGGAACAACTGTTTGCCAGGCTTTATGCTAACTTCTGGCTCTGGTGCTTAAGGGAATAAAGAATAGAGCACATCCTCAGGATTTCCCTTTTTGTCTTGGCCACTAGGGACATTTTGAACCTCTTCTCCATTGAGCTGAGTCGACCGAATTTTACAGAAATCCCACCAAATTTTCTGGATCTTTCAGGTGTCTACGTGAGATAAGTCTTCTGCTCCTTTAAAATGGTTTCATCTGTGACTTAAGTAGGTTTTTCTAGTTGTTTTTCCCTCTCCCCCCCCCACTCCCTCTCCCTCTCCCCCTTTCCTCCCTCCCTCTCTCCCTCTCTCCCTCTCCCTTCCTCCCTCCCTCCTTCCCCACTTCCTTCCACCTTCCTTTCCCTTCCCTTCCGCCTATATTCACTGGCTGCTTACTATGTACCAGTCTTGGCTTGGGCACTGAGATAAATGAAGTGACTTATAATCAACTGGGAGATGAACAAGAAATGAAAACTGATTATGGAAGAAGAGTCATGTGTTCATTGGAATGTGAAAGCAATCAAAGCCTGAGGCCCAAAGTCTCCTCCCCCCAGATTTGAGGACTGTGGTGGAACCTTGCCTTCATGAAGGTTCCATTCAGTTAAACTGTCCTTTGGCCTGTTCCTCTTAACACTTGCCTCCCTTCAGAGACGTAGCACTGGTTTCTCTCCCTGTGAGTCTGAAGCCACCTTAAATCTCAAGGTTAAGATCAATGTTTCCAATGTCTGTCATTTCACCTCCATCTACATGCGGTTTTTATGGGGTTTGCTCCATTCTTCAGTATGAATTTCACATAGACTTGGGGCCAGAGGTTTCCAAGAGGAATAGGGAGCCCTTTCTCTAATACAAGCTTGAGGAGAAAGCTACTTTGAGGAGCCAGCACAAGTGTGGATTTCCTAGCCAGTTTGTGGCTGAACAGGGCCTGGAGGGATACAAGGATCATGGTATATCATCAAAATCTTGAGGTCTAGTTGCCTGCATCTATCAGGCAAAAAGAAAAACAAGAGGACCAACCCTAGTGTTCTTTAAGTTAATATTTTTTGATCTACTTTTGTACTGCAGAGGTGTTTATTGAACAGCAAACTGAAGCTAAATTTAGAAGTTGTCTTTAAGTAATTGGACTAACATTGTGATTTGGATGTTAATTCGTCAGAATCATTTTCCCTTCTCACTATAATATTTGAAGAGAGTACCTGGATCCTTAGTTTTCAATCCCCCAAAGAGAAGCTAACCTTGCAGGAGAAGTGGTTTTCAATGGTCGTTCCCTCAGAGACGATGCTCTTATCCCACCCTTAAGCTGTGCACACACACCTACCACACATACCCTCAAACCATCCGTGAGCTGTCCAATGTCATTCTTGCTGGTTTTCACAATTCATTTCCAAAGCTAAGCAAAAGAGAAAGAGATTGCTCTCTTGGCTGACAAGAAATTGTAGTAAGTTTAGGAAAAAAGCAAAGGAAATAAATATATGAATTTCTTGCTTCATCTTCCCCCACCTTCTCCTACAAGAACCCAATCAAATTATAGAAATGGTTAAGATTTTTAAAAGTCAATGAGGAAGGTGAAAGGTAGTGACCAAGATTAAGCTTCAGGAAAATATATTCAAGATCCTAGGAAGTATCTGTTGTGAGTGTTGAATGCCCAGAGCTCCAAGACCTAAAGCAACAGTGTGGTATACAAAATTCCCACATCACTGTAAGTGATTGGGGAGGGAAGGGGTAGGAAGAGGACAGACAGTCAAAAGTCACTAGATTGAGGCAGAAAGAATCTCCATTCCCTATTTAGATTTCCTTCAAGATTTAATAAAATAACAAAAGGCCACAAATGAGATTTAACACGTTCATTAAAAAACAAAAAACAAAAAAGAGCAGTGGGAAGGGAAATACTATGAATCCAGGTGACTATTGGGTTGTATGGAGAAAGGGACATTGGGTAATAGGAAGACATTGGGCAATATTCCAGCAAGCTTCTGAGTTTATTAGATTTTGCGATATTTTTTTCTATTCATATTCATATTTAGAAGGAGCTTGTCAGACCTCTCATCTTTCCTTCTCTCCACCTTGCCATCTCTCTTCTCTCCAGGATCCTTCTTCTATTTCTCTCATGCCTTAGGAACAGTGACTTTGGAGAGAGCTGGTTTAGGTTTGAGTCTTAAGCACTTGACTTTGGCACTTACTAGCTTTGTGATCTTGGGCAAATTAACCTTGTTTGGCGTGTATTTCCTCTTCTTTAAAACAGGAATGATAGTAATCTCTGTCTCACAAGACTATTGTGAACTTAAACTGAGCTATTATATGCAACTTCTTCATACTTGCTGGCACCTGAAGACACTCAATAAATACTCAGTTTTCTTCCTCAGAAGCACAGCTTTTTTTCCAAAGCCAGGGTTTCTATCTGTGCCCTCAATAATCCCATTCTTTCCTGATTTTCCCATTCTTTCCTTCCCTATCTTACATCTTCAACCTTTCTACCTTCTTGAGACCCTTTTCTATATGAAGGTACCCAGACTTAGTTGTACCTTCCTTGTGACTTGGAAGTTGTGGGAAAGGAAGGATCAGTCAGGCAATTGAAGTGCCATTGCATTCTTTAGAAAGCTTGGACCCAGAAATGGTTAGGAAAGGACTCGGTTGCTCTGGGTCCATTTACCCATCCATGAGATAAGGGCACGAGAGTTGGCAAGAGACTTTTACTGGAACATGTGGAGCAAGAGGAGAAGAACCGCAAGGCAACATGCCAAAGGAAGAAGCAAAACAAGCAGAATTTAGTAAAGCAGGGGTGGGGGGAGAGAAACAGAAGAGTGGGATCACAGAAGCCAGAGCGGTGGCTAGAACAGGGTGAGGGATTTTTGAGAAAGAAGAAGTAAAGCATTCATGTAAGGTGAGGTTTGAAAAGTATCCTCTGAGCCTGGGCTGGTCATTTAGGAGGTGGCCTATAACCTCTGCCAGAACTTTTTCAGTGCTGGAGGGGTGAGGAGCTTGGTTGGAGTGAGCTAAAGGAGGCAGTGAAAGGGGCAAGTAGAGCTGATTTCTTTGGCAAACTTGGCAGGGAAGGTAAAGCAATTGTTGGAGAAGATGGAAGATCAGGAGAAACGTTGCATTTTCCACAACTGTGGATGGCAACCTTGCAGCACATTTTAAAGCTGTACAAAGGAAACCTGATGAGAGGGGTTGAGCACACAGAGGGAGAGAGGAAGCACTGGGGAGAGACAGAGTCTCAGGCCAGGAAGAGGGCAGAGAGGCCAGATGTAGAGCATTGGTGGTGGGATGGCCTCTCAAACATAAGGATAGATTACATTCTCTGAAGGAAATGGAGTGAAGGTGGACACAGATTTGGATACATTCATAGACACCAGGGAACTTGCCTGACCCTTTTGAGGGCCTTATTTTCTTCTGTGGAGTAGGAGGTAAGACCTTCTGCTGAAGGCAGGAAGTTGGGGAATGTGATGGGGTTTTGGTAAAAGTGCTGAAGGTTTGGGATAGCTCCGGTAGGATATGAAAAGGTTGTTATGGAACACTGAGGTCCCAGGAGAAGCTCCAGATCTGTGTGGTGACTTTTTCAAGCAGTGCTCAGCAGCACAGTGGTAGAAGCATAAGAGGGGAGAATGCCGATCCAAGGTTGGCAATAGGGCAGGTGGGGCTGGAAGAGAAGAGTCTAGGACCCTGAGGATGTTGGGAGTGGTGGGGAAGGATTCACTATGAACGTCACTGTGAGTCTTTCTAAAACAGGATGGGAAGCCCCAAAGAGGGGTTTGGCTGGGAGGGAAGAAGGTTGCGGGGAGTACAGGATCAATGAGACTGAAAAACTAGTATAAAGCCAGGGAGGAATTAAGAGTTGGATGGATAGTGGGAGATGTGGCCAGGACTTGGGATATTAACATGTCCAAGATGGTGCTATTTGAAGGGTTGGCAAGGTCCACACAGAGGGTCTGGCTGTTGGAGGGGTAGAGTTCAGACTTTTCCAGGAGACCTTCTGTGAGCTTGCTTATTTTATCGTTCAAGCCAGTACCCTACCACACTCATCAAAATCTTGGTGGAGAAATCCACTTGCCCAAGAAGTCTTTAGTAGTGGGGAGAGGGGTAAGGGTGTCCAAAACACTTTTTTTTTTCCCCTTGCATTTAGGGACTCTGAGGATGAGTCCCTTTGTCTTTCTCTCTTCTCTTCCTCTTAGAACTCTGATTAACTTTTCAAAAAATGTCCCCTTGACAATCATAGGAGGTTATAGACCTTGCATATTTGAGAATGCTTTCCTTTGTCTTAATTCTTAGATTCTTGACCAGCTGGGCAGGTCCAAGTTTTGGCTTCTGGCTATGGTTGTCTGGGACAATACAAAGAATATCTTTCACTTGCAAGCACAGTCTTTGGAGGTTGGCTTCTTACCTGCCAGAGAGAGTTGCTGTGTGGTTTGTTCCCCCATCCTGTCATGGGGACTGTGATTCATAGCTGGATTCTCAGGTTCAGCACATCTTTCATGGGATCTGCTGTTTCCTGCAAGCAGTCCCTGCAAAGGACGTATACGTTTTTGCTCAAATTTCCCCTTTTGGCCTTTTGGTCTTTCTGTGAAGCCTGCAAATTGGGAAGGCAGAGGAATTGAAAATGAGTTCTGAATTTGGGGCAGGCGGAACAAATCCAGACACCATGGAGCTTCTGTGATTCTTCCGTAAATAACTTCCCTTTCCTGGCATGGTAGAATATTCCCTCACTGGGAGTTGGACAAGTCATGTGGACCTCAGAGTCCTCTTTGATCTGAGAGTGTGGGTGTATGATCCCTTGTATCCGTGATGAGCTCTGGTGTAGGGATATCTGAGCACACATATACACTTTTATCCATCTTATGTAACTGGAAATCACAAAGGAGTGGGCATCTTTGATAGACTCAAGAGCAGGTTCAGGTGCTTCACTAGGAAGATAGTAAATGTATCCTCCCCAGACCTCTTTAATTCGCATATGTCCTATAATCATAAAACATTGGAGGTTAGGAATGAAGGAGTCTCATGCTGTGACCTATGGAATGAAGAATCTACCTTGTGGTTCATATCTTCCTTGTACAGTTGCATTTCTAGTGTTGAATGCAGAAAGAGCCTGGTTCCTCATTCCCTAATGGCTTCAGCCAACATCAATCACCTACAGAGGCACTGGCAATATGATCTTCTTTTCTCCTACTGAAAACCCTTCCTCCGTTTCCCAACATTTTAGAGTCCGAGATAAAATAATTTAAAAAAATCAATAGCTCTGCTTCAGTTTTGTACTGTTTCTATTTCTGGAGTTGTTGTGGTGCCTGGTTTTCTTTTGGCTTCAAGAGGGTAAGAATACGGTAATGAGCTATCTTCACCCTTTAAGCTTCTGGAAGGACCTTGGATATGTTTTCCAGTATGCATCATTTCCTGTCTCCTTGTGCTCTCTTTCTCACTTTTCCTTCCACCTTTTGCTGAATGTTCAGGGCACAAAAGTCCTGGAATTCTTTCCTAATATGCCCTGGCCAGGAGTGAGCTCTTTACCACCACATTAAATTTCACTTACCTTGGAACACCATCAGGCAAAAGTGATTTTAGTGTTTTTTCAACCAATGGGATCCAGAAGATAAGGTCAGAAAAGTCAAGGTTCTCGCTACCCAAAGTATGGACCATGGTCTGGTCACATTGTGAACATCATGTAGGGACTTCTTAGAAATCCCAAATCCTGGGCCCCAGCTCAGACCTAAGGATCTGCCTTTTACAAAGATCCTCAGATGATTCATATATATGTTACAGTTTAGAAAGCCCTAAGATGGCACGTTAGGAGAAGCCCATTGGTACAAATAGTGTTTTTTTCTTTCACCTTATCTGATTCATGACTGCTGGGCTTAGAATAACTCAGAGCCTATTGGTCTGGTTTTTTTTTTTTTTTTTTTTTTTTGTTTTTTGTTTTTTTTTTGTTTTTTTTTAGCTCAGAAAGGAGATAAATGGAGACCACTGGGAATCTGTTGAATGACAAAGGAAAACCCTCTTGGAGGAACTGGCATTACGGGAATTTGTGTCCCCATCTGCCATCTTGCTGCCAATCTCTTGTGAACGTGGATGGCACTCCATTCTGGGAAAAGAAAAACATGTCAGTAGAAAACGTCGATGATCGCTCTAGTTTCTATTGTAAGATTTACAGATGCCAAATGCAGCCCAATAATGGTAGTTGCCAATGGATATTCAAGATAAGGAGAAACCTGTTTGATAACTCCTATTAATTACACATTAGCAGATTCATTGTGGACAGCAGTGTAGAGAAGCTATTCAGAGAAATAACATTAATGTGTGTTGTGGCATTCTGGCTGCAGGCAGGACGTTATCTGTCTGTGGTCTCCCACTGAGGGTCTGGGGAAGCAAGGATCTGGGATGAACCCCACTCTGCCTTTCAGCAAGAAGCCTTTCTCTTCTGTGTTGCGCTGTAGTGTAATGAGATGCATTAATTATAACTACTTATGATTCAAGAGCTGAGCACACAAGCGGTCCATCTTCTAAATGAAACCCACATCACTTTGGCGGCCATAAACTCAGATAGTCCTTGTCAGTGACTAAGTGTCTAGGGGCATGTGAAAGCATGCAAACACCTTGGATTGAGTATTTGGAATAATCATTTGTCTTCTTTTTAACACATCCATGTTCATTTCTTGGGTGGACATTACTCCCCTTCCCACTCTAGCTTGATGAGTTTAATTATTGCAGATATACCTGGATTAAGATGTGGGATACTGCTTCCGTTGGCAGTAGCAGAGGACTGGTCACAGGTTTAAATCAGCCATGGACTTTTATCGCTTTCTATTGTCAAATGGCTTACAAAGGAAAGGGCAAAAGATGGAGGAATCTCCACTAATCAAAACTATAATCTGTGGGTCTTGTCTCATCTCACATACTTAACGCAGTTTCAAACAACAACAACACCAACACAGTTTTTTTATTTGTTTAAAACACATGCTCAATATAAAATTTGAGTGGTATTAAAGGGAAGAAAAGCAAGAAAAATCCACCTGCATTCACATCTATGCAAAAGTAACTTAATATATCTTTGGCTTATATTTGGCCTCTCCTCCTCCCAGATTTATCTATAAATATATATAAATGCATGTTAATATCTAGATTGCTTTTTTTAAAATTTTTAAATTTATTTTCAGTGTAACAGTATTCATTGTTTTTGCACCACACCCAGTGCTCCATGCAATCCGTGCCCTCTCCAATACCCACCACCTGGTTCCCCCAACCTCCCACCCCCCGCCCCTTCAAAACCCTCAGATTGTTTTTCAGAGTCCATAGTCTCTCATGGTGCACCTCCCCTTCCAATTTCCCTCAACTCCCTTCTCCTCTCCATCTCCCCTTGTCCTCCATGCTATTTGTTATGCTCCACAAATAAGTGAAACCATATGATAATTGACTCTCTCTGCTTGACTTACTTCTATAAAAATGTTACCATACTGCCCTTTTACCTGCTTTTGCATTTGGCAATGCATTACCTTTTCTCACATTCTCACATACCCTTTTCTCCATGAACTTTAATGGCTGCGTCTTACGTAGTTTAGATTCTCTAGGAAGCGGGGGTAACGATAAGTATGGGTCTAGTTGAAAGAGGGAACAAGAAAAGGCTCTTAGTTCTAGGAGCATTGAATTTCACTAAATTCATTTCTACTGTGAGATCATATGCCTGAATGGCAATTTGGTTTCTTGTTTTTATATCTTGTTATGACTACATATGTAAAGTTGCACACACTTGACTCCATCTATCATTTTTGGAAATGACTTGGGGTTCCAGACGTTTTCTTGTTCCCAAGATTCTCAGATGTCTAACCTCCATCTGCTCTCCATCTGCTTCTTGAAGTACCTGATGGATGCATAAGCAAAGCTTAAATTACGTCAGCTGATAACAGAGTAGGAAGACAAACTAGCCAGGGAGAAAAAGAATTAGTTCTTCCTTATCTGGGTTTGTAAAAATGAGTTGCCCTTTCTCGTTTCCTGCATTTCTTTTGGATAACGGTCTATAGGTGGTTCTGAAAGTCTGGGCCTTTATGACCGTTAAGATGTGCCAGATATCCTTCCAGAAGCACAGCTGACATCATGAATCTCCCCAGCTGAACACGAATGTGGCTGCCCATTTCTCATTGGAGGAACCTCCCATTGGAGGAACTGTCTGTTCCTATTTCATGGTACTTGCCTACAATAATCCTGGAACCCCCAGGTCCATTCATGTCTGGGAGCCTAGCTCCCTTGGCTCTGCAGAAATCCTTGGCAGGCTTCCTCCTCCAATAGGACCTTCCTTTTTTTTCTTCCCCTTGTAAATCCCACCCATCCTTACCCAAGACTCAGCTTCCCCATGTAGCCATGCAGCTTTCCCGGCTCCTGAAGCTTACTGCCACAGATGGACCCCCTCCTCGCTCTGGTATTCCTCATAAGCATAAGTTGCTTGATGATTTGTTTATCTGTGCATACTTGGTTATACACTTATGAAAAGCAATAACCCTTTTCCACGTACGAGTCAGATTTGCCGTAAGTTAAATAAACAAGACAAAAAAGCTTTAGGATGTATTTCTTTAGCTTTTATTTCATAGAAGCCACCTAAAAACCTCACAAATGATGTTGCCATCATAAGGACAGTAATGGATTCTCAACCTTCCGAATCAGCTGTGACTGACCATGAAATGAATTAGGATCTCTGCATCTTCTCTCTTATGTCCTCAGAAAAACTTGCACCTTCGCTTCAACTGTGGTCTCCAATCACAAGGAAAATGCAGTAATAGGATGCATGTGGGTAGCCGGAGAGGGAATAATACACAAAACACTGAAATAACATGAACGAGTGAAGGAATAATCCAGAAACACGGGGCTGAAAGCTAACGTCTCCCCTTCTCCTATCCTGCCCTCTGTTCTCTCTCTCCTCGGTTTTCATCTATGCTCAAGATGACTTTGTGGCTACTTCAGCAATACATAACTTTACACGCATCTTAAATTTTAGCCAGTGCCTTTGGAAACCATTTGTTTCCAAACGGGTCTTCCATAAGCCGGGGAAAATATGCAGAGCTAAATGGTAAGAACCTAATAAACAGGGCCATGCTATTTATTTCCTGGTGTTCCCAACAGTGCCTGGTGCTAAGACCTTAGGCCGAGTAGCTGCCCAATGTAATGGATTGAAGTGCCTGAAACAATAGGTCATGAAGGTCTCTGTTCCCATGAAGTGACAGTGGTATAAGTATATATACCTACATGTCGTGCCAGACACAAACCTACATAAGACCACACACTTCCCTAAGGAATTTCTGCCTTCTTTGGGGGAGGCGGGGCAGTTCACTGGGAGACCCTTGCTAGCAGAGGCTCTATTATAAAAGCAGGAACATAGGACCAAGCCCCCTTGGCAACCCTGTCACGTTGTGTCTGTGCTTGTGCCCCCTGAGGGTGGCCCAGGGGGAAGAGCCCTGGACAAGATGGATGGATCATTACAGATAGATGGAATCCCAGGGCCTCCTTCCTCTAAGGGAGCGAGGGAGAAAGGAATTAATGCTGAGAGTAGAGGCACTCACTAGAGATAGTGAAGGAGGAGAAGAATCCAGAGGCCCAGGCAAGAAACATAGAGGTCCTTTGGGTTTAGGGACAGGGAAATTCTTTTCTGTCTTCCAAGTGTTGACAAACTCAAACTTGTTAGCACCGATGTTCAACAGATGCAAGAAACGGCTGTCTGCGTTTAAGAAATGCTCCCTACCCCCTTGTCCAGGCCTCTGCTGGAAACCTTCCCCTCTGGCAGAGTACTTGGATTCCTCTCTTTCCAGCTTCTTCCTCACCCCCTTTCGTAGTGGACAGTGCTTCCCAATAACTAGTTCCGTGAATCTGAACCACTCCCTAGATCTACTTTTCCCCGTGTGCAAATGCAGACGAATCATGGAACTTTGGAAACAGAAGAGAGCTCCCTATTTCCCAGGTGTACTTTTCTGATCTTAGCGATCGATGTTCAGAGACTCCCTCGAGGTTACACCTGATACCAGCACTTCCAGGTGGGCTGTGCCAGGCCTCCCGCTCTACTGCCTGAACACATAGCCATAGCGACAGCTGTCCCAGGGGTACTCTTTAGACTCACGTTGGACCCAAGTATAGGCAGATGGTTAACCTGCTGCCTTTGACAATACAGGTATCATCTGAATTGTTTCAATGTTAGTTTACCCAAATTATTTGGAATGCCCTTCACTCAAGGCGTTAGATGGAAGATACCCACCCTCACAGACCTGCCCTTCCACTCCTGCCAGAAACTCTTTCTGGTTAAGAGGATTCAGCAAAATCGGCCCCTCTTATTTTCCAAAGGTCAGAGGGTGCATATCACAGCGTAGAGCAACTCTGGACATTTGTTCTCGGGCTTCCCTTTCCTAAAGTGTGAATGTCCGGGTTCCTGTTCTTCACGCGGTGGCCCAAGGGGCAAACGATGCTTCCAGCTGCTTCTTTCCCTTGTGGTTCTCCGTCACCTACCTGGTAGACCCTTTGCTCCTGAGCACAGCTGTCAGTCTGCTTGTGGCCTTGCCCCTGCCTAGAGCCCCAGCCCCCCAGATTCTGGCTGCTCCTCTGGGTTCCTGGGCTGCAGCCTTAGGAAAGATGTTTCTTTCACCTTCCAGATGAGTACTTCTGTTTTTCACCTGCTGGGACTTTGTGCTTGTTTTCCTTGGGCCTGAAAGGACCCACCCAACTTTCTGACTCTAGAAAACTCCTTTTCCCCCTTTAAGGATGAACTTAGACATTTCTTCTACTGGGAAGTCTTTCCTTACTCTGTTTTCTGCTACTCGACGCTTATAGTTTTGTTGTTACCATGATTTGTTTTTGTGTTTGTCTCCCCTAAAAGCCTAGGAACCCTACAAGGACAGGAGGCTTGTTTCATTTTTATACCCACCTGGGCCCAAGAAAAAGCCAGTTGCTCAATCAGTACTTGTGGAATTGACTTATATAAGCTCTCTGTGCAGAGTATTTCTTTTCTGAGGGCAACCTGTGACCTAGTCACCTAAGAAAAACCCAGTCCAGGATTCCTTGGTTGATGACATGAGCAGTTTTACTCTCCCAATTTCCATGACCTCTTACATTTCCCAGGGCTGCACAAAGGTCTACAACTGTACCCCCACCCTGCCTACTGCCAAAGGATTAAAGAAACGATTTGGTATTTTGGTTAACTTACATTCCTTCCAGGAGAAGGGAGGTACTGATCCCGCTCAGCTGAGACGGACAAAGCCTTACGGAGGCTTGAACCCAGGGAGTTCTGAGGCTCTCAGAGCTCACAGAGGACCCAAGGAATATAGAGAGTTTTGCTGATGAAAGGTCAATACCCACACCTTCCATCTGCTAGAAGGATGCCTGGAGTCCTCTACTTATATTGGCATCGAAGGCTGGAGTTGAATGTGATGTTTTGGAGATGAAAACGGAAAAGTGAAGCTGATTCCTAACCACTGTCTCACCCAAATTAGGAAATGGTCCTCATGTCAAAGGATAAAGGGAAGCAGTCTAGACAGCTGGAAGGAAGGAGAGAGGTGGAGGGGCAGTCATCTTCCCTGAGCACCCACTCTCTGTTGGACACTCAGCCATGACCCCAGACATGCATTATATGCTCTAATTCTTGTAAGGACTTTGTCGGGCAGAAAAATTATTTCCATTTTACAGATGCAGAAGCTGATGCTTGGAGAAAATAGATAGGCTTGCCCTAGGTAATCCGGGTGATAAGTGGCAAAATCCCAACTACCTGACCCCAGAAAGTATGTTTTTGTTTTTACTTTTGGTTTTTTTTTTGCATACTCTCATGTATCTTCTGTGTCCTAAGGAAGTAAAAATGGCATGCTGGATTGTGGGGCTGGTGGGAGCAAATGGACATTCTGGAGAAAGAACCGGGTCTTACCCAGAGCAACATGGGGCTTTCAGTTTTTCCGGACACGATCCTATTTCTGCCCTGAATCCCGTGGGATTTATCCTGCCCCTAAATGGATCAGAATATTTAGAAATGACGACAGCCTTAGGGCACGAATTCAGAGCATAGTAGCTGGGGTAGGCTGGTTAACAGCAACAACAAAGAAAAGTATCAAGACTTCAGAAATACAAGCAGTATATAACATTTCCTGTGAAAAAGTAATAAAAGTCGTCTTGAATGGGTGACTTTCAGCCTCAGTCAGTCTGTGTGGTCACTGGGCAGCCTGTTAAATATTTCGGACGGAACTTTAGAATGACAAAAATGGTTGATTGTTTCTGCAACATTTCCCCACAAACTCTAAAAGAAAATTGTTGTTAGATATTTTACGATTGGTCTCCTTTTGTGTTTTTGCCATTTACTAAGTCTAGGGGAAGATAGAGCATTTGTATCAGTGGAAGTCTGGCATTGAATGGCACCCAACAGGACTGCTGCACAGAGAGGGGCACCCGGGGTTCCCTGCTCTGGTTCTGACCGGTTATCGGGGTGGTGGAAGGACAGAAAGAAGGGGGAAGAGGGAATATTTTTCCATGTGAACTGGGGAGTCAGGCCCAGGAGCCCGAAGAGGGCGCCCCGGGATAGCAGAGTTGTGAGGGAGTGTTAGTGCCCGTTCTGGAAGTTAGCTTGGGGCTGGAGGGTTGGAGGGACTGGAGCAGGCCTCTGGGTAAACATGCCTGTACCTGGCTGCCCTCAGGCAGACAAGGTGAGGTGGAGGTGAGAAGGGCCCCATGAGACTCTGAGTCCGCTCATTCCCAACTCAGGCCCTGAGTCATTCCCAGGTCAGGGGCTCTCTCCTTGGCGGACTAAATTGCCAGGCTGGAGCCCCCATTCTGGGGTCTAGCACCCTCCCAAGCAATCCAAGGTTTTCTGTGAGCTTGGAGTTTCTTTTGTTCTTTCCTTTCTCCTTTATCCTGATCTGGCCTAAGTCTTTCTTTCCCTTTCCTTAGCCTCTCTTAACTTTTTTTTTTGCCCCTGTCAGCCTGAAATGAAACACTGCTACTTCTCTGTGTACCTGAAGGCTTGGGGTTAGCGGGAGAGATTTTAACACCACAGGCACTAGGACGAGACAGAATTCATTAGCCATCCCAGGCTGTGGGGACATGTTCATAGGCCACCTCTCTCCCCTAGGAGACCCCCTTTGCCTCCCCTCACTACCTCTCTCACTACCAACCTCACTACCTCTCCATTTTTTCCAAGATCCTAGGTCCCTCACTGCGGCCTCTGTAGACCGCTCCAAGGTCCTGGTTGCTTTATTGAACAAAGCATGTAAGCTCTGTTTGACTTAATATGCACCCATCCAGACCAGCTGGGTCCATGGCCCCATGTCTCACATCCCAAGGGCCCATCCAGCTGATATCTCAGCAGAAAACCCATCTATTGGGAGTTGGCTCACGCCACTTCCTCAGAAGGCAGAGGCAGTCAGAACTTCTGATTGTTTTAGATAGAAAATTTTCCTCCCCCCATCCCCTATGTGAGGTGTGGGTGTGATAGAGAGAGGGAGAGGGGTATCGAGGCTAGAAGAGGGTGTACCCAGCTCCCAGGTCCATTCATATCTGAGGAACCTGCAAATTCTGTGTTAGGTTTTCTGCTGGAGTTACTACCTTTGCCTGGGGGGAGACACCTGGCCTGACCCGCCCTTGTATTTGGGTTTTATTACCTGGGACTAGTTTCCTGGACTTACTCAAAAGTAAGTTCCCTGAGCAGGGGTGGGGGGGTCGGGGGGTGGTGGGTTGTGCCGGGCAGGGTCAGTTTAAGTTTTACTGCATAAACAACAAAATCACTGTTTAACCGGATGGAGCTGCTCTGGCTAAACAGGCCCTTACAGCAGGGCCTGGCAAAGGCTGCTTGGATTTCAAGTGGTCTCTAGGTGAGGAAGGGCTCCATTGTCTTTGAGGGAGTTCTTGGCTTTTGGGACCCCATTTCTCCCCCATAAAATATTAGAGCCCTTAGGCACGGTCCAGATCACTGGAGAGTGCTGCATCAATTCAAATTTGTGTAAGTTTGGATTCAAATAAGTTGCTTAGAATTTGTTTCAATACATCAGGAGGCCCACGGGGCTTGCAAAAGGTCTGGAGGGGACTGTGGTTGTTGCTGTCTGTCCTCCGTGTGCGCCAGCACAAACCGAAGATCTATGATTCATTAACTCAGTTTGCACAGCCAGACATCATCCTCAGGTCCTGCGATTCTAGAGGCTCATTCCTCTCTCCCTTTGTGCCTCCTTGACAAAACAAGAAAGCAGATGGTACATGAATCTGTTCTTGAGTGAAAGGTGAGCCCTGTCGTGATCCCAAAGCAAAGACATAATGAGGTCTGAGGTTTTGTTTCACTTAGATCCTTGTCATCTTCATTCTATAAAATCTCAGAGGACCAGTGTTTTCAGTGGTGGAATAGTTAGGATGTGTCATCTCTTCTATTCCCCCTCTCCTTACCAAGCATTACCCCCTTTCCTTCCCAGTCTTTCTGGATCCATAGTTGGGTTTTGACTGAAGAGATAGTGGGGGAGGGGGACAGAAGAGAGCTGAGCCAAAAGGGCTAGAAAGAGAGGGGAATGTGGGTGGCAGGGTCATATCCAGACAGAGTTAAGGGTGCTGAAAGGAGCTGATCCCATGACCCATGCTGCCTTCCCCTTCTGATATCTGCCTTCCTAGGGAAACAGGGCAGGGACCAAACTCATCAGTCTGTGAAGTCTGAATTGGGTGAGCCCTGAGATGGACCCCAACCAAAGGGTAATTTTTCCTGTCCAAGTACCAAAAATAGTCTCTAGTTAATCAGAGAACTCACATCCAGATGGATCTGCTCTTGGATGACTTCCAAGAAGGAAAGACTGTGAGCTCCCCATGGGAATATGCAGTTCAGGACCAGGGACAGTGCCCCAGGGGTTGCCCCATCCTCTGCTCTATAGGTGGAACTTGTTCTGTAAAGTAAAGCAGCAAGTCCAGAAAATATCTCATAGTAGGTGTCCTGCAGACCACCCTGAGCCACTAAGATCTTGTGAAAAAGGAGAAATTGTCAGGGTGAGGTCCAGCTTGCTGGGTGTGGAGAACACAGGGAAGGGGAAGGCCTCCTTGGTTATTGCTTTACTCAAAATGGTAAGGAAGCACCTGTTCTATGAGGGCCAGTCCTTCACCTCCCATCAGGGAAAAGGAAAAATAATGTTACAACACAATACTCAGTTTCTTTGGATTTAGAAATTTCAAATAGCAAAATGTGGACAAATTTATTGCCTGGAGTGATAGTTGAAATGTTCTTTGTTGCCCTGAAATAGTTCAAGCATCTGAAGAACTTATAAATATGATAACTCTTCCAGAAATCTTTATGGGCAGACGTGAGAACGTAAGAAGTGGGAAGTGAGAGAGTTTAGCCAGAATGTGGGGGATGTTCTCCATGGCCAAAGTATTAAAGTGTTCTTAACAAGGGTCAGAACTGAGATGACACTGTGAAGGAAGAACTAAGTATGTCATTAAGTCAGAGAAGGTGATTCACCTGGGATTTGGCTGAAATCAAGAGCCAAAGGAAGAAGGGGAAAATGCATAATCAGTTAGATCTTAACAGAACTCAGCAAAAGAGTGGTCCTGAATGAATCACTAGTGGGATACCCTTTTTTGCAATGGTGGTCTACATGCATCTGCTGAGGGCATGCATTTAGTTGCATCAGTGGGACAAGGTAGATACCACTTTCCCAAACTTTGGGTGCCCTCCTGGTGGCAGATCATGACAGAAAGCTCCTGGATTCCCTGATGAAAAGTTGTGCTGGATGTGGAAAAGGGAGAAACCAAGAAACAACTCCTCTGGTCTGTGCCCTTCCTGGTGGAAATAGGTACCCAAACTGGCCATGTCTATGGGGACAGATGGTTCCCCAGTGATGAACTCTGGGACCCCAAGCAGGGTCACCAAAATGTGTGGGCAGTGAGCAGGAACTGGGTAAGTCAGGCACAGCAGTACCTACCAGGGATAGATGGGGCATATGCCACTGTAAGAGAAGTTGACAGACTGGAAGGTTATGGGGTTATGTCCTTGGTTACTTCAAGTGACTCTTGCCAGTGGTTTTCCAGTTTGGGCACAGGAAAATGGTGTATTTCCATTTTCCACAGAAAGCCAATGGGTAACTCTGAAATATACCTTACAGGAGTGGAATTTAACATCACGTGGGTTATGGATCTCTACAAGCATGGATGAAAGTAGTTTTTTTGCAGAAAGAAGGAAAAACATTGCATACAGTTTCAGTGTTTTTATGGTCCCCTTGATGCCAACCCATGGATACTGATTTGAGAGTCACTGTCTTTTACTTTTACTTTTTTATTCTTTTTTGTACACCAGGGGTTGTTTTGAAATGCTTTAAGGTATTGGCTAGATGCCAAAGTAATGATAAGAATGATGATGTTACTGAGCTTATGTCAGAAGGGATGTTCTGGGTGGAGGAATGCTGTGCACTGTGTCAGCTTTCCATTATGGAAAACTGGTTTTGTTCTTTGTGGGTCATGTAGCTAGAGCCTCTTCCCCCCGCCCCCCGAGAATGTAAGCCATCTGCCTACTGCACTGTGGCTGGAGAATAATGGCTGGATAGATTGTTTTTAACTGCTACTCAAATCTGTGATACCTATTGGATCTAGAGTTAGAGATGTACTAGTTGTGTGGTGAAGGGGATTGGAGAATTTCTAGGTAGTAATGGCTGGTATGAGCTTACCTGTAGGATAAACTCTGAGAAAATGGATAGAAGGAGGATAGCCTCTTAAGACAAAGCTGAGAGGAGAACCTCCAAAAATAAAGGATACTACACTTAGATCCAGGATGATAAATGTACAAAGTTCATGACTAGGAAAGATGCAGTATGATAACCAGAGAATGCCAAGAGCAAGGACTTTGGTGAGTGGTGGGTAAGAGTAGAACCAGGAAGAGTCTTACCCTCCTACACAGTCCTGGGTGCCTGGGGGAACCAACAGAGGAACTCTGTGGATACCTCCAATTGGAGAGTTTAGTACTTTATAATTGAAATAATTTGATATGTTTCCCCCTAAAAAGACATAATTTGATCCCAATTTATCAGAAGAGGCTTTTTTGTGACCCTAGAAGGCAGCTGCATTTGAGATGTCAGTGACTGCAATTTTCCAATGCCCAGAATCTCTTCCAGTTTCTTGTTGCATCAGACAAGCCTTGTGCCATTGCATATATGTTCTGCCCACCTTCTGCAGGTGAGGAAGCTCTCTAGAACCTTCTGCTTTAATACTCTACTCAACCCTGCCAGGGAGTGAGTGTTGTCTCTAGACTCCTTGAGGATCCTCAGAGAAGCTCGGGAAACTCCCCTCTCATTTATCTAGTGAAGGGCTTTACCCGGAAAGTGCAGATCTAGTTATAAAAGGTCCAAGTTGAAGGCTATCTCTACCCAGAGCTATCAGTGGGTGCCATTTTTTCTCAATCTTCGAATCAGGACCGAGGGACTCCTATGTGTAAGAGATGATCCAGGAGATGCCGTTTGGGTGAGAAAATGTTGAAATACTATTTAGTTGTACAACAGGACTGAATATTTGAAATCAGGACTGTTCTGGAAAGTCCATCGTTGTGGGGTCCCATGCCCTGGCCCTGGTACCTTTCCAAATCTCCTCCCAGTGAAACAGGTTCTCCTGAACTCAGTTCCCTGATTATTTATCTATTCACTCTCATGAGACACTGGGACAAGGTACACACAATACTCCAGGGCCTGTCTACACTCACAGTTAAATGCAAGTTCTCTCTATGCTGTTGGTGTTCAATGATTAAGAACTTTAAAAGATATTTGGCACTTGTTGTTTGGATAAGTTATAAAATGCCCCTCCTTGCTCTTCCTCTCTTCTCTTCCATACCCTGTGAACATCATTATTTGTGAAACATGAGTCATTAATATTAGAATAGTACTTAAGGAAACACATGTCAATGCCACTCCAAAAATGGTACCATCACTTCAAAGGGTGCTACGTCCCATGTCAGAATTAGTGCCACCAGACAATTGGCTTTCTGTGAGACATGATTGAAGTAGGGAGTAGTCAAAGGGCTAAGGTTGTGCTGGACATCTTATCACCAACATCACCAGTAGGATGGAATAGATTCTGGTGTAGTAAGCCCAGCAACAGATCCCCATAGCTGAGGTCCAGCTAGGTGGGGAAACTTTCCTGGGAGGCCCAGCAAACTCTCATCGTGAAGGTGGACCCAGGTTACAGAAATTCAGGGTGTACTGAGAAGTCCAGGCAGGCTAGCTATTATCAATAAGAAAACTCATTCATTTTTCTCATTCATCCATCCAAAGTTCTTTCATTTGACATGCATTTTGTTCCTTCTCTGTGCCAGGCACTGTAGTTGCATTAAGGTTGTATAGAAATGGTTAAAAAATTTTTTCTGCCTACAGGAAGGTCTACTAGATAGCACTCAAGTTGAAACAGAATTATAATGGAATACGAACATACCATCCTAAAGACAAACTATGTGGAGGCTCTCCAACCTTGGGCCCTCACCCTGCTAGGGTGAGGAGAATCAGAAAAGGTGTCCAAAGGAGAGGGTCTCAGGTCTAGATCTGGATCTGGCCCAACAGGGTGTGCTGGGAGAAGTGACTGAAGACCCCCTTTCAGCAGAGGGCGCCCACTGCTGGTTCATCCAGTCCTGACTAGGCTGTGGTTAGGACCTGGGGTTCTGGAGGTTGGGGGATTGGATAATCAGAACAGCTGATCTAGAGAATCAGAGCACAGCCTTGGAACACGGGGTAGAAGACAGATACTCAATTTTATGATGTGGGGCACACAGAAATCTGGTTTTGGGAACCCCTGGCTGCAAGAACCCTGATTGTCCTGGTATTAGAATGGACACACAAGATATCCTAAGAGGGGATGTGTGGGTGCTCAGGGATCAGCCCTGGCACTTGGAGGTCGAGATGGCAGCCAGAATGATCCCAGGCATAGGGCTATATCCTTGCCACCATGGAAGGGCACCACTCCCCTGTCATTCGATGGGCAAGAAATCTAAAGCTAAGACCTGCCAGATGGGTGGTGGAGTTGGAAGGGCAAGAGGGGAGGACTGAAGCAACTCAACCATGTCTTTCCTCAGGCCAGCCTTGGTCTGCAGCTAGACTAGGGCAAGGTAACTGGCCTGGGATAGAGCTGCCTGTGGTGGGGAAAATGAGGAGCTGGGGCAGGGGTCCAGATGCACTGAGAGATTAGTTACTCTAATGTTCTGTGATGCTGTGAGCTTTTCTGGTTGGGAGTTGGGCCATCTGAAAACAGTCATGTGCAGATGCACACTTACCATCATTGCAGAGCTCGAGAACAAAGTTGGGCAGCGACAAAAGGAAGACTCATCAGGGTTCATTCAATCAACCTTGCACCAGGGGCAAACCCTCTGCCCATTAGACCCCAGGATGTTCCTGACCCTAGCCGCACATGTATGCTCAGGATGCCTCCTGGAGACAAAGGAAGCCAGGAGGCTATCTTTGGATCCACAGCTGTGTGCCTTTTCACCTAGATTCCCACAGACCCACCTCATTCAGGGAGTCCTTTTCTATCTGTACCTTATGCATGTGACAGCCTGGCAGTGGCCTGAGACCTGGATCCAGAGCCATGCCTTAAGAGAACTAAGCCTTTGAATCCCAGTGTCCAGTCCTAAGTGCTCTTTGCTCTGCCTCTATACTGATGCCCCTCTCAGGAACACGGGGTCCTGGACCCCACCTTGGCCAAATCTGTCTCCGATCCACATTGTGTTCCTGGTGATAGCTTCCTCAGTGGTATGTCTCCGAGCCAGAGGGAAATCTCTTCCAGAGGAGGAGAGCGATGTTCACGGCACGATACTGTACACCTGGCCTGCATGAGGAACTTCAAGGAAAGAGACTTTTAAGCAGAATAACTGCCTTTTGGGCCAGAACACTTCTTTTAAAACCATGGATATGTTTTCTAAGCACAGAGGCACAAACAACTTGTTGAGAGCATTGTCAGGTTCACAGGGTCTGATAACATTTGGCCTGTTGGTTCAAACAGAAGTGATAGGAAATGGCATTTCTCTCCATGTTCGGAGACTCCAGCGATGGCTGCCTTCATTCTTGTTTCCTGCCCAGTGTGGTCATTTCCCTGCCAGCCGCACTTATGCCCTTGGGCATTTTGAAAGAAACCAAAACCATACCCAATACTCCTGTCCTATGATTGTTCTTTCACTCCTATTCTTTAATTGACCCCAAATCTTTCCTTTCAGACCATATTGGCCTTACAAGGCCAAGATGCCCACAAAATGCAGAATTAAAGGAGAAAGGCCCTTGGGCTCTGATAAGGGCCATTTCACTGTGTAGCTCTAGGGATAAATTTCTCTCCATTGCCAGACCTTGGTCTTTCGGGTTATTTGCTTACATCTGCTGAATATATATGTATATAAATATTTCAGTCCAAATCTTGAAAGGTGGTAAAACATTATAGTGAAAACCAGGGAGATTTATAACCGCAGTTTTGCAACAAATATGCTTGGATTTAAGACATAGTTCGCTATCTCACTTCCATAGTAAAGCAAAAATTATTCAAGAAATTCATGAATTTTTTTTTTTGAGGGAAGAGAAATGAGTGTTTCTTAAATATGCAGAGTTCAGACCAGTTTAGCAGATGTGGGATACCGATGAGCTAATAGGGTCAGTATGCTCTCTCGACAGATACCCTGTAATGCCAAGTACCACTGGGCTGATCCCTGTCTTATGCTGGCAGCCCCAGGGAATGTGAGGAATAGATGGGACATCTATATTTATAATTATATTTACGGTATATTTAGCCTGTAACAGAGACACTTGAAGAAGAGCTTTCCCTGGAGATTAATTGCCAGCTGGTGTTGATACTCTGGGCTCCCAAACACCTCCGGGTGGGCTTTTATTTCCAGGAAATGGCTGGTGTCTTAATCATGACTTCTTACTTTGCCTGCTAAAATAGAATTTATATTTGGGAATCTTTATTTAATGTGGTTTCTCTCTCAGATGCCAGTCGGTCTGTCTTATTTGGAGAGGAACAAAACAGCTGGCACAGTCTCCCTGGGGCCGGTGGAGGACACTTTGTGAGGGCTGATGTCATTCTTCCTGATCCCCTGAATGTAGAGGAAGCCTCAGCTCAGAGTTGTGGGTTTCCTTGGAACATCCTAGCAGTTCAGGAAAGGGCTTATTCTTGGGACGTTGTTTCAGAAAAATACACTTGTTGACATTTTTAAGGTGTGGAGATGTTTATTTGTGGGGAGATGTTACCTAAATATCAAAAAATCCAACAACCCTAAAACTCAGAAAACAGAAAATATAGGCATGACTCCTCTGGTTTCCACATAGAGAAGGCTTTCACCTCCATAGATGATGTGATGGGTCAAGCTAAGGTCTAGTGGTAGGTAGTTGTGGGGCTCTTGAAGAACACCAGGGCTAGCAGCAGAAGAAAAGCCATTAGCCCTGCAAACAGGTGTAGGTTTCTTTGTCCTTACTTTAGGGTCCTTCTCTGGCAGGTGTCCCCAGTCCTTCATGGCTGATTGTTTACCGTTGGAATCCGTTCTGATTGGTTGGTGCCCATACCAAATACCAGTTGTTAAATATTTTTGAACATCAGCTCCACTTAGTTTAGGATACAACTGGGAAAGGAATACCATTTTAAAG
The DNA here is from genome assembly GCF_010015895.1 of Lontra canadensis. Classification (NCBI taxonomy): domain Eukaryota; kingdom Metazoa; phylum Chordata; class Mammalia; order Carnivora; family Mustelidae; genus Lontra; species Lontra canadensis. The sequence goes on along the minus strand of NW_022631058.1, from coordinate 8,356,441 downwards.
GAGGTGGATGGGTCTGAGGTGACACCTTCAGATGGGAACAGTCCCATTCTGACAGCACTCAATGGGAGGAGGATAGGATAGTGAGGGGGCGTTGATTGGACCTAAACTGGGCACATAAATCTGAGTCTTAAAAGCTTTTCTTAAAAGGTTCATATGTGTAAAACACATTGATGCGTGAAACACAGGGAGCAGGGGTGTCAGGGAAAGGGAGACCAGGGCAAGGTCCCAGAGCTCCTGGAAACAGTGAGGCCCGCAAACACCCAGGTGAGCCAATGAAAAGAGCTGGGTGAGAGCAGGCACAGTCTAGATTGTCCTGCCATCTCATCTGGTCCTCCTCCTTTCTGGCACCAATACCAGAGAGATCGCCCAGGCTGGAATGTATCACACCTAGGGGCGTGCCCTGACACAGGCCCAGCTGCCTCCCTCCTCCTGATCACCACATCCTTCTCATGGCCCCCATTACTTGTCTCAGTGTTTAAAATGGACCCCAGTCCATAATTCATACGTGCACTTCTTTTGTCCGTGCTGGGTACGTGGAAAGAGAGGTTGGACTCGCCTTACAAGGTCAGTCTACTTTCAATAGCTCTGATGGGTAAGAAAATTCAAGCATGGGCAAGTTTGGGTTTTCCCTATCAGATTCACCATGTTTATTCACGGACAATGCAACAGAATTTCTAGGAACAATCCGTGTTTGGCTTTAAGATACGCTATGTTGTTTTTTCCTGGAGAAGATTAACCGTCTACTTCTCTTTTGGGGAGTGACATCTAGTTAGATTCAATTCCTTGATGTCACACCAACACAAGGGGTAGGGGGAACCACCCCTAGAATGAACTTGCATGAAATGAATGTTTTCCTTTCAATAAATCACAACCGGGTAACTGAAAGTGGGTGTTACTCATCAAGGTCCGTTTTTGGTATGCCTTAGGTTGACTACTGATGATGTTCTTTGAGGTTAGAAGAGAAATTTCATGTTTATGAGCTAATATATGCTACTGGTGAAGGATTTTCATTTTTTTGTATGTATGTAGCCAGTTTTCATTAATATTGTTACTTGAGTGCTTTACGGAAGTAAAGGCTTGAAGGCCCATTCAGTTGTCTGAAAGCTTCTTGAGAATTTGGTTGGTGTTCCTTGGGGGGAGAGGGTAGTTACCTTCCTGTAGAGGGGTCAAAGTACATAGGGCTGGGGCTGACATGTGACTCTAGCAGAGGGTCAGTGCTAAGGACTCCTTGGCATTAGCCAAAGAGATGTCCAGTAGAGACGGGGAGGTGAAGGTTTGAAGCAGACAGCTCACCCTGTCACCTCATCTTGTGACTTGTTTAGCCTGGTTGAGGTGGACTTCACTCACCAAGAGGCACAGTCTATGTCAATGGCCAATGAAAAGAGATTCTTCTCTCTGTACTGGAATTTCAGCTATAGGCTTAATGTTGGGGGCAATGGGTGAAATTCATTCAGAATTTACCAAAGAGAATCCGTGTCCTTTCAACACCTGCACCCATCATCCAAATTCTTTCTTATAAATCGGAAGATTGGTATTTGCTTGGTGAACTATTTTGAAAGGAATTTGTAGGAATAAAGCTGCTATGGGTCTCCTCCTCAGAGAAGGGAAAAGAGGAGAGGAGAGGGTGTTGCTCTCATTCATTAGCCAAACTAAAGAGGGCCTCATAAAACCAGCAGAACATTGCAGAGTTTGGTGTTATCTACTAGAATGGGGGGTGACCATGTCACATTCCCTGGCTGAATGACAGCTGGGGTTCAGCAAGTCATTAGCTTTCCTACAAGAGCACAGAGTCCTCTAGAAAGGTTGATAAGTGTCCCTTGAGGAAGTCTAAAGGTGAGAGGTTGGTTGGGCAGTTCACAGCAGTATGGTGAGAAGGGCAAGTTCAGCGGCTGAGCAGGCCATGCTTGCAGTTTTTAAGGGACAAGAATGAATCCCCAAGGGTTCAGGTAAATGTGTAAAAGGATCCAGGCTAAAGTTGTCTTGAAAGGATGTTGTCTAAGAAGGCTATCTGTGGTGGTAAGGGGACCTCAGAGACATACTGTCAGGGCAGGAGCTGATGGGGCAGTGGTCATGGGAGCTCGACCAGGGGAAGGGGATGGTATCACAAGCTGGTCCTCCAGGGGGTCTCCAACATGCCCATAACTGTTGTCTATAAAAAAAAGCCTGTATTTATGTAATAAAGGCACTTCAAGAGCCAAGAGAGTACTGAAAACAGAACCAATTAAGTAAAAATTCCTTTGATCTTTTCCCTCTCATCCGTCTTGTACCTGGAGAACCAGAAGCAGGCATTGGGTAGAGTGAGGTGGAATAGGAGATACTGAAAAGAGAGAAAGCCAGACAATGACCCCCCATCCAAGGTGCTGATTCCCAAACCTGAAGTCAAGCTGGAGAAAGAAGTTTTAATTGGATCAAGGTTAACGCTTTGATTTAGAATGGTCTGGACTGGATGTATTAATTCCTGAAGACAGGGCTGTTTTTTTAATGCCTGAAATTGACTTGAAAAGGATGGAATCTGCCCCAAGCATGGGTGGTAGAAAACAAAACCCTTTCCTGATGATATCATGCCTGGGCAAACTGGGTACGAGCCTGATAAAAATCCTCATTTCCAATATACCAATGCAGCTTGGTTAGTTTTCTTAGCTACATTGGCTTTATTCTAAAGATCTAACAAGATAGTGGTAGTTTCAGGCACAAAATGCTTATATTTGCACTGACTATTTAAGGGTAGGCAAGATTTCACCTAAGGGCAACAAAAGTGTAATGCTTTCCAAGGAAAGAGTATCATAGGGAAGATCCATCTCAGACAATCCCGTCTTCTCAAAAGCCAGGAGAAGATTCTTGGGGCTCTGGTTGGATTTTTTCCCCAACATAGTTTTTAGCTCTTCTCCACGGACCTATGTTGTTTCCTTCCTTTCTACCACGATGAATAATTTAATTCTTGCTGAGCCTCATTTCTCTCCAGGAAGGACTCACTTTGAAGGGTCAAATAGATCAAATTGAGCTCTAATGGAGAACCAAAAGCCAATGATGCCGTTCAGAATTTTTCTGACACCTTCTACTTAAAACTCCCAAGAAGAATCCAGAAGCTTTTTCATTATCTGTATTCACACAAAGACCCAAACATAGGCAAGAGTTTGTTTCATTTGTTCAAGAGCATTTTCTTTCTTCTTGGAAGTCACTTTAGGAGTCTTAAAATTAAGCACAGACAAGAAATGAGGAAGCCTCAACAGCTTCCTTCATGAATGACAGATCAATAATTGTTTATGCTAATGGTCTTGGATGGGTCTCTTCCTTTCCCACAACTTGTTCTAGTTGACCATGTCTCAACCTGAAGACCATTTTCTTTGGTGTATGCTGGCAGTCTCAAGAGAGTATTTTCCGGAGACTGGTAAAGCACCGCAAAGGTCCCCATGCCTGAAATTGAATAATTTGAATAAGTCCTTACTGGACTTATTCTTTGACAGTTCTTTCTTCCACAGATGACAAAGCATTGCTTGACTCATACTTCTTATTTGCAGAGGCAAATGCAGGAGAAACAGATGAGCAGGGTTTCAGATATGAGGGATCCTGGGTTCTCTTTCCAGTGCAGCCATGGACTTTGAACAAAACCTGAGGCTCCAAGCCAGATACACTGCCAAGTAATTTAAAGCCAGAGGGCGCTATTACACAGAGGACGTTAGAGCCTTTCTGGAAGCCGTGTCTGTTTCCTTTTATTTTGGAAGAGGCCAGCTCCTAATACCCAACTTGTAGTTTAAAAGGTCTTTTCCTTAATTTCAAACCCAATCCCTAAAATCTGACCTTTGTTCATTTCATTCTTTTCTTCTGGAACTCGTCAGATTTCTCATTATTAGCACAATATTTTAAATTGCTCTTAGGTAGAGTTAAACTTTTCTGATGGCACGGGAAAAGCATGGGAAATATGCTCCCAGATCCCCAAAGCAGAAAAAGTTAGCATCTGGAGGAACCACAGCAATGTGTGCCCAGTAAGGACAGTGGATGAAGGTCATTGGGCATCCTGATGGGAAGTCCCTGGTTTCGTAGGAGCCATTGGATAAAACTTATTTTTTGTAATTGGAATTTCTTGACTGAGAATTCTGCTGTTTTTTTCTTATTCCGCAGAAAACTCAGCTTTGGCTCTAAGGGGCCCAGCTGGCCAATTCATCCCTAGATTTGACTTCAATTGATGATGAAAGTTCCTATAGCAAATGTCCCCTGTTTGGCCCAATTGAATACATCTCTCTTGTTTTCCAAAGTGGGGAGTTAGGGCTTGTTATTTTTGTCATAAGCAACTGAGAATGAGGGGGAAGTCAAAACACATGGTCTTAGTGAGATCTTTTAAACCGAGATCTCTCAAATTGCCAAGAAACCAGGGCAAGTCCATTGAAGACAGATGCCACCTTGGATTCATGATGGATTGATGATGAGCTCCCCATGTCTCCTTGCTGGGATCAAAATCTTGCCCTGACTCTGAAGCTTGCCTGGCCAGCTGACAATTTTCTTAGATATCTTTATTCTTCTGGTAGGTCAGACACTGATTCGCACGTCCTCAGACACTCACTGGTATAGTCCAAACAGTAGACCACCTGGATTCACTGCACCTTTGGCTTTCCAAATGCCAATTGTCCTGCCCTCTGGGAGCTCCTTCCTGAAGAGGACTTGAAGCTTGTTGAAATCTTCCCTGGATTCATTATGTTCCTTTGGGGACTGTCTTAGCTGCTGATTGTGACTTCTCTTCTCTTGTTAGAGGTCCTTTGGCTCCTACAACCAACTCAGTCCCTTTCATTTTTACTGTGTAACATCTCTGGTCCCACTAGCCCTCGGCTGAGGTACGCAGTATGCCTCAAAGTCCCTTCCATCAGAGCAGTGGTAGGCAGGGATACATATAGAGGTGAATGTTTGGAGAACTTCAGAAATTTTTCTGTTTGGATGGTTCTTATTGCTGGGAATCATAAATCCATGCAGAGGCAGAATTTTAGCTCTTTTTGTTATATAATTTGAGACTATTCTACACAGTTCTGAAACAACCATTCAGTACAATTAACCACTCCTTTGGCAGGAAGCACATAAATATAATCATGCCTTAAATAGTCTGGTTATAGAGTCACCTATTTTCTGTCAGCGAAGAGGAGGCATTCATTGACATCTCAAAATAACATCCTTTGACATAGATTTTCAGATCTTACAACTCAGGGCCATGCCGAACAAATACTCATTAGGTTTCTACTCTGAGCTAGAAATTATGCTAAACACTGTATGGGACTCAAGGATGAATGAGGTGAGATGATAAGATACAGTGAAAATAAATGAGAAGACCTCAAAAACTTCATAAGAAATTGAATTGACCTGAGGGGAAAATATGTATAAGGGGAAAAATTGCAGAATTCTTGTACAGAAACACAGGAATAAATATTCCTCATGAACCTCCTTCTTTGATCATATCTCAGTGAGCAGCAGTGATGTTGAGAAAGACACACACACAAAAAAGAACCAAAAGGAGAGGAGGAACTAAAACCAATGTGGGAGCATCAGGCACCAGGGAAACGCCTCACGTAGGGAGGGAAACGGGTACCCTTTTTGTTTAAGATGGCGGATTGGACACACATGTCTAATGTTGTTCCCTGCAGAAACACCTCCAAAAACTTCCAGTAATGTGACTTTTAAGGACATAAATCTATAAATATGGGGAGCATGTCACCCCTAATATTTGCAAAGCTCCTGAGCAAGAATGGGGTGGGCGATGCCCTATGTTTAAATATTTAAAAGTTATAAATCAAGCTAACAAACTCTTATAGTTTATTTTCTTGCCTTGACAAATACACCCTCATAATTACAACATTAAACATATATGTGTATACTTACATCAAATAACTGCAGACGGTGCCATTTAAAAATTCATTTGACTTTTGTCGAAGCTGTGGTTGGCTTTGGGAAGAGACAGTGATGTGCACACACGAGCATGGACATAGCATGCTGGCACATGTCCAGCTCCATTCTCAGCCCTTGCATAGAGCCCCTTCTTGACCATCCTTTAGGTCTACGGTGTGTACACTGGGGATTCAGCCTGCTGGACTGACTGAGGAAGAAACCCTGGCAGGCCTTAGGCATGTCCTGTGAACTACTTGGAAAGGGAATTGGGGGGTCCACTATATCAAGAATGGGATCTCAAAGGGGAATAGGAAAGACCCTGGGCAGGCATACCTCTTGCTTCAAAGAATCTTTGCCTCCTTGGGATGGAAGCAGCTCTGCTCAGTTAACTCACCCACAGTAACGAAATTTCTGAGGCTGGAAAACAAAATGGATAAGCAGTAACTGACTTACCAGACACCAGTGGGGGAAAGGTTTAACTACAAAATCCTCAAAAAGTTCTGAAACTGGAGGAGGGTGGTAGTTCAGGGACTTCTGAAAGTGTCTATTTCCCATAAGAAAGAAGGATTGAGTGCCGGTTTAAGAAGTGTTGAGACCCCTAGATTCTCTCTCTCACTCCATACGTGTGCGGCAGCTACTCTTCCCTCACTCAGGAAAGAAACTAAGCTTGGGGTCTGTGAACCAAGAGTAGCCAGGCATAACTGTGACAGTTACATTTCAGTGACAAACTGAAAATATGAAGGTTTAACCAAAACATGTCTATGGAAAATAGAGACTCCACCTCTACTTTCAGCCATCTTTCTCCATTCTGTTCAGGAACACCGATATCCAGGCAGAGAATGGGAAGATCTTCTCTGGAAAATATGGTTGGATCTTCACAGTCAACTTGAACCCCTCATCTTCTCAGAGCTCCTAGTCCATGGGAACAGGCAAACAACCACAAGCAGAAGTCTGAAGACTTGTAATGATACAAGAGATAGGAAAAAAGCACTCTGGAGGAAGCCAGTTGTGCATGGAGAAGAACTTCAAAGTTTTTAGAAAGATCTAGCACCCATGCATGAAGAACAGGCTGCCATCAAATAGTATTCTAAGAATATAAAAAGGTTTCTGAAAATTAAAAACTTGATGTTAAAGAAAATCAAATAAAGGTCTGGAAGAGAACACTGAAAAGTCATTTCAGAGAGTAGAACAAAATGGCAAAAATATTAAAAAGGAGAGAAAATAAAATAATGAAACTAGCCCAGATGGTCTAATATCTGAATATAGGCATTCAGAAAGGACGATAACAAAGATAGTGATATATCTATTGAAATCTGAAGGAAAACAAAATTTCCAACTAAAAATATTGTACCCAGGTATGCTATCAATGAATACGAAGCTAGAATAAATAAATTTTCAGACGTGAGAGGTCCTCAAAATTTTACCTCTCTGTATAGCCCTTTTCAAGGTGGGACTGGGGGTGAAGCACCTTGAAATCAGAAGACATGCTGTGTCAGAGACAATGCTATGTGTTTCCTCTTCCCAGCACATAGGAAGACTGCATATCCCAGCATCCCTTGCAGTTATATTGGAGCCATATAATGGAATGCTGGCCAATGGAATGTGAGATTCTTTGTAGCAGCAAGTGTTGAGCTCTCATACTCCTAGAAAGCAGGTGTTGATGGAACAGGAACTTAAAAAAACTAAGCGGCATTTGTTTAGTGGCTCAGTGGTGATTAGCAAAGGAACTAAGATTAGAAATTAAGAAATGGAGACTCTATGTTAGGCAGTGGCAAACATTTGATAAAACCATCACTTGTGGCAATGTGGGAACTAGAGGCCCAAGGAGAACTGGTTGCAAAGAATCCAAAGTGTTGGTGGGAGTCCGCCACTCTGAGATCCATTTGGCAAGTTGGTGCAAGTGATAGGTAGCTTTGGAAATAATTGGCTGGTGTGCAAGGAGACATCAAAGGAAATACAAGGGGATACAGAAATTTGGGCCCTGAAAGCCGCCACCTTGTTTATAAAGTACAAAAGGTAAGAGATACAGATTTACAGTAAAACTTCTCAGATAAAGTGACTTGGGTGTTATGGTCCCATTCACACCTGATAACCTTAGTGTAGTGGTCATTGAACTGGGAGAAGAATAGGGAGGGAGGAGGAGGCAATGCGTGGGGTCTCTATCTAGAAGGCACAACTATGCTTAGGGAGGAACTTTGGGCACACCTGTTGCCTGTGAATCTGATCAAAAACAAATACCTCAGAAACTTAGGCTTCTGAGGGAACTGTATTGCCAAAGAAACCATGAATTTGATTAATACCCCTGCCCCCATCCCTGCTAAATCTTGAAAAGGTTGAAAACTAAAACAATCCCAGCAGCCCAACCTCCACACCTGGAAAAGAGGCTTCAGAGGCTCTGTATACTTTCCTCCGGAAGGGACATGCTTGCCAGCACTCTGGTCTGATGTGACCAAGGAAAATAAAAATGAGAGTCTTTCAGAAAGCAGAGAAAAGTGCTTCAGAGAATAGCCAAAGGAGTTTCTTCCAGAGGCAGAATCAGGGCCCATCCCAGGAAGTGGCCCTACTCCCAAGGGTTGTGCCCTCTGATGCCCAGAGGGATTTCTGAATTGTTTCAGAGTGGTGATAGTCTGAGGTCTTCTGTTCTTCAACTTTTGGGGTACTTTTTGTCTCCAAGCGACCCTTTTACTTTGGTGTTTATGCAACCAGTGATTTTTGTTTTTATTTCATAGTTGTCAGACCAAGAGGGTCAGAACCAGTGATCACTGCTTTGTTGTCTTTTATCTACATATTAGAAGAACAATAAAATGGTTTAGTGATCAGATGGGCAGACGGGGCCGACATAATAAGGCTGGATATTTCCCACAGCGTTTCTTCTTCCTGGAACACAGACAGACGACCTGCCCTTAATGCCCCTCATGGTCATAGGTGGGGGGAGGGGGTGTGGGGGGGAATGGGGGCGGGGAGTTGGGGTCCTGTGGCTGGAGTTCTGGCCACTGGGAGGCGAGCACAGCTAGTATAAACCTTTTCCAGGTCCGGCCCTGAATAATATACCATATACATTCCCCCAGCTCTCTATTTCCCTTCATGGGCGACTTGGGAGGCATGTGTTTTAGACGCACAGTTGAAGAATGTGGGTGCAAGTGCATGTGGCCACAGTCACAACCCAGGGACTATGGGAGCCGATGGAGCAAACACAGGAATAGGCACACATTGGGGAAAGCTCTGAGAACTCAAGGTTTGCGTTTGTCAGCACCTGTTCCTCTGAGACTTTGCAGTAGTGGCCCCAGGAGCCACAACAGGGCAGCAAAGCCTGTGAGAAAGGCGGGGTGCTTGGTGTGCACCAGCCCTGACAGGCTGCCCATCTAGCTGCAGCAGGTACCGAGGCTACTAGAGAGGCTTCCCTGTCAGATGGAACTGCTGGATTATGTGGCATGAGTGCTATCCAGGGGACTTAGAACTCTGGGGACAACTGGAGTTTGCATCACTGATAAGAACACAGAAACTAAAGGGGTGTTAAACTAAACAATAATTCACTGCAAGAAAAAGCAAAATTTGTGTTTCTGAAGAGAAAAAAAAGAAGTTTCATTACAGGTCTCACTTATAAAGTAGCACATAGAGGCATGATTTTATAGGCAGTGACATGACTGCATTGAACAAAACGGGATGGGGATGGACAATGTGTAGGCTGTTGGTGAACGAAGGGGAAGGAAGGAGGAGACTTATTTTTCATATTGGGAAGCCAGTAGATAAAGCCTAAACCGCCCCCCAATAAAGATGCAGCCATAAGAGTGCGTTATTCAGAGATACACGTGTTTTCATACCGAAAGAATGGGTTCAAAACAATCCTTTCAGAAATAATGTCAGGACTGTTATTCTTTCCTTGGTCTTCAGACAATGTGGCCAAACTAGTCATAGTGTATCAGCACCTACAAAGGATCTCTGCCATGGAAAGTTTATCCCCCAGTTTTCTTTCTCTTCCTACTTTTATTAAGTCAGCAGTCAACCAGTAATGGTCCAAGGGCCAAATGTGACCCATCCCCTCTTTCTGGGTGGCCCATGAGCTCAGAGTGGCTTCATATTTACTTCTCCTCGATTCATAGACATACAGGATGAATGTGATAGTGAGACCAGAATCAGGGATTTTTAAATAAAGAGGACCAGGGAAGTTTGTCTAGAAAGGCATGCAGCCAATGCTAATAAACTTCTCAAAGACTGTTTTGTTCATTGTTTATCTCCAGTGTCTAGTACAGTGCCTGTCACAGAGTGATAGTGAATGCTCATCGGCTTGTCACCCCAGCATTTGACATATAACAGGTTGTTGGCAAATGCTGCCTGCATGCATGAATGAAGAATTGGATAAATACATATCACTGAGCCCCTACAACATGGGGAGCATGGTGGGGGCTGGACTATAGAAAGGGATTCTTAGAATTCTTAAAATGGCATCATATTAGGGTGCCTGGGTAGCTCAGTCGGTTAAGCGTCTTCTGCCTTCAGCCTAGGTCATGATCCCAGGGTCCTGAGATGGAGTCCTGCATTGGGCTCTCTGCTCAGCCTGGAATCTGCTTCTCCCTCTCACCCTCTGTGCTCTCTCTCTCTCTCCTTCTCTCAAATAAATGAGTGAAATCTAAAAAAAAAAAAAAAGCACAAGATTAAAGTATTTTATAATGATAGTAGTAATAGACAATTACCAATTGCATTGTATGGTACAGACCAGTGCCTTCAAATTGGAGGACTCAGACCCCTGGGCATCCCTTTCCTGACATTAGAGAGCTGTTCTATTCCATTTCCCCCTTTCCACAGCCCATCTTCTGCTTCATCTAAGATGGATAAACACTTTACCTTTTCCAATTCTTAGTGTGACCCATCGCTTTGGGTTATAGCCCCTGCTCCCAATTCTGTCTGGAGCATAGTCAATTTGAAATACTGACTTGGAGGAAGAGTCTTTTAATTGATGAAATCAAGGATCACCCGCCAAACTTCCTCCCCTTTTATGTCTTGTGCAAGTTTCTGTTAAAGATGAGGCATGGGTTTGGAAATGGGGATACTTGGGCCCCTACTGTTGTACTCTGAAATTGGAAGTAATATATTAACTGTAGGCCATGAACCTGACTTTCATTTAATTACTTACTACTCTTTTATCCCTGTTACCAAGAAATGCATAGCTCTTGAGAATTTGTTGAAGATAAAGCAAAAAGAATATGGATAAGAAATAATAAAAGCTAAAAATGGTGCTCTCCCTTGGTGACCTTCTCCCACAGATTGAACATAAGGGATCCTTTTCGTTTGTTCTCAGTGCTTATCCCTGAGATAAGTCATTAGTTGGAAAGAAAAGCACCTACGAGTGGCCCAAGTAGATGAGGTTAGGGATGGTTAATTTTAAAAATGTAACTGAACTATTTTCAGGAGCTATCAAATTTTTCAAGTTACCTTGGATAAAACCTGTGGATAAAATTTTTGCGTTTCGTTTTTTAAACTTGCATTGCAATCTTAACATGCTTGTCTTATCTCACCTTATAAAATGTTTCATTTTGTCCACCTCCTGGTATAAAGTAGAAACGTGATGATGGAAGCATGGTGAAAGGTTGATGAGCCCCGTGGTCTTTTGTGGAATAGAACTTTCTCTCTCTTTACATGAATCATGTTTGATCACAGTGTCTAATGAATTAATGGTGTCATTTCTTAATCTCATACATTATTCTTATTTAATCTTTCCTATAATATACTTTCTATATTATTTGAGAATATTCAGTCTTTCTATTAAAGGCTAGACAACAAATGGGGTGGATAAAACTCAAAAAAGAATTGTAAAGCATAACAAGGAAGCTTAGTAGCTTACAGGATTTGGGCAAAATTGATTGGACATGTTTGGGATCGATAATGAGCAAACAAATAATTTGTGAGGCACAGGCAGAATTTGTAAGTGTGTTAAATACACTAGTACATAATCTGTAAGACGTGTTGAAGATGGGGTAGATGGAATGTGTAGTTGAACAAATGAATGTTACTTACAACAATAAGGAAAGACCCAAGTTACAAATTGAAGAGGCCATTTCTGGGCATCTTGAAATTGGTCAGCCACTGGAGGCTCCCAGTATGGTCCTATTCTGGCCCCACATGGGCTCTGCCTAAGAAACTCGTCAAAACCCAGAGCTACAGAGCTGGATAACTGTCGGGCTGTGGCTGTGGCCAGGCATGAGTCTCTTGGGTGAAGCTGGTATTTATATTGGCTTCAGGCGCTTTCTGTCTAAGCCCTCTGTCCAAACTCAACTCTTGTTTCATCAGCCCACCATCGGTGGGGAATATCGATGTAGGAAAGACAAGATACGAATATTGTGTGACCCAAGATTTAGGTAGTGTTCTCTTCCCATCCTGGGCTGCAGGATGTCTGTCCTGGGCCCTGGGGACTTGAGTCTTTCTTTCTGGGCCCTTTTCTCCAACAAGAAATAGAAAAAATTCTATTTTACTACTGCATTGAAAGAAAGACTAATATAATCCAGGCTGGATTATCTTTTTTTCTTCTTCTGATTTTATAAGAAATTAAAACAGTTTAGTGGGCCCCCAAAGTGTTGTGTCTACGGCTAAGGTGCCTGATGGAGAAGTTCATCTGTTTTTACCCTTTGCTAAGTGTGTTAGCTTACCCCATTGCTTTCTCCTGCTTCTGTACCAAGTGGATGAAATAGCCTCTGTAATTCAAGTTTTTTTTTTTTTATTGTGTTGATTCAAGTATTTTAATTTGGTTGGTGAACCTTTCTGTTCTGTGATCTTCGAGATAGCTTGCCTGAGAACATAGGTGGAAATTACCTATGCCAATGTCCCTTCATGACATTCTCCAGAAGGCCTAACATCTACATTTAGGATACACATGCCTACCACCTCCTTTTTCTCCTAGGCTCCCTTCAGAAAAAAACTTATTTTTAATTATACATTAAATTTTGGACTGTTACAAGTTAAATAATGAAAAGCAGCAAAGAGATTTATGCTTGATTTTATAACTTATAAAAATCCATAAATTAATGATAGTAGATCCAAGTAATTTTAATCCTGACAACTTTTAGTAGTTTACCTTACAGTAGTGTAAGCTTACCATTGTGATTTGTGTCTTTTTCAGCAGATTGTATAATTATTTTTTATTTTTATCCAAATTATTTCTTTGGATAAAAAAATTAAGTCAGAGTTTTTTTTTTTCCTAATGGGAAGTTGATTTGATTGAGTAACTTGATAAGGAGGACTGGCTTTGCTAACTAGGTTATATGGCAGATAGTTTTCATAAATTGAATGAGCTAAATATGCAACTCCAAGGTTTTAACTGTATAGATATTCTATGTACAACACACATTTATAGATGTAATCAGAAAAGTATACTGAAATTAACATTTATTTTCATAGCATTTTCCCAGTATGTTGGACTATAAATAAGAGAGCTAAAAAAAAAAAAAAATTCCCATGTGAAAGTGGCATCAGTCTTGGTTTACACTGCTTCCTTCCCTCCACTTAGTCATGACCCAGCTTTAGTGTCTCTGCAGTAGGGAGAAAGAACCCCAAAGATGTCCACACTCTAATCCCTAGAAACTGTGAATATGTTACATTACATGGCAAAAGGGACTTTGCAGATTTAAGGTTACAGACCTTACAATGGGGAGATTACCCTGGATTATTCAGGTGGGGCTGATTTAATCACACAAGCCTTTAAAAGCAGTTCACTTTCTCCAGCTGGAGCAAAAGAATGTGACTAAAGAAGACAGAGGGATTTGAAGCAAGAGAAACACGTTACTGTTGTTGGTTTTAAAGATGAACCATAATAAGGGCTCTAGGAACTGAGAATCAATGTCTGGCTGACAGCCGCCAATAATACAGGGACCTCAGTCCTACAACCAAAAATAACTGAATTCTGCCAAAAACCTCAATGAGTCTGGAAGCACATTCTTTCTGAGAGCCTCCACAGAATTTCTGAAGCTGGCCAACACTTTGGCTTTGGCCTTGCGACCCAGAGAGAGAGGAACCAGGTGAGCCAATCCTACCTATAGCACTGGGACATCACAGATTTCTGTTGCTTTAGAACGCTAAACAGGTGGTCATTTGTCACTGCAGCAAAAGCAAATGAATATATATCTTCCTAGCTTTCAAGAGAGGAAACAGGCCAATAAGCTGGCCTGTTTGCTTATTAATTGTCTATTGTATTCTCTCTGGGGAAGTTATTCTTACAGAGAAAAATGTGATTGTGTTTCAATCTCTATCTTATTTTTGTACTCTAATGGCATTTATTTTGGAATGAAACCTAATTCAAAAAGATTAGTTTTTAAAAACCCTTTTGTCTGTCTATCTATCTATCTATCTATCTATCTATTTATCCATCCATCCATTTGTCTATTTATTTATTTTAGTGATCCAGGTGACTGGGCAGGGTGATCGTGGAAAGGCTGCCTGTCTAGAAAATCAGTGGCTATGGCTCTGGGAAATGACTCCCCTGACCCTAAACTCTGTGTAATTTAACAAAGGACTAGTTTCTTCAAAAGGAAAGAGAGGAGTGAGACATTACAGTATTCAAAAACCTTAGCTCCAAGCAGGTTACACATATTACAGATTCCAGAGAAATATTCAAGAATTTTTTACTGCAGGTTTGAGTCTCATTCTTGAGTCCTTCTTGGTCCATGGTGGGAGGGAGGATTTGTGAGTGGTTCCTATTTTATCCAGTGCATTCCAGGCTCCTCCATTGTTCCATGTCCTATGTCCTGGGTCTGGTGAGCAGGCTCTTATCTTCAGTCCTTTTGTGGTATAATGGGAAACTATCCCTTGTCCTGGACCCCTGCTTCTGCCCTAGCCAACAGTCCTCTGTTTATTTCCGTGGTCCCAGGATCCTATCTCAGGATCCCAGGAGGTAGTCCTAAGTCACTCAGTTCTACCAGATTCTCCTCTGGAAGAGAATGAAGCAGTGTGAAAGTGAATGGGTAAGGAGCAAGGGGTAAAATCTTCAGATCCTTTGGGTGGAGAAGTGGGGCAAGCAGCCCTTGGATATTGACAATGTGAAACTCCCCCTTTCATAATTCCAACACATTATTCTCAGGGTCTTTGATTCTCCTACTGGCTTGAGCTGAATTGCCAAAGCTACTTAGAGTATTCTAGCTTTATTACATGTCATGACCCAAGACAAGAATTGGGAAGTAGAGAACAGAATTATGAGAGGTTAAGGGAACTTGGAGACAAGAGAGGTTATGCAGACAGAGAACAACAATGATCTTCAGTTAATAGACGCAGTCAGTCCATGGCAACCCACAGGGAGGAAGCTGGGGGGATAAATGCTCTGACTGTACTCTTCTTCCTCTATCTGGTGGTCTGCTGGGGCTCCCTAGTAGCTCTACTCAACTAGAAGCTAGAGAGAAAGTCAACCCTTTCGTGTGGTCTACCCACGGTGGCTTTGCAAGGCACAGAGCAGCTTAGAGTGTGGATCTGGCATTAAAGCAGAGCACATGCAGTCTCTCTGAATAGTATGGAGCTACAGATAGCCATAACTCCAGGTTGGCTCACTATTGGGTTTCAGAAACCCAGGGAACAGAGGTTGCAGTAGTGGCTATGCTTTTAGGGATCTAAAATCCTTACTGCAGAGTGCTAGGTCTGAAGGTTCTGACAAAGGACATCACAAGTAATGGTCCTGGGGCACAGAGGGGCATCCTGCTAACTACCTCAATTCCAGACCACACGTCTGTGGTTACTTCATTGAGAACTCTGTCCTCATTTAAGACTATGGCACTCAGGTCCTCTGTGTGCACATGAGTGCAGATGTACAAGCTTACCCATAGCACTTAACACTGGGAGATCAAGGTGTGAGGTGAACAAGACAACTTTTAGGATTATTGTCTTATTCATAAATATTCCTCTTACTCTAGGAATAGCCCTGGATGTATGGGAGTTGGTTTCTCAGGAGCCACATATGTACTAAATAACACTGCCCCTTAGCTATGACTGAGTGATTCAGGAATGGGTACTTGGCCTCTGCCAAGCCAGTTTGAATCCTTCCCTAGTATCCTTCTAACTGGAGACTAAAAAAATAAGCTTTGTAGTCTGAGGGAAAAAGACATTACTAAACGGGACATTCAGCAACTGTAGGGTGCCCTACTTACTGCCATGTGCAAGAAGTCATCCACTTTGAGAAGAAACCAAGTCTACGCATGAGAAACAGAGGCAAGAGACTGTGGGAGTCCAAGAAGTGCTTTGTTCCAATTCCTCTCAACTTTCAGCTGCACCTTTGTCCTTGGTCATTTGATTGTTAAGTCCTTTAGTAATGTAAGTTACCTTACTATTCTTTTAGTAAAGATATTTTGGGGGGGGGAGGTCAAATCTTGCTTAAATTGGCTTTCTCACAGAGCCCTTTCTAATAGAGTTGGTAGCATTGACAGTTCACACTAATTCCACCACATGGAGAACAGATTGGAGTTAAGATCAAGTGTAAGGAAGTCAAAAGCTAGACAGATCCTTATGGATGGGGGGGGGGGGCGTGTGGATAAGATGAGAAGCCCTGACTCAAGCTCTGAATCAGGAGGATGGGGGTTCTTTGTTACAGAATATTCCACGCAGGGAGAACAGCAAGTGCAAAGGTGTGGTGGTCCCAACTGCAAAGATATATTTATGGGGCAAAGAAGTGTTGGAGGAAAAATGTGTGTAGGGGGAGACAAGGTGGAAAGGATGCTTTGCTATTGAGGAATTTGAATGCCAGGCTAAGGAGTTTATGCTTTTTGAACATGAAAGTGGTATCACGGAAGCTGATAGGGTGCTGGGTGAGTTGAAGGGCGTAAGAGGTGGTATTAAATGCAGTCATCCTGATCTGGTCAAGCGCCTGGATGGGAGTGTTAGAAGCGGGAATGGAGGAGAAGGAGGGAGTGTCTGTATCCTTCACGTTACTTAGTGGAGTGTCTAACATCTTGTGAGTGCTCACCAAATTCTGGCTAATAACTAAGGAATTCTAGACAAGTAATGTTATATCCACATTATCATCCTATGTTGTACCTCAGTATGTTAGATTAAAAATTTTTAAATAAACCACGTTGTTGAATTATTGAGGATACTCGGTCTGATATTTTTGGTTGTTGCTGAATTTCAGTGTAACCTGAGGTAAGTTAATTAGAGAAATACCTGTGCTTGGTTGTTGTGAAGTCATCATTCCCTTTAGATGGCAGAAAGGGATCAGTCGCTGGAGGGAGGTTTGTTCACATGTTTACTAGAAGCTTACTTTCCTTGCATCTTTGAAATTTATGTAGGCTATTCTATTCAAGAGTCATCATTTTGTAAGAAAATACAATATCGTCAGTCACTTAGAATGTTAATTGGTATCCTACAACCAAAACATTTATCAGTGTGATGAAGAAATACGAAATTTTCCTTTCCCTTATAACTTATCTTTAGAGAAAATGGCCAGAGCAAAGAGCATTAGTGATCAGGAAGATGGAACATTAGAATGCTTTATATAGTCCTCAAAGCTCCTGTCTTAAGTACTATGTGGTCAGTATTTTGTTAATCTTTCTCTTTTTGTTATAGAACACCACGCAACCCTCCCACTGTGTTTGTCTTCCTAACTTCGCATTCGCTGATGTCTTATTGGCAGCTTGAAATTCTGGTGGGATTGGCACACGGCATAAATCAGGTCTTTTATTTATACTCTTGGTTGTCTAGACCCAGACATGGCCTGCAGGCCTTCAATCTGTTTATGTAAATTGGGTCTTAGTGGAATACAGACCCATCCATTTTATTTACCTATTGTCTGTGGCCCCTTTCAGGTGATGAGGGTGGGAATTGAGCAGTGGCAAGAGAAAGTGTATGTCCCACAAGCTTAAAATGTTTGCTGTGTGTCCTTTTAAGGAGAAGTTTGCCGATCTTGGGTCTAGACTTAAAAAGTAATGAGGAAAATGCTAATGATCAAGATTAAACTTAAAAGATTTTGGTTGTTACATAGTGCAAGTCATAGAATACTGGGGCGACTCGACTTCACTATGCAAAAACTGTATGATTTAATAATGCAGAACATCACACCGTTCTGCACCTGAGTTGCTCATGTCATTGATGAAGGAAGTTCTGACATATGTCCTTGTTGTTTCTCTCTCTACTCTTGAATAGAAATGGAAATACCATGACCATGTTGGAATGACAGTCAATCATCGACTGCAACCATTGGCTGTCTCTTGAGTATAAAAGTTCATCCAAACCAAGGAAAGCATTCTGTGAGAACCAGTTGCTCATATGTAATTGACAAGAGAGACTACTGTTGGTCCCCAAAGACCATACGTTGTTGGATTTCATTTAGGTGAAATGTCCAGACTACTCCAAGCCCCCAGAGACACTAAGTGGATGGCCTGAATAAAGCTCTTCAGTTCAGGGGTGTTTTTAGGACCGAGCTGTGCAACCATCACCAGGATTTAATTTTAGAACATTTTTAATGCCTCCAGAAGCAATCCTATGTGTATTAACAGTTATTTTCCACTCCCTCCAACCTAGCCCCAGACAACCAGTGTGTTTTTAGTGTAGTCACAGAGCCATGTAATGCTGTAAAAAAAATTATACATTTTATTATTTGTAAAATGTGGTATATGTACTCTTTATAATTTATAACAAAGGTACAATGTATCATATATGTCCCTCCTTTTTTTTTTTTTTTTTTTTGAGTTCCCAGTTGTTAAATGCTTACCAGCATGCCACTGGACAGGTCTGGGTACCTTCAAGTAGGTCATTTAGTCTCTGTGATGTTGGCATCCACGTTTGTACTGTGTTACAGTAAGAAGCTACAAGCCTTCTCCACTAGACAAAGGATTAGCAATTTTCTTTTTCTAGAAAGAACCAATCGTAATCATCTTTGGTTTTGTGGACTAGCGTGTGGCTTCTCTCACTACTCCACTCTGTCATGGTAGCATGAAAGCAGCCATAGATAATGCATAAATGAGTGGATATGATTGTGCCCAATAAAATTTTATTTAAAAAACAAGCAGCAGGCTGGGTTTGCCCATGAGCTGTAGTTTGTTGAACCCTGCACTCGCTTTTACACTTCCTGGGAGTGGGAACTATATTTATCTTGATCAAACTTGTCTCCTTAGAGCCTGGCACAGTTCCTGGCACACATGGTAAGAAATCAATAAATATATGTAAATACAAACCAGCAATGAAAATGAAGGAATGAAAGCTGCTTGAAACAACACAGCCGGTTCTCACAGACCGAATGCTGAACAAAAGAAGCCAGAGACAAAGGAACGCAATCAGTCTGGATCCATTTCTAGAAAGTTCAAAAGCAGGCAAGACTGAAGTCCCACTTCCAGTCAGGATGGAGAACAGATTGAATTTACCCTCCCACCTCAAGCAGCTAAGAAATAGTAGCTAAAGTCTATGATTTAATGATGCCTGACCCTGGGTGGTGGGCGGCACCGGCCTGTGGTCTCTGACAGAAGGGAAAGCAGGGAGCCCAACCATCACAGTTTACTGCCTGGATTCAGTTTCCAGATTGCGGCGCAAGAAGGAGCCCAGACAGGGCCGGACAGTCTCTCCCAGAGACGGAGACAGGGACGGGAATTTGGGAGTGCCAGCAGGGCAGGAATTGGGGCAGAAGGGAAGGAAACAAAGCTTCAGAGAGCTGCAGAGAAGACATTTGTGTTTTTGGCTGAGCGCTCCTCTGCACAGGAGTGAGAAGGAGACAGAGTGTCTGGCTTGGCCGTTCCACTTCTGTGCTCTTGTTAACACCTGGGCACAAGCTTTCTGTTGATGTAGGTTTTCATTTCTCTTGACTAGACGGCTGGAGTGGCATTGCGGAGTCAAATGGTAACTTTAGGCTTAACATCTTGAGGAACTACCAAACTATTTCCCCAAGTGGCTCCTTTAATCTACCAGTTAAAATAGGGGGAGTCCCGATTTTGCCCGCACCCTTGTCAGCACTTGCGACTGTCTGTTTTTTGGATGGTAGCCATCCTGGTGAGTGGGAAGTGATACTTCATTGTGGCTTTGATGTTATTTGATTTTTTAAAAATTTCCCTGATGGGTGATGGTGTTGAGCAAGGTTTGTTTGTTTTGTTTTTTTTTAATGTGTGTATTGACCATATGTGTATTTTCTTGTAAGGCCGTCTATTTTTAAAATAAAGTTTTATCAAAATATAACCATGTCTTTTTGTTCACACACTGTCCACGGCCATTTCTGTGTTACAAACACCCAAGTTGAATAGCTGCAGGAGAGGCCATCTGGACGGCAGAGCCTCAAGTCCTTCTATGTACCCCTTTAGGGAAAAAGCTTCCCAACCCCTGCCTGCCCTAGACCATAGGCCTGGGGAATTATAGGGTTTAAAACCATTTCAGTTTTCCACGTACTGTGTTATTTTCTGGATTGAAGCATTGTCAATGCTAGAAAATAGAACGTCCTAGGCAAAGTGGGACAGCTGGTGACCCTGGCCGTTGCACGGTACATGTTTGCTGAATGAATAAACAAAGCCACAGCTTGCCAATTCGAAGGCAAGCATCTGGAAGGATATTCCTAGAACATGAAAAAGATTTTTGCCTAGGGTTTTCTCTTCCTGGATCGGAGTGAAGGATCTGCTGGAGGGGCAAGAAAAAAGATCTAAAGGAGAAACCACAAAGGAGGTAAATCAGAGGCCACCCCAGAGAGTCACAATATTCTTGCCATAGTGGGAGCTCGGACCTTAGCTCTGTAGTCCAGTCACGTCCTCACCCTTGTCTCATGGATTAGTTTTCTATCACTACACAAACTACCACAAACTTAGTTGTTTAAAGTGAGACCCAGCAGGGAGGTATTTTGGAAATGGCAGAATAAGGGCCTCTGAAAATCTTGTCCTCCATATAAACAATGGGGGCATTGGCAAAAAAAACTGCCAGAATTAACTTTTTCAGAACTCTGTAAAATTAACCAAAAGATTGCAATGATCTGAGGAGAATTAATTCAAGAATACCAGCTGAATCTCGGCATGAGCAGTGAACTTCGGGCATTTTAATGTGCGTTACATCTCCTCATTCCCAAGTTCCATGGAAGCTTTAAAACCCAAGAGCCTTGCACCTGTTGTAACTGGGAATACCAGCAGCCTCTCCTCCGCTCCAGGGGGCTGAGAAAGTTTAGAGGTTTCCAAGAGCATTTCCTCCCCAGAGAACTGTCGCTATGTGACCTGTCTGGCACCTTCCTGAAAACACACACACACACACACACACACACACACACACACACACCCCAAAGTATTTGAATAAAACATTCCTCTAAAGAAGCTACAGCAGTGGCCAAAAGCCCAGGAAGAGATGCTCACATCTTTAATCATTAGCGAAATGCACATCAAAACCAAAGGAGAGGGGCGCCTGGGTGGCTCAGTGGGTTAAGCCTCTGCCTTCGGCTCAGGTCATGATCTCAGGGTCCTGGGATCGAGCCCCACATCAGGCTCTCTGCTCAGCGGGGAGCCTGCTTCCTCCTCTCTGCCTGCCTCTCTGCCTACTTGTGATCTCTCTCTCTCTCTCTCCTTCTCTCTCTCTGTCAAATAAATAAATAAATAATCTTAAAAAAAAAAAAAAAACCAAAGGAGATACTACGTTACACCCACGAGGATAGCTATAATGAAAAAGTAACAAGTGTCGACAAGGACGTAGGCGATCTGGAACCCTTGCACATTGCTGACAGGACAGTAAAATGTTGCAGCCACTTCAGAAATTTTGGTTGTACCTCAAAATGTTACACATAGAGTTCTCTTTGATCCAGCAATTCCCGTCTAGGTATATACCCTAAGAGAAACAAAAACCCATGCCCATAGAAAACTTGTGCACAAATAAGAATAGCAAAATTATTAACAAGTGAAAAGTGGGAAAAATCCAAATGTCCATTAACTGATGAATGGATAAACAAAATGTGATATACTCATACAATGGAATATTACTCAGCCACTAAAGGAGTAAAATCCTGGTACAGGCTACCACAGATAAAGCCTAGGAAAAAACATGCTAAATGCAAGCAACCAAATACAAAAGCTCACATACTGTATGATTCCATTAACGAAATATCCAGAATAGGCAAATTCATGGAAACAAAGTATATTAGTGGTTTCCAGGGACTGAAAGCATGGTGAGGACCTGCTAATGGGTACAGAATTTCTTTTTGTGGTGATAAAAATATTCTGGAATTAGATAGCCTTATGGTTGCCCATCTCAGTGGATACTGAAAACTGAATTGTACCCTTTAAAGTGGTGATCTCTATAGTGAGACATGTGTCATTAGAGCCAATAGGACAAGCAGCCATTCATTTATCAGCTCATAGTCCCGTTGGTCAGAATTCTAGCATGGATGGCTGGGCTGTAGCTGAAAGGCAGGTGGTGGTTGGCTGTGGTCTCACCTGGACTGCATATGCTCTCTCAAGTTCAATCCGGTCATTAGCAGAATCCAGTGTCTTCTGGTTGCAGAACTGAGGTCCCTCTTCATTTTGTGGCTGCCAGCAGAGTGCTGCTCGCCACTTCTGGAAGCTCCTGCTTCCCTTGTTGTGTGGCCCCCTGCATTTTCAGGCCAGCAGTGATGCTTGATGGAATACTTCTTATGTTACCAGCTGGGCAGAAACTCTGCTTGCCAAGGGTTCACATGACTCGATGAGTTTCTCTCTTAAGGTCCACTGACTTGGTACTCAAGATTTTCATTACGCCTGTAAAATGTCTTCAAGGTAGGATCTATATTAGTGTTTGAATGAGTAATCAAGAGATGCTAGTGTGTGTGTGTGTGTGTGTGTGTGTGTGTGTGCTCTTTAGGATTCTGCCTACCACAGCCCATGTCTATGCTTATTCTGCTAGGGGTGGGTGGCAACCATGACCTTCATTCATCTCAAGTGTCCCTGTTGTTGAGATTCTATCTAGTACTGTGCTCTCCCCCACTGGCTTCAGGACCACCTGTAAGGAGTAGTTCATGTGAACATTTTTTAAAAAATTTAATTTCAATTAGCCAACCTGTACACTTGACTTAAATTCAACTAGCCAACATACTTCATTAGTTTCCGATGTAGTATTCAATAATTCAGTTGCATATAACACCCAGTGTTCATCATATCATGCACCCTCCTTAATGCCCATCACCCAATTACCCCATCTTCCCACCTGTCCCCTTCAGCAATCCTCAGGTTTTTCCCCCATGCTTAAGAGTCTTTCAGGGTTTGTCTCCTTCTCTGATGACTTCCCATTCAGTTTTCCCTCCCTTCCCCTATGATCTTCTGTGCTGTTTCTTATATTCTACATATGAACGAAACCATATGATAATTGTCTTTCTCTGATTGACTTATTTTACTCAACATAATACCCTCGAGCTCTACCTGCATCGTGGTAAATGGTAAGATTTCATCCTTTCTGATGGCTGAGTAATATTCCATTAGTTCATGTGAACATCCGGTGATGTTTTGCTCCAAACTTGAGTCAGTACCTTATGTGAGTTGAAATGCCTGTGGTGGTGGCTCTTCAGCTGCACGGCCTGCGGTGACTGCAGCTGTCCTGGGCTTTCTTCTCTGGGGAAGGGTGAGCTGGGGTATAGTGTCCAGCCCTGTCAATGCGGACTTGACCTGGTGTCTTGCTAGTGCCTGTGAAATCACCTTCCCCTGTTTTCCTCATTGGGATCGCTGCCATTTCAGAACTCCAGGCTTACCCTGTACGACACTAAATGTTCACTGTAGTGCAGCGGGGTCATTTGGGGGCACTGGTGGGGGCGTAATAGTTTATAGTAAGAAACGTCACATGGATATAGAGAAAAGGAAAGTCACATTTTCCAGTGCCAGAACCAGATGAGAATAAACCAAATGCCCAGGCTCTCTGCTTTGTTTCTTTTGTTTCACTGAAAGGACACTGGCAATATGTGATAAATAAATACCAGTAGAATGAGGAACCTGAGTGAAGGCTATTTCGAGGGCCTGGACTGTAAGTATCAAAGGCCAATTTCCTTTTAAATTGTTTTTGTGGAGTCAAAATACAGACTATCTCCTCTGGTTTATGACTAATAATGGATTTCATGATTCCTGGGCTAGTACAGTCCCTAATTCTGCAGAAGGTGACAGGACCAGGCACCCCATCAGTTCTATTCCACTTGGAGCCCGAGAGAGGTGATTGACAGGGGGGCTGGCTGCTCTCTGGGTCCTCACTCCCAAAGCCTAATCTCACCATATGGATGCTGAACAGGCCTTGTGCAATCTGAATGAGGCCTCCCAGTGAATGTTTTCTTACTCAGAATAATTGAATTTCGAGAATGTGTTACAGGAAAGAGCTGTCACGTTGCATTAGGCTAGCCCTGTGACTTGCATGGAAATTGTCAGGTAACTCAATTCATAGTCCAATCACTCACAGGCATAATTTAGTTCACTTAGAGTTAATGATTAATAACATGTCCTATTTGGGACTGGGGAAGGCAAGCAAGGAACTATGGTGCTTCGATGGCTCACAGGCACTGCAGAAGCAGACAGCTCAGGGTAGAACAGGCGTCCAAAGACTGTAATACCAGAGGAATGCTTATGATTAACTTAAATCATATAATGCTCGATAGTTCATGAAAATCTCACTCATTGTCCTGATTCTCAGGGCAATCTATAAGGTCAGTATTATTATTATCACCTCTATTTATAAATTGAGATACTAAGGATCAGAGGCAGTGCCTCGTTCAAGGTCACTTGGCTGCTTTGTGATAAAGCAGGATGAGAAGCTGAATTCAAACTCCCTCACTCCCCCCCAAAAAGATATGCTCTAGTTCTAACTCCTAGCACCTCAGAATGTGACTTTATTTGGAAATAAGGCTATTGCAGATTTAATTAGTTAAGATTTGAGATCGTAGTGGAGTAGGGTGGACCCTTAATGCAATAGGACTGGTGTCTTGATAAGAAGAGGAGAGAGACACAGAGGGCACGTGTCCATGTAGGACACAGAGACACAGGGAGACGTCCAGGTGACAGAAACCAGAGTGACAGAGTGATGCAGGTACAAGCCAGGCAGGGAGTGTTGAGGAGGGGCTGGACATCAATGGAAGCTGGGACCAGCCGGGAACAGATTCTGTCATAGCCCGCCGAAGGAACCAGCCCTGCTTGGACTTGGAAGCCTCCAGAACCATGAGCAATAAATTACTGTTTTAAGCTACCTGATTTTTAGTATGTTGTTATGGCAGCCCTAGGAAACCAACAGAGATAAGAATAATAAAAGTTTCCATTTACAGTGCCCTGAATGTGGTCCAGATACTCTACCCATACTACCATGGAGTTTTTTAGGAACTCTTGGAGGTATACTATTATCAATGATCTTTTTGTGATTTTAGTGAGTCAAATAACCATAGATGGTGGCATTGGGGTTCCAGCCACAGGCCTGAAGCCCCGGAGCCAGGAGAGTGCTCAGACAAAAAAAAATGTCTGCGGCAGTGTTGGGAGAGCACCCCCAAGGCTTTGGGATCACTCCTTTATTATGGGTCTCCCAGGGGACCACTGACTCAGTTTGAACTCCTCCAGGCTCATTTGCATCCTTTTGTTATGAATAATCACAAAACAGTGCCTGACCCACAGAAGAAGTTCAGTATTTATTCTTTGGTGAACAGTAATAAAAACTCCTTAACCTTGTTAGAGCGCATCAGAATTTACAAAGGATTTTCATACTAGCTCTTACTAGGTTGTTTAAAAAAATAACCTGAAGCCTACTTTAAGTATATTCCTGTATTTTTCCTTTCTGTTTTTTTTTTTTTTTAAAAATTTTATTTTTTTTATTTAAGAGAAGGTGAATGAAAGGGAGTGCAGCATGGGCGGGGGGAGGGGCAAAGGGAGGGGGAGAAGCAGACGCCCCACTGAACAGGGAGCTCAACGTGGGGCTCAATCTTAGGACCCTGAGATCATGACCCAAGCTGAAGGCAGATGCTTAACGGACTGAGCCACCCAGGTGTCCCCCTTTTCAATTTTTAAAAAAATATTTTGTCACGTTATCCCCAACCAGATAGTAAGCTTCTAGAAGGTGATGAATGTTTTCTTTCTCCTTGCAGGATACTGGTTCTTGAATGGTTTCACTGGATGTTGACTTAAGTCTTGAAATGATCACCCAGGCCATTCTGAAAATGGTTATAAAGAATGAATCGGATAAGCTCTACATAAAAATCAAGAATAGAACTCCTAGTTTTTATCTTCCAAATCATAGAAACAATTGCCAGTACTTCCCGAATGTTGCCCTGAGCCATTTAAGAATCCTTCCCTCCTTATCAGACCATTCAGCTCCATTCCCTTTGCTCTGTCAGGCTCAGGTGTAGGCAGGGATCAAACTGCCGGGTTCAGTCCTCTGCAGTTCCTGGGGTCCAGGAAAATGAAAATGCCCTCTTCAGGGGCCCACAGAGAGAGAGAATCTTAAACAGGCTTCATGCTCAGCTTGAATTTACAATCTTGAGATTACAATGTGAGTTGAAACCAAGAGTTGGATACTCATTCAGGGGCTCCTAACCTCCTCTTTTTTTTTTTTTATTGTATTTATTTATTTGAAAGAGACAGAGAGATCACAAGTAGTCAGAGAGAGAGGAGGAAGCAGGCTTCCCGCTGAGCAGAGATTCCTGATCTCAGGACCATGTCCTGAGCAGAAGGCAGAGGCTTTAACCCACTGAGCCACCCAGGCGCCCCTCTAACCTCTTCTTTTTATAAGGAGACCAATCATATAGGATTAGGGGGCCTCCCTAATGACCTCATTTAACCTCATTACCTCTATAAAGGCCCTATCCCCAGGTACTGTCACATTCCAAGGTACTGGGGGTTAGAACTTCAGCATAGGAATGTTGGGGGGGGGGGGGCACAACTCAGTCCATAAACACACCTCCAGCACAGCCCACAACCACTTTAATGGGGCTCTTGCATTCTTCTTTCAACACTTGCGGAAACTAGTTCCTTCTGTCTGGAATGTCAGATCTGCCTTTTTGGCAGTTCCAGTGTCCAGCCTTTCCTCCTTTCTACAGCCCAGCTCAAATGTAGGAATCTTTAAGAAGTATGTTTGGATCCCAACCTTAATGAATTCATCTCTCCCTCCAGACCCTCTGAGTTCTTTGCTTGCATCTGTGTCAGAATCTCACTGGACCGTATATACATCTGCATCCCCATTGGCCTAAAACAATAGTAGGTGTTCAGGAAATAACCTGATGAGCTACACCGAATGTGGTTAGTTAAACTGATGCTTTCCCTTCTGACTAAGCTGAGAAGTACCTTCACTTGACCAGTAATAGAGCACTCTGAGGGGCACAGACCAGAGCAATGAGCACGATCCCAATGACCCATTAAGACACACAGAATTAATAAGTTTATTGATCTTCCTTCCTGTATATTTCTTGTTAAAGAAATCTTTTTTTTTTTGGATATGTTTGAGACAGCCTAACGTTTATGGATGTTAACATGAATGTTAAGTGACTTTCCTGATTTACAGATAGACTTTGAATTTTTAATCAATATAAGAAAAACTGTTCTACCCGGGAAGTCTGGACTATCATGTGGAGTGATTATTTAAACCGCCTGTGTAGGAGGGATAAATAGTGCAAAAAAAGAAAGTCTGCTGTGAAAATGTGCAGAGATGATTTAAACAGGGCCCTGTTTTTAAATGTATAGAATATGTGTGTGCGCGCGCGCACACACACACACACACACACACATACACACACACATCTTTTTGTCCTGACAATTTAATTTAAAATGGACTTCCTTGGGATTCTGAGGATTATGGCACAACCAAATGAGCGGCTATGTGGAATTATCCTCACTTCAGGGATGTTCTCTTACTCACAACACCTCATTACAAACACATGAGCTTTTATGAAATCTTAAAGCAAAAAGTGTGCCTCTCACACACCTTCCTTTTTCAGGCAACTGTCTGTGCAAAGCTGAAACAGCACCAAGCCAGGGCATAGATAACCTTTTTTAAGATTTATTTATTTGAGAGAGAGAGAGTGCAGGTGCAGGCAGAGGGGCAGAGAGCGAGGGAGAGAGGAGGTTAAGCAGACTCTGTGTTGACTGTGGAGCGGGACTTGGACTCAATCTCATGACCCTGAGATCAGGACCCGAGCGGAAACCAAGAGTCAGATGCTTAAGTGACTGCCCACCCAGGTGCCCTGACAGGTAATCTGTGAACAGCTCAAGTAATGAAGGGTCCACCACTCCTGTGCATAATCTGGAGAGTTCTTCTATAGTCTTTACAGCTAAGATGTCTATCTCCTTACGTTAAAAATATTTTAATTCCAGCATAGTTAACATACAGTGTTATATTAGTTTTGGGTCACACCATAGTGATTCAACAATTCTACACATGACACAGGGCTCGTTGTGCTAAGTGCACTCTTCGTCCCCATCGCCTATTTTACTCACGCCCCCACCCACCTTCCCTCTGGTGACCAGTTGGTTCTCCATAGTTAGGGGTCTGTTTCTTGGTTTTTCTCCTCTCTCTCTTTTTTCCTTTGTTTTGTTTCTTAAATTCCACATATGAGTGAAATCATGGTATTTGTCTTTCTCTGACTGGCTTATTTTGCTTAACATTATCCTCTCTACATCTGCAAGATTTCATTCTTTTTAAAGGCTGAATAATATTCCATTATATACATACATATCTACATATGTGTAAGCATATATATATATATGTATATATATGTATATCACATCTTCTTTATTGATTCATCTGTTGATGACATGTTCATCTTTAAAAAAAAAAACCAACTTTACTGCCAGTCGACAACTTAAAAAAATCCTTTGTTCCATATACAATTCCTTATACAAGTTTAGTAAAAGGTGTTAGAATAGATGAACATATGAACTGAAAATTGAGATCTTTTCCAGCAAACTTCCACATCTTTAGAAGTAATTTAATTTCTCCTCTGTTCTCTTTCTTTGATGACTTCATCATCCACCTAGCTTTCAAGCAAAATCACGTAGGGGCACAGTTGACACCTCCTCTCTTGTCTCCTACATCCTGGGAACGAGTCCTGCAACTTTTCTCAAATCTGTTATTTCTGTTCCATTCCTCTGCTCCTGCCTTTGGTCCTCCTTTCCTTCCATCTAGACAGAAGTCACAGTGGCTTAACACATAAGACAGAAGTGTTTTTCTCTGTCATATAACAATCCAGGCTGGGCGGGGCCTCTTCCTCTGCAGGGGCTCTAATTCCTTCCATTTCGTTGCTCTATCATCTTTAAATACCATTGTCATCTACACAGCTCAAGATGGCTCATCCTTGAGACTGAATTCAGCAAGAAGGAAGAGAAATGGGAAATGAGAGGGCATATCCCTTTCCTTTGAGGCAGGACCCAGAGGCTCCCCCTGTAAATTATACTCACATCCCATTGGACAAGATTAGCCACATGGCCTCCCTTCACTGAAATAAAATAGCTGGGACATGTAATCTTCATTCTGGGCAGCCTACCTCCAGGTAAAAATTTAATCTTTATGTAAGAAGGGAGAGGATATTGGTGGACAATTTGCAGTTTTGTCCTCATCTCTTAACTGGCTTCCCTGCCTCCTGCCTCACTAGCTTGCTCCTTTTCCTCTACTCAAACCAAAGGCAATCTGGACATACATTTCTCTCTTCAGAAATATTCAACAAGTTCCTTACTGCCTATAGCTGAACTCTTAGCTCCCAACATGGACTGAACAGTCTTCACATGCTGGTTCCTGTCCACCTTATCTTCTATTTCCATCATCTTGGTACCTTATTCTCTAACAACTCTGAATACTGTTATTTTTCCATGAATAACATGATATTTCATGCCTCGGGGCCTTTGCACATGCAATTTCTTTTAGGGATGTTCTTCCACCTGACAAATTTCTAGTTGACTTTGAAAACCATACTTGGAGGTCACTTCTTTCAGGGAGTCTTTATTAACCTTCCCTCTCACACCCTTAACCAAGACAATTAGCTGGTCACTCCTTACACCTCATACTGTACTGTTGAGTTTTTGCCCTTACTATATTATGTAGTCCTCTATCACCTCTTCTACCCTTTTAGAATTATCGGATTCGCCTTATATCCTCAGAACTCAGCATAATGCTTGCCACAGAGAAGTTCAATAACTGCATGTTTACTCTTAATTGAATGAATGAACAAGTGACAGAATGATTACATTAGTACATTAGTCCTTGCATAGCTCTTTTAACCTTCTATATGAGGTCTTCTTTTAATAGAAGCTACTATCAAGTCATTACTCTGTTTGAGATACACCTACTTTGTGTTAGAGGATCAGCATAGTTATCTAATTTAATCTTTATAAAAGTCCCTGTGAGTTAAGCATTGTTATGTTCATTTTACAGATGGGAAAGGCACAGAGAATTTTAAGTAACCCACTTCATTTCCTTTTTAGTTTTCTTGGCTGTAGGGAAAGTGGAGGGAAGAAAGTAGAGTAGGATTTTGCGTGGTATAGTATGCTGGAAATTATGTAGGTCTGGCAGCTACTGGACTCCTCTCTAATTCCATAATTGATTAATGTGTGTGACCAGGGATATTCCCCTTTCCCTCTCTTGGCTTCGGTTTTCTCATCCATAATAAGAGGGGTTGTCTTAGTGATCTCCAAGTTTCTTTCCAGATCTAAAAGTCAGTGATTTTCTTACTTTTCTAATATAACAAGTTGAAATGTAACCCTCCTCCACACCAATATGCTACATTCACACAGCTGTGATTTTGCTAAAAATGGACACTTTCTAAATGTTAAAACAGTCCATGGTAGAGAATAGTTTAGATCCAAAAAAGCCGACTCTGCCAAAGGATTAACATTAAAGTAAAGCCCTAGATCCCACTCAGTTATCAAATCTTCTCAGAATGGAGGATGTGACTTGGCATTGCTTTTACTGGAGCTGTTTAAAAGAGTACATCCAGATATATTTAACCACCAAATAAATTTGGATCTGGGAGTATTGCAATTGAAATGTAGCTACAAATATACCCCGGATTCTCTCTGTGATATGAGCCCACGGTGTAGGGAATTCTATACAACTCCTGTGTGTGTTGACAAATTCTGTGTATGTCTTTTCTTGTGTTATATCAGGAATCTTGAAAGGTCTGTAATATTATCTCCCCACTTCCCTGCTTGGGTTCTGAAACAATGAAAGCCAAGACAAACTTGTTTAGCAGGTGAAAATAAATATATCACTTTTGTGGTGTCCAAGATGATATTGGGGAAAATGGCTTCTACTGGTGGCCCAGGCAACTATCTAATACTGATGCTTGA
Organism: Lontra canadensis; assembly: GCF_010015895.1. Lineage (NCBI taxonomy): Eukaryota > Metazoa > Chordata > Mammalia > Carnivora > Mustelidae > Lontra > Lontra canadensis. The sequence goes on along the minus strand of NW_022631058.1, from coordinate 8,325,407 downwards.
AATCAGGCAGATATGGACCCAGCCTGCTAGATTAGGATGAGCCTTTTCCCAGCAACGGTATAAATTAAGCATTCTCAGTTGTTCCTTACAAACTCACTATGGCAGAGACTGCTAATTATCAGCTAAATCTCTTCTTCCCTTCCTCTACAGTAATACAACCCCCACTTTTTAGGTGGGCATAGTGGCTCCTCAGAATAAAGACTACCTTCCCCAATCTTCCATACAGCTAGGTGTTACCTGTGACCTAGTTCAAGGGAATGGGGTGGGGGGTTAAGAGAAAGTGTGCTCAATTTCTAGGGAGTGATTATCTGAGCTTCTCTCCCCAGTTTTCCTCACCACTTCTTCCAAGACTAAGAAACTGGAGTGTCCATTTGGACCATGAAATGGAAACTGAATTTTGAGGACAGCATACAAACTAGAAGGAGCCAGGGACTCTGGAGATACATTATAGTAGTACTGGTCTACTTACCTCATACTTTATGTATGGGGGAGAGAGGACCTTTATCTTGTTTAAACCACTATTATTTTGAAATTCTTGTGATTTAATGAACTGATGTACTCTCCAATCAGATAAGTCACTCCCATCTCCTTGGGCGCTAGGTCAGGAAAGGGTGATTGAGAGGTGGGGAGCAGCCCAGAGTGTTACACCAACTGATTTCCCTCCACATGGGAGGGAGTGTTAGGGAGTCAGGAAGAAGAGTGCCCCCCACCCTGACAAGTTTATTCATTCAACAGACAACTATACTCAACAACCTCTTGGCATGTGCCAAGTACTCTAAGCACTTTACAACTATTAATTTATTTAATCTTCATAACAATCTTAGATATAAATAATATCCCCACTTCACAGATGAGGAAACAGAGGCACAGAGAGGTTAGCTAACTTGCTCCAGGTCACATTGTTTGGAAGTGATGGAGCCTGGAAGATGACCCGGGCAGTCTTAACTCTAGAGCTCAGGCATCACTACACTAATTAGGTGGTTTCTTCTGAGGGACGGGAGCAGAGACACTCTTATGTTATCTCAAGTAAGGGATGTTTGTTCTTAGGATAGATGGGGAGGTCAGAAAAATAAAGAATGTCTCAGTGGTTCCCTGAGATGTCCTGCCTGGTTATCCCTTCGGCAGGATAGGACCATCCCTCTTAGACTATCGTCCTAACATTATGGTGCCTCAGTTACTCTCCATCACTATATCTCTTGCTTCTGCCTGACCATGACACTCAACTACTAGCTGTTTCTACTCACCTTCTTTGTACCACATGACATCTTCTTATACAAGTCCTCTACTACCTGTGGCTTCTGCCTTTTGCCTTCTTTATGTGCACATATTTCTGCCTACCCTGTAATCCAGTAACAGTATTGCCTTCTCCATAAAAAGGATTCATGGGATCAGCCAGTTACCCTCCAGTACTGAATGCCCACTTAGGCAAGGTATTTACATTTGTCACTGTCTTTGGGTGGTCTGTCCAGTTCCTCCCTCCCCAGATCACCTAGAGTGCTGCAGGCTATGCCACCCCTTCAAGGACCCTCTGCCATAAAGTTCTGCATTCAGCTTCTTTGAGCAGGAGACACGCCCAGCAGGGAATCTGGACATCCTATCCTTGTTAGCTTTGTTAGTCTTTGGCTTATGGAAGCCAAACACATAAATGGAATGTTTAACTTTTGCTCTTTTTGCCTATATCTCATCAAAAGAAGACAGAATGAACTTTAATTACTTACTAGTAATTTTATCACTACCAGTGGACGATATTTTAAAACAAAAGCTAAGATTTTGGCATTTTTACCTACCTTCATTTTTGATTGCTGCATAAATAATTACCATAAACTTAGCAGCTTAAAACAACATCCATATATTGTGTCACAGATGGTGTGGGGCAGGAATCTGGGTCTAACTTATCTGGTTCTTCTGTTCGGGTCTTAGACCATAGACAAATTGGTATCTCATCTGGAAGCCTGAGAAGTGATTGTCAAGATTGTTGGCTGAATCAGTTTCCTTGAGGCTCTAGAATTCATAGAAACTTGCTTCTTCAAAGCTGACCATGGAGAGAAAGATTCTTTGCTGCTTTGAGCCTCTGACCCCTCTTAATGGACTCACCTGATTAGGTACTCACCCAGGATGCTACCCCTTTTGCTTACTTAAAGTCAACTGTTAGGGATTTTAATTACATCTCTGAAACCTCTTCACTTTTGCCCTATAACAAAACTTGATCCCAGCTGTGATAGGCCATCACCTTTGCCCTGTTGTGTTGATTAGAAGCAAGTTACAGGTCCCACTCCCACTTAAAGGGAGGGGATTATCTAAGGGTATGGGTCATTGGGAGTCATTTTAGTATTCTGCCTACCATACTACCTATACGGAATCCTTCCAATATCCCATGCAGCTGGCTCTCTCTCTCTAAAATCTGTCCGTCCCTTGCTTTCCTTTTTCTGTAGGTTTATTTACCTTTTGAGACTTGCTTTATTTGTCACTTACTATTATAATGCTAAGATTCATTGGTATGTGTCCGAATGTGTTTTTATAATCCTTTTACTTTTAACTGCTATATAATACTCCATGAAATGATTTTTTTTTTCATAATATATTCATTTGCTCTCTTGTTAATGGGCATTTGGTTGTTTTTAGAGTCTTTGCTACTGTGAACAACATTGATGAGAATGTTTTTTACAGATATATAAAACTGTATTTTGAGAATATATGTAGCAGCGGAATATCTGGGTCATGAGATGTGGCTGTTCAACTTTAGTAGATAATGTCAGCTTTTCCAAGCTCACATTTCCATCAGCAACATTTGGTCACTCTTATGGCTCTATTCATTCCCAGTAGTTGTCATAGATGGACTTTTTACATTTTTTGCCCATGAAAGGCATGGAAATTGGTGCCCCATCCTGGCCTTGATATGCATTTCCCTCCACCTAATAATGTTCAGTGTCCTTCATATGGCCACTAGCCATGTGTTCACTCCTCTGTCAACACTCTTCACGTCTTTACTTGTTTTTCTATCATGTTGTTTGCATTACTTCAATATTTATTTGTAAACATTCTTTATATATATTCAGCTTACTTTTCTTACCAGAAATATAAGGGAGTTAGAGAAAATGGCTTTTGAGTCCCTTCATCTGTAAGGTAATAACTTGTGCCACCCTTACTTCACAAATCTGACCCAAAAATCACATGGAAGAATGCACGTGAAAGTTCTCTGCACACTAAAAATGAGGTAATAACTTGTCTAGGGTGATATAGGCCTGATCAAGGGTAAATATGGAAACATTCAAATTTGAACCGAGCGGCGGTATAGTATACTGATTAAGCACGCGGACTTTTGCACCAGATTCTCGGGGTCCAAACCTTGACTCTGGTTGCTACAGTGTGACCATAGGTGACTTCTGGAACTACTTCCTCCTCCTCCTTCTCCCCCGCCTCCTCCTATCCCTCTCCCTCTCCTTCTTCTTTCAGCCAGAGAAAGGAGGTGGAAGAGCAAAGGGAGAGGGAGAGAGAGAGAATCTTAAGCTGGCTCCACGCTCAGCACATAGCCTGATGTGGGGCTTGATTTCATGACCCTGAGATTGTGACCTGAACCGAAATCAAGAGTTGGATGCTTCACCGACTGAGCTATCCAGGCGTCCTGACTTTTGTAACTTCTGTATCTCAGTTTTCCTAGGTATCAACTGGGAATGATCATAATGTTGACCTGGTAGGGATTTTTAAGGATTGCATAAGTTAAGTATAGCTAATACTGAGATTAATATCCTATAAGCACTATAAGCACTATATTAATATTTGCTGAAAGCATTATTTGACCTGGATTTCCAGGTTCTGCTGGATGCTAGGGCAGTGCTTTGCTTAGCAGACTAGGGAGAATTACTTTGACACCTCCCTCCCCACATGTGTGTACTCTTTCAATCTTGACTCATTTCTGAGAAGTCAAAGTGGATTATTTTTTTCCTTCATGGATAACTGTTTCTTGAGTAGTGAATTAGTAGCTGATGGAAAAATATTAACTCAGACCACTGAGATATACATATAACAATGTAATATAATTGACATATAATAATAGTATATCATCTATTATGATATATGAGCTCTGAGCTCTCTTCCAGCTTTAACAGCACATGGTTCCATAAAGAATATTGAATGACTTTTTTTCTAGGCTGCCCGAAGCTGGACGACAAGGCATGATGGAACTTAAATTGCACTGCTTTATTGAGTTTGAAATCATATTCTGGAGCAGTAGTCATTGTGTAAGTAAAACGGACTGCCAATTATTTGAATGAAGAGAAGTAATATTGTCCTGTGTTAGTTGTCTTTCTTTCCCCATGAATAAAATTCCTTTGTTTGCATTTGTTCACCTCTCCTTTGTTCTGCCAGGCCTTCCTAAGACTGTTGGATCCATAGATGCTTTTATCCACTGCAGACAGACGGAAGGAGTCTGATTCTTCTAGCGAATGTATTTTTAGCATCAATTAAAGCTCATGTCGCCTGCTTTTCTGAGCAACTGGCATCCTGCATCGTTCAGAACCACCTGCACTCAGCCTTTGGGGAACAGACTGCTTTGCTAATGGGTGAGCTTTCAAAAGGAAGCATAAACACTGCAGGTTGTAAGCTGGAGAAGGTAGCTAATTATGCAAAGCAGGAATATTAATAATGCAAGATGTGCAAACAAAAATACTCTTACCGATTTCAAGGCATGATTCCTCTTCTCCTTTTCCTTGCTCCCCACCCTCCAATCATCTGAAGGACATGATAACAAGAGAAAGTGGGTCTCCTCCAGCAGACCCCGGATCCTGAAAAGCAAGAGATGACATTGACAAGGAAATCACCCATTGTGAAAAGAGAAACACCATGCTTGTTTCCCTTGGAGCTGGACTCTTATGAAGGATTTGGAAATAATAGAAGCGTGCTAACAGGGAGAAACTGGTAGAGTTTCTCATTGAGACTCAGGACAAAGGTGTCAGATATTGCCAAGTCTTGAAGGTATTCTAGGCCACTCCTTTCCAGCCCAGAGCAAAGGAAACTTGACATGTGGGCAGGTCAGGGATGGATCCATTGGGAGGAACAAACTTCTTCCCTGCTTTCCCAGATAAAAACATCTGAATACATGTTTTTGGGAGACGCGGTCAGCTGATGGAAACGAGGTCTCTTAGACCAAGCCCCCAGATGAGTCTTAATATGTCATTAGAAGGCATTCTGATTACCTATCACTGTGTAATCAACTACTCCAAAACTTAATGGTTTAAAGTAACTTATTATTATCTGCTCCGGTTCTGTAAGTTGACAGGGCTCAGCCTGGCAATTCTTGCTTGGCATCTCTCATGCAGTCCAGTTAAAATGCTGCTGGGGCTGCAGTTATCCGAAGTCTCAAATGGGCTGGATGTCCAGGATGGCTACCTCACTCACCGGTCTGGTGCCTCCCTCCCCAACTGAGCAGCTTGGATTTCCTCCATGGCCGCTCAGGGCTCCAAAAAAAAAGGAGGCAGCCCTGGCATAGCATCACTTCTGCCACATTTTACTAGTCAAAGCAGTTAAAGGCCAACTCAAATTCAATAGAATGGAGTGGCATGTGGTTACAAAGAAAGAAGGATTTGATGGTGCCATCTTTGGAGACAAGGTACCACAGCAGGTACATACACTTTGGGAAGTCTCCCAGGAACCCTACCCTTCAGGAAACACAGAAACTTTAAGTGCAGAGCCTGGCAGAGTCCTTCCTAATTAACTACCATTCATCCCTCAGCTCTTAGCTGAAACACCATTCTTCCCAAGATGCCTTTCTAAGGCCCCGTCATTAAGTTACGTCTCTTGCATGTTTCCTGCATTTCATTGATCACAGTTTCTAACAGCTGTGATATTGATTATTGATTTAATGTATGTCTCTGACACTGGACTGAAGACCGCATGAGACTGGGCAGTCCTGCTTGTGTTGAGTTGCTGGGCTTCGCATGGTGCTAGCTCTCAGTAAAAGCTCAGGAAATAATTGCGGTGGATGAATGAATGGACGCATGGTGAACATATCGGGTGAACATGTCTGGTCTTCCCATTTGGCTCCAGTGATTCATGCAGTTTCCATAAAAAGGAGTCAGAGAGCCCTTTCATTAATTTACAATGTTTTAAAGCCAATATTTACTAAGTATCATGTGGGTGCTAGACACCACATTGGAGACATGGGGGTAGAACCCAGGTCAATAAGGCAGAAGTGAACTTTGCCCTCACAGAGTCTACCATCTATGCAGGATGACAGACAAATAAGCATACTACTACAATCCAAGAGAAAGTGGTGGAATAGGGGTGGGGCAGTGTTCGTTGTGTGTGTTGTGTTCTCTCTCTCACACACACAAACACACACAGGATTTCATATATTATTTCAGGGTCAGTTGGTTACTCCTAGTTTAGATGCAGTAGCATGAAACATAATTCATTTATTTATTTATGTTTTTATAAAATTTATTTATTTGAGAGAGAGAGAGAGCGCGCGAGCATGAGTTGGGGGAGGGGCAGAGGGAGAGGGAGAGGAAAAGAATCTCAAGCAGATTTCCCAATGAGCTTGGAGCCTGATGCAGGGGTTGATCTCCCAATCCTGAGACCATGACCTGAGCTGAAATCAAGAGCCAGACACTCAACAGACTGAGCCGCCTAGGTGCCCTAAAACATACTGCATTTATATTTGCAACAGTACTATTTTGGGTTTATTTAGAATGACTGGAGAATATCCTCTTTGATAAGAAAATTAAAAATAAACTTGCTACATTTTAGATGTTCATAATAATGGAAAGCTAGAGTTCATGTCAGAAGAGCTGGGCTCTACAAGGGGTTGAAAATTTCATAACATGCTCCCAACATCGGAGTTAGAGGTTAGGTTTTCCTCTTTTGGACCTGCTTGCATTTCAGATGATGCAAGCCAAATTTACCTTTGAATCTGCTCTGTTCTTCATTCACAAGTATTTATCTAAATGCAAATAAAATACAGAGCAGTTGCAAAATTGCCCAGCATGCTGAAGTTTTATTGTGTCAGGTCAGCTGCCCAGCACACTTCCAGAACAACAGTGAACTTCTAACATGGTGGGTTAGGGCAGTATGGATTTTGTTCTCAGTGTTACATGATTGGAGGGTTTCGAGTCTATGAGTTCTCATCTCTGGCCCTGGATGAGCAGGGACTGAAGGACCTGAGTGAGAAGAGGAAGAGCGTCTAGGAAGGATTTGTCAGACCAGATGCTACATAGACTAGCTCTGAGATTCACTGGTTTTGGAAACTCATAAATGTAGCAGGATTGAAAGCTGTGGATATTCTCATTTTGGCATAACACCACTAAGAGAAAATTCATGAATATATTCTCTATCTTGGGACTTTTTAGAAAATTCTCAATTTTTCTTTAATCTTTTTAAGGAGATGGTGTAGGGGAAGAGTCTAGACTCTGGTTTTGGGAGACAAAGCTCGAAATTCTGTCTGAATTAGCTTGCTAATTGCATGAGTGTAGGCAAATAATTTAATGTCTCTGAGCCTCATTTATTTACCTTTTAAATGGCGATAACCCTATCTATTTTCTACAGTTATTATAAGACATCATCTGAACAAAGTTCCTAGCACCTAGTAGGATTTTAATAAGAACATATCAAGCCAAAAAAAAAGAAAAAAAGGAAAAAAGAAACAACAAAAACAAATAAACCCCAAAACAAAAAACAAAATATTTTCAACTTCTTGAGGAATCTCCATACTGAAGGGGCACATGCATCCCAATATTTATAGCAGCAATGTCCACAATAACCAAACTATTGAAGGAGCTGAGATGTCCTTCAACAGATAAATGGATAAAGAAGATGTATTTATGATGTATATATATATGGAATATTACTCAGCCACCAGAAAAGATGAATAAATACCATTTACGTTGATGTGGATGGAACTGGAGGGTAGTGTGCTGAGTGAAATAAGTCAATCAGAGAAAGATAATTATCAAGTGGTCTCACTCATGTGAGGAATGTAAGAAACAGTGCAGAGGATCATAGGGTAATAGAGGGAAAACTGAATGGGAAGTCATCAGAAAGGGAGACAAACCATGAGAGACCCTTAACTCTAGGAAACAAACTGAGGTTTGCTGTGGGGGAGAGGGGTAGGGGGATCGGATAACTGGGTGAAGGACATTAAGGAGGACATATGATGTGATGAGAACAGGGTGTTATATCCAACTGATGAAGTATTGACCTCTACATCTGAAACTAATGATGTACTATATGTTGGCTAATTGAATTTAAATAAAATTTTCTTGCATAAGCAAATGGAAAGTAGTCATTGTGTATTGGAAATGGGTAGTATGAGTCACAGTGATTGAAGATGGGCAAAAGGAAATGCTCACTGATTGAATCAATGGAGTCCTAATTCCAGGATGTTATTCATTATTCCCCTTCAATTCGATGCATCTTCAGAGATAACCATTTACATGAGTTCTTAAGACACTCTGATAAATTAGTCACAGTGCAAAAGCCATAATGTATGATGCTCAGAGCCTTTTCCTGAACGGTTCTGGGAAGCAAGAGGGAGTAACTGAGCCTTCTCCATGAGTGCACATCCTCCTGTGAATAGCAGGTAGGGGGGCAACTGGTCTTCAAACAGGTATTATTCATGATTTAGTGGAAAAACTACAAAGTTGCCCATGAAAATTAAATAGCAAGTCAGTTAATCATGTACACTAGTTTATTGATATTGTGATCTGCTCCCAATGAATGCAATTACGAATCCATTTAGGAAGGAGGGCAATAGGGATTTCCGTCACCCTTTAGGTGCCTGGATGATATTTTGCCACTGAAATCTATCCTCCTCCTACAACCTTTGGGTTCTGTTCACTTCCATACCTCCAGTACTTGTTACCATACCCAATACTCCAAAAGTTCCTTTTTAAAAAAATTTCATTTATTTATTTATTCATTTTAAGTAGGCTCCAACACAGGGCTTAAATTTAGGACCTTGAGATCAAGACCTGAGCTGAGATCAAGGTTGGATGCTTAACTGACAGAGCCACCCTAGCATCCCCAATGTAATTTTTCTTAAATTAGTGTATAATGTACTATTTGCTTCAGGGGTACAGGTCTGTGAATCATCAGTCTTACACAATTCACAGCACTCACCATAGTACATACCCTCCCCAATGTCCATAACCCAGCCACCCTATCCCTTCCTCCCACCCCCCAGCAACGCTCAGTTTGTTTCCTGAGATTAAGAGTCTCTTATGGTTTGTCTCCCTCCCTGGTCCCATCTTATTTAATTTTTTCCCTCCCTACCCCCATAACCCCCAACCCTGCCTCTCAAATTCCTCATATCAGAGAGGTAATATGATAATTGTCTTTCTCTGATTGACTTATTTTGCTTAGCATAATACCCTCTAGTTCCATCCATGTCATTGCAAATGGCAAAATTTCATTTTTGGTGGCTGCATAGTATTCCTGTGTGTGTGTGTGTGTGTGTGTGTGTGTGTGTGTGTGCACGCACGCGCACGCATGCACAACCCCCCACACCCCCCCACACCCCCACATCATCTTTATTCATTCGTCTGTTGATGTAGATTCTTTCCATAGTTTGGCTATTGTGGACATTGCTGCTATAAACATTCAGGTGCATGTGTCCCTTTGGATCACTACATTCGTATCTTTAGGGTAAATACCCAATTGTGCGATTGCTGAGTCATAGGGTAGCTCTATTTTCAACTTTTTGAGGAACCTCCACACTGTTTTCCAGAGTGGCTACACCAGCTTGCATTCCCACCAACTGTGTAAGAGGGTTCCCCTTTTTCCTCATCCTCACCAACATCTGTTGTTTCCTGATTTGTTAATTTTTGCCATTCTGACTGGTATGAGGTGGTATCTCACTGTGGTTTTGATTTGTATTTCCCTGATGCCAAGTGATGTTGAGCACTTTTTCACATGTCTGTTGGCCATTTGGGTGTCTTCTTTGGAGAAATGTCTGTACATGTCTTCTGTTCATTTCTTGATTGGATTATTTGTTCTTTGGATGTTGAATTTGACAAGTTCTTTATAGATTTTAGATACTAGCTCTTTATCTGATATGTCACTTCCCAATATCTTCTTCCATTCTGTTGGTTGTCTTTTGGTTTTGTTGACTGTTTCCTTTGCTGTGCAAAAGATTTTGATCTTGATGAAGTCCCAATAGTTCATTTTTTCCCTTGCTTCCTTTGCCTTGGTGATATTTCCAGGAAGAAGTTGCTGTGGCTGAGGTTGAAGAGGTCGCTGCCTGTATTCTCCTCAAGGATTTTGATGGATTCCTGTCTCACACTGAGGTATTTCATTCATTTAGGGTCTATTTTTGTGTGTGGTGTAAGGAAATGGTCCAGTTTCATTCTTCTGCTTGTGGCTGTCTAATTTCCTCAAAACCATTTGTTGAAGAGACTGTCTTTTTCCCATTGGACATTCTTTCCTGCTTTGTCAAAGATTAGTTGACCATAGAGTTGAGGCTCCATTTCTGGGCTCTCTATTCCGTTCCATTGATCTACGTGTCTGTTTTTGTGCCACTATCATACTGTCTTGATGATTATAGCTTTGTAATAGAGCTTGAATTGAATAGAGCTGGAATTGTGATGCTGCTGGGTTGTTTTTTCAACATTCCTCTGGCTACTTGGGGTCTTTCCTGGTTCCATATAAATTTTAGGATAATTTTTTCCATTATTTTTTGAAAAAACATTGATGGCATTTTGATAAGGATTGCATGTGTAACTGCTTTAGATAGCATAGACATTTTCACAATATTTGTTCTTCCAATCCATGAACATGAACGTTTTTTTCCATTTCTTTGTGTCTTCCTCAATTTCTTTCATGAGTACTTTATAGTTTTTGGAGTACAGATTCTTTGTCTCTTTGGTTAGGTTTACTGTTAAGTATCTTACAGTTTTGGATGCAGTTGTAAATGGGATCGACTCCTTAATTTCTCTTTCTTCTGTCTTGCTGTTGGTATATAGAAATGCAGCTGATTTCTGTGCATTGATTTTATACCCTGATACTTTACTGAATTCCTGTGTGAGTTCTAGCAGTTTTAGAGTAGAGTCTTTTGGGTTTTCCACATAAAGTATCATATCATCTGCAAAGAATGAGAGTTTGACTTCTTCTTTGCCAATTCAGATGCCTTTTGTTTCTTTTTGTTGTCTGATTGCTGAGGTTAGGACTTCTAGTACTATGTTGAACAGCAGTGGCGATGTGGACAGCCCTTCCTTGTTCCTGACCTTAGAGGGAACCTCTCAGTTTTCCCCCATTGAGAATGATATTTGCTGTGAGTTTTTCAGATATGGCTTTATGATATTGAGGTATGTACCTCTATCCCCAAACTGTGAAGAGTCTTGATCAAGAAAGGATGCTGTACTTTGTCAAATGCTTTTTCAGCATCTGTTGAGAGTACTGACTTGATTGATTTGTGGATGTTGAACCAAATTTGCAGCAGTAATAAATCCCACTTGGTCATGGTGAATAATCCTTTTAATGTACTGTTGGATCCTATTGGCTAGTATTTTGGTGAGAATTTTTGTATCCGTGTTCATCAGGTATATCAGTCTATAATTCTCCTTTTTGATGGGGTCTTTGTCTAGTTTTGGGATCAAGGTAATGCTGGCCTCATAAAATGAGTTTGGAAGTTTTCCTTCCATTTCCACTTTATGGAACAGCTTCAGGAGAGTAGGTATTAATTCTTCTTTAAATGTTTGTTAGAATTCCCCTGGGAAGCCATCTGGCCCTGGGCTCTTGTATGTTGGTAGATTTTTGATGACCACTTCGATCTCCTTACTGGTTATGGGTCTGTTCAGGTTTTCTATTTCTTCCTGGTTCAGTTTTGGTAGTTTATATGTCTCCAGGAATGCATCCATTTCTTCCAGATTGTCAAATTTGCTGGTGTATAGTTGCTCATAATACGTTCTTATAATTGTTTGTATTTCTTGGGTGTTGGCTGTGATGTCTCCTCTTTCATTCATGATTTTATTAATTTGGTTCCTTTCTCTTTTCTTTTTGATAAGTCTTGTCAGGGGTTTATCAATCTTATTAATTCTTTCAAAGAACCAGCTCTTAGTTTTTTGATTTGTTCTACCATTCTTTGGTTTCTATTTCATTGATTTCTGCTCTCATCTTTATTATTCTCTTCTACTGCCAGGGTTAGGCTTTCTTTGCTGTTCTTTCTTCAGTTTCTTTAGGTGTAGGGTTAGGTTGTGTACTTGAGACCGCTCTTGTTTCTTTAGAAAGGCTTGTATTGCTATATACTTTCTTCTGAGGACCGCTTTGCTGTGTCCCAAAGATTTTGAACAGTTGTGTTTTTATTTTCATTTGTTTCCATAGATATTTTTAATTGTTCTTTAGTTTCCTGGTTGACCCATTCATTCTTCAGTAGGATGCTCTTTAGCCTCCGTGTATTTGAGTTCTTTCCACCTTTTCTCTTGTGGTTGAGTTCTAGTTTCAAAGCATTGTGGTCTGAAAATATGCAGGGAATGTGCCCAATCTTTTGGTACCAGTTGAGACCTGATTTGTGACCCAGGATGTGATCTATTCTGGAGAATGTTCCATGTGCACTAGGGAAGAATATGTATTCTGTTGCTTTGGGATGGAATGTTCTGAATATATATCTGTGATGTCCATCTGGTTCAGTGTGTCATTTACAGAATTTATTTCCTTGTTGATCTTTTGCTTAGATGATCTGTCCATTTCAGAGAGGGAGGTGCTAAAGTCCCCTACTATTATTGTCAATGTGTTTCTTTGATTTTGTTATTAATTGGTTTATATAATTGGCTGCTCCCATGTTAGGGGCATAGATATTTAAAATTGTTAGATTTTCTTGTTTGATATCTATCTATCTATCTATCTACCTATCTCTATATATTAGACTGGTGAATAGGACAGAACCACACACTTGACTTTGGGTGTATTTTGGTCTATTGGAAGAAACTGCCTCCCAAAATTTTAAAGAAAGAAAGAATATATATATATATATATACACACACACAAAGTAAGGGTAAATATGATAAGAAATACACACACACACACACACACAAATAAGGGTAAACACAATGAAGGGATGGAATATGACTGTAAAGATGAAAATTAAAAGAGATTCTAAAAAGGAATTGGTAAGATAAGAAGTTGGTTGAAAAAAGGAAAAAAAGAAAGGAAAGAATGTGATCAGGCTGGAGACTAGAACAAAGCCATCCACTAGATTTAGGGTATATTTTGAGCTGTTAGAAGAAACTGTATCCCAAAATTTTAAAGAAAGAAAAACCTATATGTATACAAAGAATATGGCTAAATCCAATGAAGGGATAGAATATGAATATAACAATGAAAATTAAAAAAGATTTTTAAAAAGGTATTGATAATCACAGACCTGTACCCCTGGGGTAAATAATACATTATATGTTAACAAAAATAATTTTTTAAAGAGGTATTGATAAGATAAAATTGTTAAAAAGTGTTAAAATAGGAAAGAGGAAAAATTTGTAAAAATAGGATAAGAAAAAATAAAATTAAAAAAATTTAACTTTGGAAGACTAAAGAATCATGGGAAAAAAACCCCATGAATTCCATGTGCTGTATTCCCATAGTTCTGAAGTTTTGCAGTTCTCATTGATCAGTGAACTTGGTCTTGGCTGGATGTTCTTGTTGATCTTTTGCAGGAGGGGCCTGTTGCATTGATTCTCAAATGTCTTTGACTGAGGTGGAATTGCACCTCTCTCCTGTCTCTTCTTTTAAGGGCACTATTCCTACCATGGAGTGGGATGGCTAGGGTTTCAACATATGTAATACATATTACATACAAACATGTAGTTGATGACAATCATCTAGAAAGAATCCTCCCAAGAGGTCAGGTGATGGAAAGGGGACTCAATTGTGGGAGGTTCCTTAGGAAGCAGGAGTTAAGGATGGTCCAAAGAGAACCAGAGAGCGCATTATCCTTTCTAGAAACTGAGCAGTACAGTGTTTCGCCAGTAATTCCTTTTTTTTTTATTTTAAAGATTTTATTTATTTATTTGACAGACAGAGATCACAAGTAGCCAGAGAAGCAGGCAGAGGGAGAGGGGGAAGCAGTCTCCCTGCTGAACAGGGAGCTCGATGTGGGGCTCGATCCCAGGACCCTGGGATCATGACCTGAGCCAAAGGCAGAGGCTTTAACCCACTGAGCCAACCAGGCACCCCTCCCCAGTAATTCTGAAAAACCCACTATACATGTCCCACAAGAAACCCATATGTGAATGGGGGCAATGTAGAAGTGGCCACCCAGTGTCAGGCAAGGGAGAAACAAATTGGTGACCATTTAGGGAAAAAAAAAAAACCCAAAACTTTGTCCTTTCCTCTAATTGGCCTTTTCCATGCACTGACTCTTAGGGAGTGAGAAAAGATGGGAGAAGTAGAGGAAAATGTTTTGTTCAATCTCTACTGCAAGTTCTCTAGTCAAGGTCAGACCTGATTAGGGAAGGCTTGTTAGGGGAGACAGGAAAAAGGAGAGAGACAGAGCTTGGAATGAGATATGAGGTTCTGTTTTGCTGGATGGAACTTTATAGTATCTGAAAATGAGCCTTAACAACTGAGAGATTATTCATGAAACTAAAGAGATTGGAAGATTACAGTTTCTGCCTGGGATGTCATCAAAAGGTGGAGAAAGAAGACCCATCAGAACATGCTGAAGCTGTGGAAGGAAGAAAATAAAATTGTTTCTTTTTGTATCCTCCCTGAACTCATTCATTAATACTGCTTCTACGTGCAATGTAGAGATTATTGAAGAATTGATAGGCAAGTTGGAAGAGAGGACAACACCACACACAGCAGATTGCCCCAAGCATTAGACATGCTTTTCCTTTCTTTGGAGTGGGTTGTCCTGCTCTCCCTCAGGGTGCTTGTTATCTTTTTTCTAGTACAAAATTGTGTACCCCTTCTTGATCCCTGATATGAAGGCGGTGACATCAAGGTTGGTATGCATGGGAAGGCAGTAGACTTTCTTGCACACCTACCCTAGACTTCCTTTTGCTCAGAATAAACCTGTAGTTGGATTTACAGGTTGATCACAATCTAATAGAATACACTTTCATTTAGGTTAAACAAGAAGATGCTGTGCTCAGAAAGGAAATTAAAGACAATTTCTTAAGGTTATTCTGGATTCTCAGGGAAACACTAAATGGATTATCTCGGTTGTTAGACTTAAATTTTCACAGTGATATTTGATATGTATTTTTTATACCCTCTTTTTTTTTTAAGATTTTATTTATTTATTTGACAGAGAGAGATCACAAGTAGGCAGAGAGGCAAGCAGAGAGAGAGAGAGAGAGAGAGAGAAGGAAGCAGGCTCCCTGCTAAGCAGAGAGCCTGATGCTGGGCTCCATTCCAGGATGCTGAGATCATGACCTGAGCCGAGGGCAGAGGCTTAACCCACTGCGCCACCCAGGCGCCCTTACACCCTATTTTTAACTTTCAGGTGAACTTCTTATTTGGGGATATTGTCATTCCTTAATTGAAAATTGCTGAGCTCTAACATTATTATCCAGATGGTTTTAAAAAATGATTTTGAGTTCTCATTGCTTTTAGTAGATGAACTCATTTGGATAAGAAAATTAAAAACAACAAGTATTAACCAACACAAGAGACAGGGATGGGCCTTTCTATGGAAATAACATGGTACATGATTGGATGAGGTTAAACACATTCTTCAAGATGGCCTCTTCACGGTAGGGTTGTGGTAGAAGCTAAAGAGTGATAGTGTTTAGTATTTCTAAGTTGTGATGGCTTTCTGACATATTCTACTGCAGTCTGCCCATGCGTGCCATCTTTGAAGTCACGGATATGTAATCCACCAGTGATCCTATGGATTATATCTCCAAAATATATTTTCCACCAATTCTCTTCTCCTTACCTCCATTGCCACCACATTAGTCTGGGCACCTAAAGTGAGTCTCTTTGTTTCTAATTTGCCTTTCTTTGATCCATTCTCCACACGGGAGTTGATGCGATATAAAAACAAAAACAAAAATCAAGTGGATGAAGACAGTGAATGTTTCTTCTTTCATACCCAATGAAGGAGAGTTGGGGAGTCCAGACCAGCCAGGAATGTATCCACAACCTGCTTGAATAAGTTTTAAAAATTCTCTCCTTCCTTGTCCATCTTTCTAGATTTAGGAGTATGGGTGCTGGCTCACCAGAAAGGTTCCTGGGAGATGCTTAATAGGTTAGGAACAATCCAGGCTGAATTCCTTTCCTCCACTTCATATTAGAGCTCATCTTTCCTTTTTTGGTGGATAATAAAGTCCTGCTTGGCTCTGAAATCCATTTTGAGTTTATACCAAAGCCATGTTTCCCCATGGGCTGCTCCCAGACACTGGCTGGCTGTGCATGGCAGAGATTAAATAGGCCCATTTCCAAGAGAGGTAAGACTCCTCTGCTGAGCAACTTTGGCTTGAAGCCACCCCCATGGCCTTGCCCCACTTTTCTTAAACTGGATGGCAATCTAAGAAGCATCCATCCAACCTTGCTTCCTTCCTTCATGCAGAGTGAGACCTGCATCATGATCTGATGGCTCTCTCAGCCTTTCCTGGCACCCTGGCAACTATTTCCCGCAGATGTTCCCCCCTGTCTTGGTGCCTGCTTGCACATTTAATCCTGTCTTGGTGCCTGCTTCTCAGAGGACCCAGAATAATGCACTGGTGCATAGGATATACTTCATAAATTTACTTGGGCAGTGGATAAAAAAAATGAATTAAAATGTGACATTTTTCTCAGTTTTCTCTCTTTGTCCCTTTTCTTCTCTGTGCCTGATTCTTTGTTATAAAATCGTTGCATCTGAGGAGAAGGTTTGAGTCATCTTCCTCTTATGCTATACGATTTTGGGACCTAGAACAGTTACTAAGATGATGGAATCGTAAAATTGCATGTAAATTCAATAAAAATACTCTTTATGGTTTTCTTGTAAAGCTGAAAAAAGATCAATATAAGGAGCTTAGCACAGATCCTGACACATAGTAGTTTCATTATATATAGATAAAATGTGGTGGGCATATACCACAGGGTCCTATGTGGCCCATTTGAAGCAACACAGTAAATGTATATACATTAGCAAAGATGAATCATAAATGATATACATTGATTAACAAGAGGGCTACTAGTTGGATCTAACGTTTATATTCATTTGGGGAATTCTGAGTGCTTATAGTAGGCCCAAAGGCTTCTTGTTCTAAAGGTTCTTTTTTTTTTTTTAAAGATTTTATTTACTTATTTGACAGAGATCACAAGTAGGCAGAGAGAGAGAAGGAAGCAGGCTCCCCGCTGAGCAGAGAGCCCGACGACGTGGGGCTCAATCTGAGGACCCTAAGTTCATGACCTGAGCCAAAGGCAGAGGCTTTATCCCACTGAGCCACCCAGGCGCCCCATAAAGGTTCTTATTCTCCATGATATTTGACTATGAAAAAGATTTTGGATTGAAGTTAGAATCATAGTAGCAGCTGATACTTTATATATATTCAGCTTATGTTCAGTAACTTGCTGAAGATCGCAGAAATAGTATAGGAGAAGATGGGCTTGTCTAGAGTGGTAGAGTTGGCATTGGTTAGAATATGGGAAATGAGGCAAAGCCGAAGCTAGAGTTAGCTGGAGCCCTTGCAGTACCATGTTACCCTGGACAATCAACAAAACTATAAGGCAATCTACAGAATGGGAGAAGATATTTGCAAATGACATACCAGATAAAGGGCAAGCATCCAAAGCCTATAAAGAACTTATCAAACTCAACACCCCAAAACCAAATAATCCAGTTAAGAAATGGGCAAAAGACATGAACAGATATTTTTTTTTTCCCAAAGAAGACATCCAGATTAGCTAACAGAACTGTGAAAAGATGTACAACATCGCTCATCCTCCACAAAATACAAATCACAACCATGATGAGATATACCACCTCGCACCTGTCAGAATGGCTAAAATTAACAACACAAGAAACAACAGGTGTTGGCGAGAGTGTGAAGAAAGGGGAACCCTCTTGCATTGTTGGTGGGAATGCAAACTGATGTTGCCAATCTGCAAAACAGTATGCAGGTTCCTGAAAAGGTGAAAAAATAGAACTACTCTATGATCCAAAAATCGTATTACTAGGTATTTACCCAAAGGATACAAAAATGTCTGATCTATGAATCATTTAATAAAGCTAATTAGATCTTTAAATTAAAAAAAAAAGTCTCCAGACATTTGCAAATGTTCCTTGGGGGGAAAAATCACCTCTAGTTTGTTGGCTGATCCCAGTCAACCCCCACATTTATGAGAAAAAAATAAATGGGTGTGATGCATAAACAATGAATTCTGGAACACTGAAAAGAAATTTAAAAAATAAATAAAAATTAAAAAAAAATGATTGTTATTGTTTTTAAACCATTGAAGTTATTTGTCATACAGCAATAGGTAATCAGAGGGATGTGGAGGACTCAGAACATCTCTGCTACAAGCTTATCTGATGTTAGCTGAAGAGCTGGACTCTGTCAGAGACCTGTAATAGTCTGCTTCTACCATTCCCAGACTTTTTATGATGGGCTATCTATTGTAGCTAGATAGGCATTTATTTGTCGTTTGTAGAAGGACTTGTATAGAATTATAATAAAAAAACACACATGCCTTATATATAAAATATACACTAAGCAATTAAAATAAAAGGAAACATTGGAAATTACTTAGGGAAATGGTCAAATAATTTTTTTAAGAAGAAGAAAATGTTTGCTGATTTCATTTCCCCCACCATCTTTATAAAAACTAAAAGGAAAAAAAGCACTTTGGAGTTTTCTCATAAACTGATTTGCAAGTGCTATATGTTTTTGTGTCCCTAAATTCCAGAAGGAATTTACAACATGGACTTTTAAATGAAGGACATTGAAAATGTCATCAGTGCAGTTTGCCTTTATTGTAAGTTACAGAAAAATTTCGCCTATGACCTAGGACCTGACACTCAATGATAACTGAAATATTTCTGTCAGAGTGAACCTGCTGTCGCTCAGGTACTTTTGATGATTTAGCAAGATGCCATGATAGTACTTGGAGAAAGCAATCAGGAAAATAACTTGAATAGTGCCCCAGTTGATCAGCAGCCCCTATTTCTGGCAAACATATCTCCTGAATTTAAGACCTTCCTGTTAAGACCCATAGACCCTTTAAAACCATATCATGCTTATGAAGGAATTCTTATTTTCCTTTTCTTTCATTTCTCTTGATGTAGCAAATCCACAAAAAGGGTCAAGTAATCAATCAACAAATTAAAAAGGAAAAAAAAAAGATGTGGGAATAAAACACTTTCTGGACTTCCTCTACTAACTTATTATATGTTTGAGGGTTCCATCCAGAGAGTTTGAGTCTTGCAATTGAAATTACAGTGAAAGATCCTTATTAGCATTCCTGATACCCTGGAACAGGTCAAAGGACACCCTAAATACCTTATGTTGTCCCAGGTGTTTTTTTCCTCAAGGCAAGGAGTGTAAATCTAGCTTGTGGTGGCAGTACACTGCTTTCTCTCAAATATCTCTCAAAGCCAGCATACCTCTCGAGATAGCTTTTGTTTTTGTTTTTACCGGATCTATCCCTCTGTAAGGGACCTTTCCTTTGCAGTAAATGGCTGCCATGGGGTGGGCAAGTTTTGTTTTGGGGGCTGTTTATTTATCTCCTGGTGACTCCAAGAAATTATCAGAGGTCCTTG
Source organism: Lontra canadensis (assembly GCF_010015895.1). Taxonomy (NCBI): domain Eukaryota; kingdom Metazoa; phylum Chordata; class Mammalia; order Carnivora; family Mustelidae; genus Lontra; species Lontra canadensis. Next base: position 8,305,732 of record NW_022631058.1, on the reverse strand, counting down.
AGTAGAAGGACCCATGGTGGCTAGCATGCTAAGGACAGGAAGCAGGCTCAGGATAGGTAAATTGCCAAGTAGGAAGTGCTGAGTCATGCCCCTAAGATCAGGCTGAGCCAAGGATCTTTATTATGAAGAAGCATCTGTCATGTACCTTGTGCCTCCGCTTCTTCAAGATTTTATTTCAATTTTCAACATTTAAGCTGGAAACAACTTTTAGTACCTGAATATCCCATGTCCTAACATAGCCTAAGGAGATCACGTGTTTGGTAAGAGTCCATTTCTTGGTTCCTAGCAAATCCAGAATCATCTTTGGTTGCTAGGTCAGCCCAGGGTCACTGAGTGGTGCAGGTGATTTCTAAGTCCATACTGTGAGCATGAATTCTAACTCTGTTTTTGGAAAGGCATTCATTTTTTAATATGTTTTGACTCCTTGTGATGGCTTTCACAGTGTGACAGGGAAGCAACTTACCTGTAAGCCACAGTGATGAAGACCAAGGTCTCCGTTCCTCCTACAGACACAGATCTTTGGAACAGTTTGTTAAGATGTTAACTTTTTGAAGGCTCTTAATTCTTCCTGCTGAGAACTCAGAAATACATCGGGTCACATTTTTTCAGCCTGATTTCAACCACTTGGAACTTAAAGGTTTAGGTCCACACAGAAAGGGCACTGGCTGGCTGGATAATCCTTTCAAACCAAAATACACCGATTAATCATGGATTTGAATCTCAATAGCCCTAGAGGGTAGCTGAATGATATTGTGTAAAATTTTAACCTCTCTAATCTATAGTTCCTTTTTCTGCAAAGGGAAGATAAGAATACTTTTTTTTCTTATGGTCATTATATGAATTAAATGAAATAACAAGAGCTCCTTAGCTCAGATCCTGGGAAACAATAAGCCCTTGGAAAATATTAGCTATTGTAATGATTGCAAATAATCATAGGGGAAGGAATCTATCAAGTTCAGTTTTGTTATAGCTTGAAGAGCTGGTAAAACAACTCTGTTTTCTTACTATAATTGTAGATAGAGGGAATTCTTTGAGATAATATATAACCTTAACTTGGAAGACTTCAGTGGATTATTTTGTAATATAATAAGGTAAAACATAAGAAAAGGTCAAATTTTAATGTTCTAAGAATGAGTCCAACATTGGTATAAATTATTGATTAATTTTTCTAAGGGTAGAATATGATAAGAATTTATCAACTAGACACATACATCTCTGCCTTTTAGGCATCCAGTAGAAAATAGTCATTTTATTATGTCTAGGATGGTTCACTTTTCCCCAGACATCTCAGCTTTCAGCAGGACTTCTCCCTCCCACATCTGCTACAGTTGAAACTCGTTGCTGCAACTGTTTTGGTGTAAGCGGAATCCCATGCTTTATTCTTGCTATTTTGGACTGTGACTCATATCTTCTTGTTCCTTAAAATTATTGTCTCAGGGTTAGATTTCTTGCAAACTTTGCTTATTTGGGCTGAGTGATAGTCTTCTTTTCAGTTCCTGAAAATGTCAGTTCCCAAAGTTTTGTTCCCCTGAAAGTGTAAATTCCCCAGCTACATTGTCTCATCTAGAGAAATTTCAGGGAGGGTGAGTAGACTGTGGTCTAGCAGGAAGGGTGAGCTCTGTGGTCAACCAGATCTGGCTTCTGATCCAGATTGCATCCTGCCCATCTTCCGTCTGTGTTCCTCTCTTGGAACCTATTTCTTCACCTGTAAAATGGGAAGATACTATGTTACTGCATACATGTAAAGCACCCAGAAAACTCCCCAGTTTTTAGTAAAAGCTCAACATATGTTGTCTCTTGTTATTAAGATTATAATTATGCCCCTAGTTTTTGTAATCTGGTAAGGCTGTTGAGGCAATGTTATGCTATAATCACGTCTATGATGTAACTAACACAGTACCTACTTGCACAGTACCTATTTGCAGAGTAGGCACTCCATTACTGATAGCTATTAATATTATCAGTAGTTTGTGCCTTGCTTATAGACTCTTTAAATGTTATATTGAGTCAGCATATGAGGGAAGAGGAGGAATGAGGAAGCCTGGTATGTCAATGTCACCTCTCTTAGGACTTTGAACAGGGTCATCTCGGCTCTTTTGCAAGAGCTTGGTGACAATAAAGATGATCATGATGAAGACAAGAATGATGGTAGCTGGCATTCACTGAGCACTTACTCTAAGACACACATGGTGCTTGGTGCATTCTCTCGTTTTTTCCTCCTAACAATTCTGTGGGGTACAAGCTTGAGTCTCCCCAAAACATACTTTGAGGCAAAGATTCAGGTACAAGGATTTTACTTGGGAGGTAATCTCAGGAGCATAGTGAGGGACTAGAAAATGACACAAGGGGGAGGGAGGCTCAGGAAATAGTGAGATAAGGAGTGAGTGCTGCTCTGGGCAACTGCGGGTCTAGAAGCACAGCTGTCTCTGTGGGTCACCGGATATTACAGTCAGCGAGGCCCCTTGCACATCTATTCCTTTGTGCTGAGACCATTGTGCTCTAACTCTTTGGGGCACAGTACCACATAATGGGCATAGATTTAGGGAATACACTGGAACCTGCAAGATAGCACCTATCCTCATGGCATATTACTTCCAATCTGTGATTTTGCTTCAAGCTGTCCAATGGCCCTGACGGTGTGGGACTAGCGATCTTAGTTCAAGTGCTCACTGGTGATATCCTTTGCTGTAAAGTGAGTTTGTTTATCTGAAGTGAGAAAATCTTCCTGACAAAGGTCTCCTTTCTGAGTCCAGGTTAGGAAGAAGCATCACATTCTGTGTCCTTAGTACCTACTGTCAGAACTCCCAAAGGAGAACTTGGCTTTTGCAAGAGTCAAGCAGCTGGCAGGGTATTAGGAAAAATTGCACAGGTGCCTGTGGTGGGGAGGGGATATGAATGCAAAAGAAAGTAGGATGGGGAGAAGGATGGACACATGGGTCTCAGCCAAGAGAGGAGAAGCTTGGTGCTGTTGGTAGAGCCTCCCTACACAGAGAGTCCAGAGGAGGAGAATTACTGGTAAAAGAAAAATTCTGATACCCAGGAATCTAATTAAAAGAATTCTTACAACCTGCAGTATTCTTGAGCCAAAACCCAAGCACCTTCCCCAACCTCTGCCCAAAAAGGGGGGGGGGGGAATTTCAGAATCTATCCTAGAATTTTATTGCAGAAAGCGATCATCTGGCCCAATTGTTCCATTTTATTTAATAAATGAGGTGAATGGGGTTGGGAAGTTGGAGCCACAGTCTATTTCAGGTACTTGGGGAACAGTTGGGGTGGAAGGACTTTGTGTAGACCAGAGATCATCAGTTTGTGAGATTCCTGAGTGGGGTGAGGCTCACAGAACAGAGGACAGGGATCAAGCAAAGGCCAGCACAAAAGGAGGCTGGGTCAACAGGAATAAAGAACGCTTGGGACACCAAATGGTAAATGCAGGCTGTTGTCACAGCTGGGTGCTATGCACAGGAGCTCATCATACTGTTCTTCTTGCTTTGTGCATGGGTGAGACTTTTAATACCAAATAGAAAAGCATGCGGGGCAGGTTTGGTGGGTGAGGTTGAGGTCAACATATATGTTTGTGAAAATGAAAATGCAGTGTAGTAGGTCTGCACACAAATCTGTCCAGGACATTAGGGAAGCCAGGGAGAGGGCATCTTGTGTATCCTGCAGTCTGGGAAGAGTGGGGCACACTTTCCAGGGGCAGTCAGGACAGAGGCAAGTCTTGAATGACAGCCAGAGTGAATAGAAAGAGGCCAGATGTGGAGTCAGCAAAACCTACCTTCAAATCTCTGTCCCATGACTGAGCTGGGATGAGTTATTATTATTATTTTTATGTTCAGTTAGCCACTGGATAGTACAGCATTAGTTTTTGATATAGTGTTCGGTGATTCATTAGTTACGTATAACACCCAGTGCTCATCACAGCACATGCCCTCCTTAATACCCATCACCCTGTTACACTCTCCCCCCTCCTCCCTCCCTTCTGAGACCCTCAGTTTATTTCCTGGATCTCTATTCTCTCATGGTTCACCTCCCTCTCTGATTTCTTCCCCTTCAGATTTCCCTCTCTTCCTCTATGGTCTTCCATGCTATTGCTTATGTTCCATATATGAGTGAAACCATATGATAATTGTCCCTCTCTGCTTGACTTATTTCACTCAGCATAATCTCCTCCAGTCTCATCCAGGTTGATGCAAAAGTTGGGTATTCATCCTTTCTGATGGCTGAGTAATATTCCATTGTGCATATATGGACCACATCTTCTTTATCCATTCATCTGTTGAAGGGCATCTTGGCTCTTTCCACAGTTTGGCTACTGGGGACATTGCTGCAATGAACATTGGGGTGCATGTGGCCCTTCTTTTCACTACATCTGTATCTTTGGGATAAATATCCAGTAGCACAATTGCTGGGGTGAGTTATTTAATCTCAAGCCTCATCTCTGAAAGAGAGTTCTAACACCTTCTTCATATTGTTCAGGTCAGGGGGTTGATGCAGAGATACCAGCTGAGGCTAATAGTGGAAGGGACTCCCTCACCACGCATTCCAACTCCTCTGTAGTTTTCCTCTGGAAAAAGTCAGGAAATACATTCCCCATGCTTCCTGGTAGCCTGGTTCAACATGTGATCCCATTTGCACCTTCATAAGAATAGGAGACAGAAGTGAGCAACATGGTTGCTGCTGAGCTAGGGCAAGTATCCTCTGGTGGCAATCTCAAATATGGGGGCATCCAGTTCTTCTGGGGTTGCTGGGGTAGAGCTTCCAGTGTCCGGTTCCTAGTCTCACAGGATCGAATGATGGGCACAGTGATTCTGCTCTAACCATACTGTAGTACAGTGGGCACGGCTCTTGATCTGTGAGCCTTCCAAACTGGGCTTTCTGGCCTTCCCAATGTTCATGTTCCCCCCTAATATCTTATAACAAACCCCTTTCTGCTTAATCAACATAGAAGATTGTGTTTTCTATTAGTAGGAATTCAGACAGATGCCATCCTTCTTTCCCTGCATCCCCAAATCCAGGCTGTCACCAACTCCTGTTAATGTAATATTTTTAGTCTGTTCACTTCTCTCCTTGCCCTGCATTACTTCCCTGGTTCAGAGCACTACCATCTTTTACCTGGGTCCCATCTACAGGCCTTTCATTCACAGCCTCCGAGGACTCAGTATCTCTCTAGGCTAAGTGATACCATTCCAATTCATTCTCCACACAGACCCGAGATATCTTCTTAAGGTGCCAATATGTTTATGAGACACTCAGTGCAAACTCCCCTTCTCACCCACACACTCTAGGCCTCAGCCATATGGGGCCACTTTCTATTACCAGAGTGTGAACTTGGTCCTCTTGTCACCAAGCCTGAGTGCATTTGCTCTTTCTACTTAGGGTGCTCTCCTTTCCCTCTAACAGGAGAACTTCTATTCATCTTTAAGGCTTAGGAAGCATTTCTCAACTTTCCAAGTTCAAGTTTGGGGTCCTTGTGCTTCTACAGTACCCCCAAAACATATTGCACTTGGTGTTTATTTATATGGGTTCCTTCCTGGGCAAAAATCCCTATGAGGGGTGGAATCTTGTCTGTTTAGTTAAGTATGCCTCCAAAATCTGGGACACAGCCTAAAACATGTGGGCACGCAATAAAAACCAGTTAAATGGAGAATGGTGTCAAATGCCCCAGAAAGGTCTGAAGTGTAAGGATTGACCATTATCCATGAGTACTGGCGACCTAGGGGTCACTGATGACCTCAGCAGGGGAAGTGTCAGAGAAGTGGCAGCCAAACCCGCTCCCATAGGAGCAAGGAGGAAGTAGACACTGGAAGGCCATTGGTTTGTGACATCCTGCTTCACTCTGTAGCTGGCAGATGGGTTCTGATAATGTCTGTAGTCAGGACAGGCAGTGGGAGTGGGAAGGCATCAGACTTACAAACTTTTTGAATTTTAATTTCTTTTAAAATAACAACAATGACAAAAATAACTCTAATTATAGTTAACCTATAATAATGAATCCAGTCTGGATTGTTTCCATCTTTATACCAACAGTCATAAAACACAATTTTTCATGTTATTTAATGGAGGAAGGGGGGGCCTGAAGATAAAAGTGTCCAGGGCCCCTCAGATGGTAATGGGGCCCTGAACAACTTTGCTGACTTTACCGTCTAGTCCTGTCTCTGAGATTCATTTGTCATGAACCAGGTCACCCTCTTCTCCTGCTCTCTGGTTCCACCCTTGCTGTTGGCTCTCCTACACTTCCTGGGTTAGCTTGGCTGGGGGTAACCGTATCCTCTGATATCTAATGAACTGTGGTTGAGAAAGGCCTTATCAGAGGGCCCCAAGAAGGGAAAAGTGACACTGTTTTTCATGATTTTCACAAAGATATTTGGTTCAGCATTTGGGAATGTCTATTTCTGTTTCTGCTCAGGGTTAAAGAAGGCTACAAAGTAAAGATATAATTTTCCTGGAACTGTTGAGGAAAGACTCAGCCAGACTACCAACACAGCACAGTGCATCCGGAAACAAGAAGTGCTGACTTTGCTAAGTGAAGCAATTAGCTACTATCATAAATGACTAGATGGGTGAAGTAGCCCAGGGAAAATAAAAGGGCATCCCGGTAAACAATGAGTTCAACCGCAAGGACGCCAAAAGGAGCAAAGAAAACTTATCAGAAAACATGTTAACTGGCACACTCCTTTCCCAACAAGGCAGCCTTTGTTCTAAGTAGAGATCTAATTTGCTTTAGGTAATACAAAACACCAAACTGGGAAACTTCTCGACTTTACAAGAATCTCAGCATTTTATTTTTTTACTTTCATTTTTAAAATTTTCTTACTTAAATTCGATGAACATATATTGTATTGTTGATTTCAGGGGTCAAATTCAGTGATTTATCAGTTGCATACAACACCCAGTGCTTATTACATCAAGTGCCCTCCTTAATGCCCCTCACCCAATTATTCCTTCTCCCCACCGACCTCCCCTCCAGCAACTTCCAGTTTATTTCCTATTGTTAAGTGTCTCTTATGGTTTGCCTTCCTCTCACTTTTCATCTTCTTATATTTTTCTTTCCCTTCCCCTATCTTTATTTGTTTTGTTTCTTAAATCCCATGTATCAGTGAGATCATATGATAATTGTCTTTCTCTAACTGACTTATTTCACTTAGCATGACACCCTTTAGTTCCATCCACATCATTACAAATGGCAAGATTTCAATCTTTTTGATGGCTGCATAATATCCCATTACACACACACACACACACACACACACACACACACACCACATCTTTATCCATCATCTGTCAATGGACATCTTGGCACTTTCCATAGTTTGGCTATGGTGGACCTTGCTGCTATAAACATTGGGGTGCATGTGCCCTTTCAAATCACTACTTTTTTATCCTTTGGATAAATACCTAGTAGTGCAGTTGCTGGGTCATGGGTAGCTCCATTTGTAGCTTTTTGAGGAATCTCCATACTGTTTTCCAGCATGACCACGCCAGTTTGCATTCCCACCAACAGTATAAGAGTGTTCGCCTTTCTCTGCATCCTCGCTAACATGTTGTTTCCTCAGTTGCTAATTTTAGCCATTCTGACAGGTGTAGAGGTATATCTCATTGTGGTTTTGATTTGTGGTAATGTTTCTCTGAAGCCCTTGCGTGGTATACCGGGTAGGGGTGTTGTAGGCAGAGGCCAAAACAAAGACTTTGACTTCCAAGGCTTTTCCCTTTAGGAACGACCTACAGCCAACATACAATAAGGCTCCAGTTTGTGAGAGATGGAACTAAAAGCAAGCATGCCCCCACCCCACCCCATTCTACAACTCTAGAGCAAATTTTCAGTCTGCTCAGAGATTCTGCAGGTAGAGTCTATCATATAAAGTCATTAATCCATTCACTTCTCATGCTCCTTCAGAGTTCAGATGCTGGTGATGTAAATATGAATAAAACTCCAACTGTTCCACTTTGCTTGCACTTTTTTTTTGTAGACTGACATCTATACACTTACTTATGTCTCTTGCCCCCAACCCCCTGCCCCAATAAGATTGTCATCTCTATGAGAATGGGAATCTTGTTCTTTTTCTCACTGCCCTGAATTTAGTGCCTAGAACAGTGACTGACATTGTTAGATAGATAATTGTTGCATGACTTTGCTTAATGAGTGAATGAATGAAATTATTTTATAATTCTTAATTCTGAACAAACTGCTAAAAAGAAAAGTCCACGAGGTCCATTCAAAGCAGTTTCTATTACCATTCTCCAAGAATTTGGTTTTGAAAGCATTTATAAAGATGTGGTAAAATTAACATGGAAACACCAACACTTTTCTTGATAAAAGAAATTCCATATAAATATGTAACAGGGCATTGCTGAGCTCCATATAAAACTCTTACAAGTTATTGTTTTTGAGGAATTTGAGTTTTACTTGAACTAGCAGTTGTCTCTAGTAACTTCTAAATATAGTATTCACCAACTCAATAATTCAATTCACATTTTAGTTGTCTAAAGCAGAAGTTCCTTTGTGCAAGAATAGATCCCTTCCTAGTAGAGATTAATCTGTTTGCAATAATGTCTGCACATGTTCAAAGCCTGGTTGGCCTGTATTGACATTTAAAAAGAAAAAAAGACTTGGGTTCTGAACCAAATCGACAACTTTTCAGGAATAGGCCATATGGCTTTGTAAAATAATCTGATAGATGGACTTCAGCCTTCAGTATAGCAGGTATAGAAAGTTAGCATGTGGAATGGTTGCCTCTTAATGCCTGGAATTGCACTATCAAAGAGTCATTGCTTTGGGTCCCCAAAGACCTCTTAATCTTCTGAGTTTTCCCCTATAAATTTAGAGAACAAAGCCATTATTTGCTCTAAGCCATTATTTGCTAACTGTATACATGGAGGAATGAGACAAAATTATGAATTAGTGAAGCAGGGGAATGTATAATACTAGGAAGCTGGAAGGAGACCATGAAGTATAGATACCTATGCTACCCAATTTCTAGCCAGAAGCATCTTTAGACCTTTCTATTTAGAAGGATGACTATCTGGCTCAGAATGGGAATGGGATGCGGATGGTGCTGCTTGAAGCTAAGTTTGCATAGCAGTTTATATAAAATAAACACAACATCCTTTGTTCCTGTCAAGGAGTGGAGACAAAGTTACTGATGAAAATTATATAGGGAGAACAACTAAGGCTTCCCTAAGCTCTATTTTGTTTTTATCCTTGGCTCAAGTCCATTGTTGTCCTGTGAGAATTGGGCAAAGGATTAAACTGTTAGATAAGTTGCGTTTTATAAAGAGGCTAAAAACTCCAACTTTATGGGAAATGTCCTGGTTTTGCTGGCGATGGTTTAGGCCAGGTATTCAGAAAAGACCTCCTTGACAAGGTAACAGCTGAGTATAGTCTTGAGGGAAGTGAGAATATAAGCTACAAGATAACAGGGGTTAGAGTCTTCCAAGGAAAAAGACGGAAGCTCTTAACCTGATAGTTGGAGTGTGCTTTTGAGTCAGCGAGTGGCCATTGTGTCTGGAATGGAAAAATTGGGAAAGAATGGAAGAGAAAAGGGCAGAGTCTCTTCTGCAAGGCAGGGGGCAGGTTGGGCAGAACATGTAGAGACCATAGTGCAGACAGGTCTAGGAAGGCATTTAGTGAGACCTTGTTAGGAGTAGCACAGGAAGCCCCTGGAGGATTTTGACCACAAGAGTAGCATGAGCTAACTTGGGTTTTAAAGGGATTTCTCTGGCTGACACTGTGGGGAGGATAGTTTATAAAGGAGCAAGAGCAGAAGTGGGAGAAAAATCAGAAGGCATATTGCTTTGGATTAAGTTTAACAGTGACAATGTTACCCAGACAACATGGCTTTAAATAGAAGGTGGTTTCTCTTTCATTCCCAAGTCCTGAGGTTTGAATCTAGAGGTAGATGGTAGTTGCTTACCAAGTCCTTAGCAACTGGGAAACTTTCCAACTCATTGCTCTAAGGACTCACCTGGGGCAAGGATGCAGATAGAAAAGAGTAAACATGAGGGTGCTTCTCTGTGGGCTAAGGAGCCATCTGTGTACTGGGAAACAGTATGAGGACAAGATAAAGAAGAAGCTACCAGGGGTGTCTTACAACTGTCTCTTAGGAAAGGTTCCCAGAAATCCATAGGCATTTCTGCTTACATGCCCTTGGCTACCCCAAGTTCTAGGAAAGTTTAGAAAATCTACGTTTGAAAGACCAGGTACCCAGCTAAATAGATATTGGGAGTAAATGAGTGGTTTTGATCATAGGATACTATTGCCATAATCCAGGTGAGAGATGATGGTGATGGGGTTCAGGAGACGTAGTCAAATTCTGGATATAGTTTGAGGTAGAGGCAGGGGAATATGCTGATGCACTGGCTACAGGGTTTTAGGGAAAGAGAAGAGTCAAGGATGATAAAGGTTGGCTTAAGCAGCTGAAAAATGGAGCTACTTATACTGAGTAGGCTGAAGGATAATCACAAGTTTGATTTTTGGAAAAGTTCGTTGTGACACCCAAGTGGAGATATCAAGAAAGCAGCTGAATGTACAATCCTGGGGTTATAGAAAGATGTCTGGCTTAGAAATAGAAACTTGTGATCTGTCTGCAGAGATATGGTATAGAAATAATAGGAAATAGTTAACCTAAGCTACTGTGCCCAAGGCACTGCAAAATTTAGAGGTTGGGGAGACTAAGAAATGGCCAGTAAAGGAGGTGTAGAACCGAGAAGGAAGGTTCCTTGGAGACTAAGAAAGTAAGTATTTCCAAAAGGACTAATACACTGTATCAAATTCTCATTGAGTAATGTGAAGATTAATAATTGACCATTGGTTTTGGCAACACGAAGCTCATTGGTGATCTTGATATGAACTTTTTCCATGAATTAGTGAGGAAGAAATCCTACCTGGAGTGGATTCCAGATAGAATGAAATTAGATAAAGGAACAGAGTGAATCTAGCAGTTTTTTCCCCTTGGACATACCTACAAAAACAAGCAAAGAAATGGGATAGTAGTTGAAGGAGGGCATGAGAGTTTTGCTTTTTAAAAATGAGCTATATTGCAGCATGTTCTGTATGTTGATGGGAAAGATCCAGTGTGGAGGGAAATTTTGAAGACGCAGGAGAGAAGGGAAAGAGTTGGACTAAGTTCCCCGAATAGATAGGAGGAGATGGTGCCCAGTGCACAGATGGAGGTTTTGGCTTTAGAAAGGAGCACAGACAATTCACCCAGGAGGGGAAGCAAATTACATGGGAACAGATGCAGGTAGGCAGTAGAGGCGGTGGTGGGAGCTAGTGGAAATTCTCCCCTGATGGCTTCTGTTTTCTTGTTGAAGTAGAATTCACACTCATCAGCTCAGAGTGAGGAGGAGGGTGGAGGAACTGGAGGGTTGTAGAGAGAAAAGAAAATATGAAACAGCTCTGTGAAAGACTGGTCTGATGAATGGACTATGGAAATGTGATGTAATCTCTGGGCAGTACTGTGGACCTGTGTTACATCAGTGGTCATGAATTCAGTTTGTGAGTGTGCCAGAAGGTAGAGTTGGATGTCAGCAGAGTTGGGGATAAACAGAGAGAGAGGTGGGAGAGAGAAAGTGGTGGTGGGGGAGAGAAAAGAGAAGTTAACAGTACATCAATTCAAGGGAATCATAAGGAAGAAGAGACCATACAATGTAATGTGGTCATAGGGTCCCTTGATGGGATGGGGGTGAGGGACAGTGGAATAAATTTCTTGGATTCAGGGGTGCCTGGGTGGCTCAGCCAGTTAAGTGCCTGCCTTCTGCTCAGGTCATGACTTCAGGGTCTTGTGGTGGAGTCTTGTATCAGGCTTTGTGCTCAGTGGGGAGTCTGCTTCTCCCTCTCCCCCTCCTTCTCCAAGTTCTCTCCCTTCTCTCTCTCTCAAATAAAACAAACAAATAAATAAATAAATAAATAAATCTTAAAAAAAAAAAGCTCTTGGATTCAATGGATCAGCCATAGTCTTTTTTTTTTTTGAAAAGTTGGCAAACTGTGCAAAATAGACGTTGCAATTTTTTGACCTTATTTGTGAGAGTATGCTAAACTGCAATTAAGATAATCTCCAGATTTCAATAGCTTAAAAAGCAAAAACCCATTATAGTCATTTAATGACCCAAGTTGATGATGGCTCTGGTAACTTCAACATAGGACATCTGGGGGTCATCTAAAGTCTTGCCATTTCAGTCAGCCAGTAGTGAAAAAGAGCATAAAAGTCCCCAGTGAGGGACTTTTATGAGCCATGCACAGAAGAGACATGTGACACTTCAATTGTATTCTGTGAACTTAGTCACTTCTCTGCAGGGGGTGCTGAGAAATGAAGTCTAGCTGTGTTCCCAGAAAGAAGGGAAGAATGGATTTTTGCAGACAATCTCTTTTGTAACTAGCAATCCCTGTCATTACTCCCTTTGGCTAGCATAATCCCTTACATAAAACATACTCACACACTCTGTAGGGGAGAAAACCCAAAATTTCATCCAGTCGTTGCATGTATTTCAGTCTAGGATCCCCAGGAGATGCTCAGACCTCCCCTGTAGGTCCATATACGGTTCCTCAGGGTCCAGCACCAGTCAAACAAAAAGACAAGTTACCTGCACTCCATCTGCCCACCAGTATGTAAAAGTGGACAGGATACCCACAGTAAACCCTCCAAAAGCAGCACCTGATGCACAGCAATGATGGAATCCTGTTGGGGAGGTATTGGGAAGACACCCACCCCCTTTAAGAAAATGCCTCGATAAACTCTGGGTTGGTCCTCAGCACAGAATCTTTTTGTCTGCTGTTCTTAATGGCCTTGTGCTCTGCCATCTTGTAGAATATTCTTGTCCATTTTCCCCACATTCACATAGGGAATGGATATTGCAGAGTAGGTTATTAGGAGCCATACACCTTTTGGAACCCACTTTCTGCTGGTGCGTGAGAGCGATTTTATAAACACAAGCTTGTGGTTTCTAAACAATAGAGTTTGCTCAAAAACTTGACAGGCTTCTGACCTGTTTCCAGTCCATTTCATGTGGTAGTAAATAAGCCCCAAATTCTTTTCTAGGCCTGTCCTAAAGTCTACTTTTCTTCCTTAGCTCATCCTCTTTGCCCTTGTGGAATCTACACTGATGTTTGAAATACACTTAGGTAGCAAGACAATGTCCTTGATAATATCTTTGCCACTGGGGCTGGATTTCCATCTCCTCTTTTTCTTTTCTCTCTCTCTCTCTCTCCCTTTCTTTCTCTCTCTCCCTTGAACTACAAATCTTATCTTTAGTATTTGAGGTACAGAAAGCATAAGTTATCCCAGCCCTCAGAAGTCCTGAATTTTGAAAGTCTTTTTATTACATTCCACTTCAGCTGGCAAACTAGTCAATTCTTGCCCGAGTTCATCTCTTCCTTGTGATACTTTGCTCAAAGCAAAAAATAGCAGCCAACATACTCTAATACTATTTTTCTATCCAACTGCTTTCCTTACAGCTACAAATTTAATAGGCTCTTGGTCTGCCTTCCAAATGATCATAGATGATAATTTTATTTATTTTCCCCTGTGGATAATATAGGGCTCTAGCTTTCCAGCTTTTGATATTCATTTTCTTCCTTTTGTCTGAATGCTAAGCCATACCACACATTTTAGGTGTTGTTATGGCACTTACTTTTAGGTACTGATTTCCACATTGATTAGGGAATAGAGCAAACCCCCCAAATTTGGTGGCTTCAATAAAAATGTTTTCCTTTCCTATGGAGGGAGCTTAGGTCAGCAACAGTAGCATAATTTCCCAGGGATTCAGGTGTGATGGTGAGTCTGCTGTTTTCCACACTTGGCTGTCAAGGTTTCCTTGTGGTCACCTTGTCAGAGAGATTAAAACTCACATAGACAAGACCAGATGAATGTGTGTTTATTTCTTCTGTTAGTTTTCAAGATAATGAGTTGGTCTTCCAAATCCTTCTCTAAATATGACCAATTGTATGATAAGAATAACTATATAGATTTAAACATATTTGATACAGCAGCAATCTATTTTAGTTAATATCTTTTTTTTTAAAGATTTTATTTACTTATTTGACAGAGAGCAAGAGGGAGAGCACAAGCAGGGGGAGGAGCAGCAGAGAGAGAGGGAGAAGCAGGCTCCCCGCTGAGCAGGGAGCCCGATGTGGAACTCGATTCCATGACCCCGGGATCATGACCTGAGCCGAAGGCAGTCACTTAACCAACTGAGCCACTCAGGTGCCCTATTTTAGTTAATATCTTTATTAAAACTCAAAATGTCCCATTTTTGGCCTTGGGGAGCCTTTTCAAGTTGGTTTCTTTTAACAAGACCCTTATGGAGTAACAATATGTTCCTGGATCATCTCATGTATTTCTTGACGTCCTAAAATTGGTCACATCTATAAGAAGCCCTCATTTCAAATCATCTTCTGGGTATTAGAGATGCTCAGTGCTACTGGGTTAGGTTTTTGTTTCCAGAAATTTTCAGTGGTCAGATTTATGACCTAACCATTGACATGGGCATCCCATATACCCGGATTGTGGTCTCAAAATGAGGTTTTCTTAAATATATATACATATATATTCATAAGTGTAAATTTGAATTGTATCAGTATAAATTCATTCAATTCTAATTCAGGACAATTGAGTTTTTATGTAACTTCTCCTAGCTTACATCTGTCTCTTCCTTCTTCCACACTAAGAATCCCTGTTCTCTAGAACACAGGGGATGATGGAATTAGAATAGATCATAATTACTAAATTTGTTTTATCCTACATCATACAAAATGTTTGTCCCTGATACTGATATCAATACAACCCTATCAAAGGATTATTGAAAAAATTTTTTAAAATTTGTAGATGCTTCTTCCACTCCTCCCCTTACCATTTTTTTTTATTATACAGTAATTACATTGTCAGAGTATCTAAATATTACACACTCTAATCTTGCCTTGTTAACTTTCTTTTTTAAAGTAATATCTAAGTACAATGTGGGCTCATGATCCTGAGATCAAGAGTAATGTGCTCTATTGACTGAGGCAGCCAGGAGCCCCATTGCCTTGTTAACTTTCATTTCAACTTAATTCTATAAGCTACTATATACTAGTATTTATGCTGATGTCTCTAGACATGCTGTGTGTCTGAAGCTTGTTCTCTAGCAGATCCAGGGAAGGGATAAGGGAGTTCCCTGAATTCTTAGATGCTGGTAATAGTTTGTTTAAATCCTGATATTAAAAGTCAGGTTAGCTGGTTATAAAACCTGTGGTTACATTCTTTTTCCTTGAGAATCTTAAATACAGGACTTCATTTTCTTCTGGACCATTGTTTATGAAATGTCTGATAGCAGTCTAGTTTCATTTCCCTGATAAGTTTCTTGGTCATCTTCTCTAGAATCTTACAAATAAGTTTTGTTACATATAAGAGCCTGCTCCTAACTCTACTTTGAGAATCTTAGGAGTGGATCATGTCCAAGCTTGGAGGGAATCTGAGAAAGATATGAAATGCATTAGGTGATGAGAGGGGATCTTCCTGGCTTTTGAGAAGCAGTGGTCCAGGGCATGGGTTGTAGGAGCAGGTGAGTGGGCTCACCAGCAAAGAGTCATTTACATGAATACCTTCCTTCAAGATTCCCAAAAATCTTGAGTACCAAAAAAAATGTCTTGAGTACCAAAAAAAAAAATATATATATATATTATTTTGTAGTCATAGACTGCTGAGTCTGGTAATATGCTGGGTATATTTTCAGGAGGTTAGCACAGTGACTAGAAAGGAAGGCAAAGATGCATTCTGTATATCACTGTTGACCATCAAGATTATATAATAATCTATTCACAAGAGAAAGGAAAAAATTATTTAAGAAATAATCAAAGACTTTTTTTCTAGAAAGCTGGTGGATCAAGGTAATGACAAAAACTTGCATAATATATAGACATTCAGGATATTGTATATAATATATAACACATTTTAGAAATATGCTTGTTAGAGCACCTGGGTGGCTCAGTGGGTTAAGCATCTGCCTTCCACTCAGGTCATGATCTCAGGGTCCTGGGATTGATCCCTGCGTCGGGTTCTCTGCTCATCAGGGAGACTGCTTCTCCCTCTCCCTCTGCCTGCCTCTCTGCCTACTTGTGATATCTCTCTCTCTGTCAAATAAATAAATAAAAACCTTTAAAAAATAAAAAATAAATAAAAATATGCTTGTTGACCTTACCATGAAAGAACGAAAATCTACAGGGGTAAGAAATCAATAAGGAATGAAAAGGCAGAACCATAGGTGGGTCCTGGTGATTTTACAGGCATGTTCTAACAATTTTTCAAAAAACAACCAATTCTTATCCTATATAAACTGGTATAGAAAATAGAAAAGTAGGGAAAAAATCTTCATATAATTTTATGTCATATGCTAAGCTCTATAGATACAAAGAAAGCATTCATAATAATGATTATAATTATTAATTATAATAGGCTCCGTTATGTCATTGCAAAAGACAAGATTTCATTCTTTTTGATGGCTGAGTAATATTCCATTTCTCTCTCTCTCTCTCTCTCTCACACACACACACACACACACACACACACACATCTGTTTATATACACTGTGTCTTCTTTATCCATTCATCAGTTGTGGACACTTGGGCTCTTTCCATAATTTGGCTATTGTTGATAATGTTGTTACAAACATCGGGGTGTATGTATCCTTTGAATTAGTATTTTTGTATATTTTGGGCAAATACCTAATAGTGCAGTTGCTGGGTCATAGGATAGCTCTATTTTTAACCTTTTGAAGAACTCCATACTGTTTTCCACAGTGGCTGTACCAGTTTGCATTCCCACTAACAGTGTATGAAGGTTCCCCTATCTCCACATTCTCGCCAACATCTATTTTGTCCTGTGTTGTTAGTTTAACCATTCTGACAGGTGTGAGGTGATATTTTATTGTCATTTTGATCGGCATTTCCCTGATTATGAGTGATGTTGAGCATCTTTTCATGTGTCTGTTAATCATCTGTATGTCTTCTTTGGAAAAGTGTCTTCTGCCCATTTTTATTATTTATTTGACACAGAGAGAGAGATCACAAGTAGGCAGAGAGGCAGGCAGATAGAGAGAGAGAGAGAGAGAGAGAGAGAGAGAAGCAGGCTCCCTGCTGAGCAGAGAGCCTGATGCGGGGCTCAATCCCAGGACCCTGGGATCATGACCTGAGCCGAAGGCAGAGGCTTTATCCCACTGAGCCACCCAGGCGCCCCATATTTTAGATACTAATTCTTAAAGGATGAATTTTTAAAAATACTATTTACAGTATCAAAAATCTGTAAGTGACAAATCTGGAAGTGACCTAATAAATCTTCTATATATGCTTAAGATCTTTATGGAGAATATTATAAAACTTTATTGGGGGCATAAAGGAAGATTTACATGAAATACAAACATGCACTGCGTTCTGGATGGAAACTGAGAAATATCTAAAGTTTCCCAAAATTTATCTATAAAATTTAATGAAGTTTGGGAAAGTTTTGGGAAGAGGGTAAAAGACCAGGGTTGAGATTTAATGCAGTGTCAGATCACTTCAGACTACAAAGCTCTTATGGGCCATGTTATGAGTTTTGGAATCAAAGATCAATGGAAGCCAAGAGAGTTTTCAGTGGGATGAATCCTGATCAGGCTTGTAAAAGATCCCTCTAGCTGTTATGTGAAGAATGAGTAGGAAGGGGCAGGGATGGACATGGAGAGATCACACTAGAGGTTATATCAGGTGTCAGGGGATGTACGGTATTATGAGAGAGATATTTTGGAAGGAGATATCTAAAATGGGAAAAGGCCTCATGAGCAAAAATGTGTTTTGTTACAGCTCTTCCCATAATTTCACACAAGAAGGCTAAAGCTCCAAATGCACTGAAATTTTCAAAGATTGCTAAGGCCAACAAAAGTGGCCTGCTTCTTTATGTTTGGAGCTGAAGGGTCAAGGAAGGACACTGGCCTCAAATTTGGGTAAAAGAGAGTTGAGATGAAGGAGAGAATGCTAGAATCACCTGGGAGAGCTCTGTTCCAATTATATGCATTCTGGCCACTCCAACCTTCTAATTCAGGCATCAGAAATTTTATTTGGAGGATAAGCTTAGGTGAATTATTGAGAATTTAGTATGATAGCATATGAAAATCCAATCATATTATTGTCTTACTATAAATAAGAAAGGGTACGCTGAGCATTCTTGGGTGATGGGACAAGGTTGTTGCATTTGTAAAGGCTGAGCTCTTTGCAACGCCCAGAAAAATTTGCTCTATTGTGAGACCTTCAGTAGTAGTCCATGAGGAAGTAACAGGCAGAGGAAAAGAAGGTGGCAAACTTTAAGTCAGGGACAGCTGCAATTATGCTGGAGAGGACAGAGTAGGCACAAATGGAGTACAGGAGTACTCCTGGGCATCATGGAGTACAGGAGCTTCATGGCTGTACACCCAAGGGAAGGGCCAGAGCTGAATAACAGCATCATGTGGTACCCAGGGCCTAGACTTCTCACCATTTTTCTAGCATTGTGTGGAGTAAATGAAGGCGCCCCAAGAATGACTGAAGCTTTCTCAAACTGAGCATCCCTCTATGCTCAACCCCAGGCCCACTGAGAACATTGGCTGTAAAAATTCTGGAGCCCCTTTTTTAAGAACGGATCTTTCCTAATAAGGACCCTTCTGGTAGGTTCTGAGTTTTAAAGTTTTCTCTAGTAACTTTGGAATGGCTTCCATTTATTACTTAGATACACTGAGAGTCAATCTAGAAGAGACCTCCAGGCTCATTGAACCCTCCCTTCAGAGATGAGACAGCCCAGTGTTTGGCCAAGGTCACATAGCAAGAATAAGATTTCACTGGGACTAGAATTCAGGTCTCCTGCCTCCCTCTTCATAACTACATCCATCACATGCTTTCTACTTTAGTAAAGGTAACTTGATACAGAAGCACAATATATTTCTAACCTCCTGCTATTAAATGTTAACTGCTTCTCAGTTTGCATTCAACTTACAGAATCACATCATGACTGTACAATGGGAGAAATTCAGCAGGATGAATTCTTTGCTTCTGGGCTCCCTACTGTTCTCACATACATTATTACAACTCCCAATGGGGAATTTGAGTTCCAAGAAGCCAGTGAAACAGATCCTGCAGAGTCATTACATCAGGTACAACAACTGGGGGATAAACATCCATAGAATACACGGTGCCTCTGGCAGGCTAACAGCTTGTATGGAAAGAGGCTTGTTCTTAGCAAAAGGTATTGAAAGGGAAAATAACTTTTGTTTTTGATTGAGAAAGAAGGCAAATTTTTAAAATGTGTTAGTGTGTGTCCTTGTGTATTTGTGTCTGGTCATTTCTTGCAAAAACATCCGTGTGTTATGGGTCATTCATATATAGGTCTATAGTAGTATTTCCCAAATGACTCTCACAGAGTTTGGATCTGAGATACTTCATGAGAACACACACACACAGAGCCATAGCCTGTGCCTCCCTCTTGGAGTGTCACTATGCCCATTTAGCTTACTGAAGATTTTGGAGGTCCTTCCATTTAGTCCATTTGCAAGACTTCTTTGGCTACAGAACCCTTGTTAATTTTTTCCACTTAATATCCTTAGAATCAAGTTCTACAAAACACACTTTGGATAGTGCTGGTTCATGATTACCTCCAGGAGTTTAACATTCTGGAGAGACATTTTGGGTCATAAAGGCTTTCTGTGGGGTCCCCTAAATGCAACTCTAGCTGTGAGCCCATCACCAAGGTGACCTCTTGACATCAGTAGACTCTCTTACATCACAATGCAACAGACCTCAGCAGGGACATCCTTGAGCCTCCAACTCCTGCTTTCATATGGACTCTGTCACCTGAGCAGAAACCTCAGCATTATTCTGTGTCAAGAGGTCCTGACCCCAAGTACCAGGAGTTCAGTCCATGGAAGATTTAGAAGTTTTACCCTTTATTCTTTTTTATCCCTCTTCATTCTTTTCTCCAGCCCCTCAAAGGCCAACTAATTTCTCTCCTTGTCATAGGCATGCAAAACGACTTTGTTTTGAGCATGCCTTCAGGAGGACTCCCCCTTTACCCAAGCATCAAATACTTCGAACAAAGTGTTTCTACCAAACTGATGGAATGTTCCTCAAAGAAGAATTCTGATTACATTTTCCCATAACACCATTATTGGAACTACATGTTTATAAAAAGAGAGGGAAGAGGCCAATATAGTGCTTGTTCAGTGAATGCAAGTTCCTCTCTCCCTTCCTCTATCTGTTGGTCTAGAAATGCCATAATCAACTCTGGCTGCACATTAGAACCATGAGAAGACCTTTTAAAATACAGTCATCTCGGCTCAACTTGAGAGATTCTGATTTAAATGACGGAGTCCATGCATCAATTTTTAAAGCACCCGAGGCTATTCAATTGTAGGCATCAGGGTAGCGTTTTACTGATTTAGAACATGAAACCCAACATGAAACCAATGAAGGTGAAAAAACACCATCACTTACTAAATTATCAGAAGAAAAGAAACATTGAAATAGTCCACAGGCAACTAATACACCTGGTGACTCACAGCCTCTACTGAGTTATCTCCTTGACCAACCAGGGCTCTTCAGATACAGCTTTCCTACCAGATTCTCAGAAATGTGTGACAACATAGTGAATGATCTCTGTTTTTGCCCATTGAACTCCAACCCAGTGAGAAGGGGAAAATAAATCTAGAGCTTTGGGACACTTTCTTGATAGCTGTCATTAGTATGATTTCATAGTTAAAATTTTACAGCCTGGGATGAATATCCGATTAGCTCCCATGCACCCAGTGCAGGGCTCTAGTAACTACCACTAGTAATAGAGCTTGAAAATCTCATCCTGATGGTTGATTGTTAGGGCCACTCCTTGTACCAACCATTTTAACCTGAGCTTCCTTAGAAGAACAGCTTAAAGCAAAGGGCTTGAGTATAATCCCAGAGATCAGGAGTGAAGGACAAGAAGAAAGTAGAAGGAATGTAAGGAGAGCTCACATGAGGATCTATTAACAAGCAGGCTACCCCTGGGTGTGACGAATTGCTCAATTCTTACCCAGTGGGAATGGGCACCAAGTATGCAGATCTAATTGCCCACAGAAAACATCTGCTGCAGATGGCTCTTTTGATACCCCCAGAGAAAGGTGGATTCATCTTGGATATGTCAACCAGTCCCTCTTGTCGCTTTACCTCTGTGCTGGACAATGGGCCCAACAAAAGTATGGTCATGGGGCAGAGACAGAGGCTTGCACAGGCTCCCTCTGATTCATGCTACTTTCGGCATGCCTAACGGGCGAGCAGCAGAGACCAAGGAAATCAGCCAATCTTTTGGAGCAAGCAGACTATAATAAACATCTTCCATTTTTGGGGGGACAGAAACTTGTCCTTACTGGAATTGATATTTCATACGAACATAAGTCTGCTGTATGTAGTGTTTACACATAGTTGTATTACAACAACTATGGGCAAACAAAGGCAAGGTAAATAAGGGCTCAGACCACTAGAGATGAGGGACAATAACACCCCTCCCCCTGACCAACCCATACCCATGTCCTCTTGGACACTGAGACAAAAGTAATTTCCTAAAGCACAAATTTGATCATGTCGTTCACTTGCTTAAAACTTTTTAATGGCTGCTTCTTGACATTACCATAAAAGTCCAAATTATTTATCTTAGCTAAAAGACTTGTTAAGATTTAACTTCTGCTTCTTTGGACTCTTTATCTTTTGCCACTTCCTTTCTTACAGTCAGTTCCAACAACATTGAACTATTTTCATTTCCTTAAAATGTAGCCAGGACTTTCTATGTGCTGCCCCTCAGCCTGAACCCTCCACCAGTTGATTAATGCCTACTCAGGAGGCAGAAAATGTTCTTGGACGTTTTCCTGCATGTTGCAAGATTGAGCTAGCATCGGTCATGCCCACCCACACTTCTAACCGTTACTGTAACACTCACTATGTCATATTGTGTATCCCCAAATGCCCTCCTAGATGATAAACTTCCCCATATTCCCAACACCGAGCAAAAATTAGGCCTTTGGCAAAATGTTGAAAGAATAATAAAAAAAAGAATTAGTAAGTGAATTGACCATTTTTCTTTTCTTTCTATTAAATTATTCACTACTCCTTATGATCATTTGAAAAGAGAGTGTATGATCATTTAAAAAGAAAGTGTATTGGAGGCACCTGGGTGGCTCAGCGGGTTGGCCTCTGCCTTCAGCTCAGGTCATGATCTCAGGGTCCTGGGATCAAGCCCTCCATCAGGCTCTCTACTCAGCGGGGAGCCTGCTTCCCCCTCTCTCTCTGCCTGCCTCTGTGCTTACTTGTGATCTCTGTCTGTCAAATTAATAAATAAATTCTTTAAAAAAAATAAAAAGAAAGTGTATTACCATTTAAAAACATCCTAGCTAATAGGATCCAATAGTACATTAAAAGGATTATCCATCACGACCAGGTGAGATTTATTCCTGGGAGGCAAGGGTGGCTCAACATTTGCAATCAATAAGTGTGATAGAACACGTAAATAAGAGAAGAGACAAGAATCACACGGCCCTCTCAATTGACGCAGAAAACGCACTTGACAAATTACAGCATCCTTTCCTGATTAAAACACTTCAAAGTGTAGGGTGGAGGGAACATTCCTCAATTTCATAAAAACCATCTATGAAAAGCCCCCAGGAATATCATTCTCAATGGGAAAAAGCAGAGCGCCTTTCCACTGAGATCAGGAACAGGGCAAGAAAGCCCAATCTCACCACTATTGTTCAACATTGTACTAGAAGTCCTAGCAACAGCAATCAGACAACAGAAAGAAATAAAAGGTATTCAAATTGGCAAAGAAGTAGTCAAACTCTCTTCACAGATGACATGATACTTTATGTGGAAAACCCAAAAGACTCCATCCCCAAATTACTAGAACTCATACAGCAATTCAGTAATGTGGCAGGATACAAAATCAATGTACAGAAATCAGTTGCTTTCCTATACACTAACAATGTAACTGTAGAAAGAGAAATTAGGGAATTGATTCCATTCACAATAGCACCAAAAACCTTAAGATACCTTGGGATAAACCTAACAGAAGACGTAAAGGATCTGTACTCTAGAAACTACACTTATGATGGAAATTGAACAAGACACAAAAAGATGGAAAAACATTCCACGTGCAGGGATCAGAAGAATAAACTTTGTTAAAATATCTATGTTGCCCAGAGCAATCTATACTTTCAATGCCATCCCGATCAAAATACCAATGGCATTTTTCAAAGTGCTGGAACAAATAATCCTAAAGTTTGTATGGAACCAGAAAAGACCCCAAATCTCCAAGGAAAAAGAAAAACAAAGCTGGGGGCATCACATTGCCTGATTTCAAGCTACATTACAAAGCTGTGATCACCAAGACAGCATGGTGCTGGCAGAAAGAGACACATAGATCAGTGGAACAGAATAGAAAGCCCAGATATGGACCCCCAACTCTATGGTCAACTAATCTTCGACAAAACAGGAAAAAATACAGAGTGGAAAAAGGTCTCTTCAATAAATAATGCTGGTATATACAGAAGAATGAAACTCGACCATTGTCTTACACCGCACACAAAGACAAACTCTAAATGGATGAAAGACCTCAGTGTGAGACAGGAATCTATCAAAATCCTAGAGGAGAACATAAGCAGTAACTTTTTGACATAGGCCACAGCAACTTCTTTCAAAACACATATCCAAAGGCAAGGGAAAGAAAAGCAAAAATGGACTTTTGTGACTTCATCAAAATAAAAAGCTTCCGCACAGCAAAAGAAACACTCAATAAAACAAAGAGACAACCCACAGAATAGGAGAAGATACTTGCAAATGACACTATAGATAAAGTGCTGGTGTCCAAGATCTATAAAGAACTTCTCAAACTCAACACCCAAAAAATGAATAATCAAGTCACAAAATGGGCAGAAGACATGAAAAGACACTTCTCCAAAGAAGACCTACAAATGGCTGGCAGACACATGAAAAAATGTTCAACATCGTTAGCCATCAGGGAAATTCAAATCAAAACCACACTGAGATACCACCTTACACCAGTTAGAATGACAAAAACTGACAAGACAAAAAGAACAACAAATGTTGGAGAGGTTGTGGAGAAAAGGGAACCCTCTTACACTGTTGATGGGAAGGCAATTAAGTATAGCCACTTTGGAAAACAGTGTGGAGGTTCCTCAGAAAATTAAAAACAGAGCTACCCTAGGACCCAGAAATTGCACTATGAGGTCTTTACCCCAAAGATACAGATATAGTGAAAAGAAGGACCACATACACTCCAATATTCATAGCAGCAAAGTCCATAATAGCCAAGCTGTGAAAGGAGCTGAGATGCCCTTCAATAGACGGATGGATAAAGAAGATGTGGTCCATATAGACAATGGAATATTACTCAGTCATCAGAAAGGATGAATACCCAACATTTGCATCAACATGGATAAACTGTAGGAAATCATGCTAAGTGAAATAAGTCAAACAGAGAAAGTCAATTATCCTATGGTTTCACTTATTTGTGGAACATAGGGAATAGCATGGAGGACATTAGGGGAAGAAAGGGAAAAGTGGGGGGGGTTGGAATCAGAGAGGGTGACAAACCATGAGAGACTATGGACTCTGAGAATCAAACTGTGGATTTTAGAGGGGCTTTAGGGGTGGGTGGGTTAGCCTGGTGTTAGGTATTACGAAAGGCACGATCGCATGGAGCCCTGGGGGCTATATGCAAACAATGAATCATGGAACACTACATTAAAAACAAATGATGTACTGTACAGTGACTAACATAACATGATAAAAAATTATAAAAAATAAAAAAATTTTGAAAAGAGTGTGTACTCTTTTTTCTTCATACACTTCTCCAAAATACTTAAGAAGTTAATGAAAGTATGAACAGCATGAAATTGATTGAGAACTTTATGAGGGGTAAATTTTGTATCATTGGGATTAATCTCTTACAGTCATTATGCAGGAAAAATAGACTAAATTTCATATATGTACTAAATGCGATAGGTCAGCAAAGAATGACAAATACCATATGACTTGTGGAATCTAAAAAACAAAACAAACCAATAATTTTTTTTAAAGCAGGCCACAAAAATACAGAGAACGAACTGATTGTTGCCAGAGGGAGAAAGGTGGTGGAGATGGGCAAAGTGGGTGAAGGGAAGTGGGGGATATATGCTTCTAGTTATGGAATGAATAAGTCACAAGCATGAAAGGTACAGCACAGGGAATACAGTTAATGGCATTGTAATAGCAATGCATGGTAACAGAGGGCAGCTACATTTGTAGTAAGCATAGTATAACATACAGACTTACTGAATCACTATGCTGTGCACCTGAAACTAATGTTACATTCTGTGTCAACTATACCTCGAAAATAAATAAATTTCATATATAGATTCCCAATCGTTTAGCATTCTCCCTCATTTTTATATTTAAAAAATCCCGTGTTATATTTTTGTCATAATAGTGATTGCAAAGCTGATCACACTACCTCTTGACCATTTATCTCACCAATGGCCTGGAACTTTATATGATATAATAATTAGAATGTAGACTTATAGTGACTGACAGAGAACAGCAATTCAATATGGTTGTTCCTTGCTCCACTGTCAAGACGGGGTCCTTAGGAGATAGTCATAGTTTCTTATTCAGTAAAGTTATCTGCAATATATTATAACGCATACACAAGTGTCTCCTGAAATTAGAGGAACAAAACTCCCTCTGCCTCCTGACCCAAGTGTGATCCATTTCTCAATGCAGATCAGTCAAGTTTACCCAAGAGAGAGGGAAGGGGGGAAAAAAGTCTGCTTGAAGAAAATGGAAACAAACCTTATCCAGTATGGTGGTTAGAGTCATAGACTTTGGACTCAGATATTTGAGTTCAAATCTTGTCCTGCTCTAGCCTCTTCAAACTTCAGTCCTTTTGTGTACAATGGAGATAATCTGGTTCATAAGACTGTGGGAGGCATTAAGTAAAATATCAGATGTAGAGGACTCAACACATGGTACACTCTCATCATCTTCAGGGAGGCCATCACTGCTGAATTCTCAAGAACCTGGGACAATAAAGAATTGGATCAAAAGAGTCTCAGGAACCAGAATATTTAGAGAGGGATGAATGGGGTAGGGTGGGTGACGGTGGTGAACAGAAGGAGGAACTAAGAGGGGGTGAGAGAAAATGGGGCCATTTTCTCCAGTTTTTATCAAACTGCAGCTTCTAATCTGGGGTTTAGAAATCTAGGTAATCATCCTAGGAGCCAGGAGTGCAGAAATGAATTGTGATAAGGTCAGCTGTATTATGGAAAACATTCTCAGCAAACTGCAGAGGAGAGATAGCAGGAAGATCCACGGTGAATGTGCTGCTCTTAAAGGACTTTCATAATTCACTGGGACACATGGGGATGTTTTGTGCTTTTGCCTACTCATAAACAGATAATAAGCACAGTGACTCATTTGTCAAGCAGAAAACGTGAACTTTTACAGTAAATCATCTCCTTGCTGCAAGCCTGGAGAAAACTGGAGGTTAATTTATCCTCAATTCATTTCAACGTTTGCATGGTGAAAAATACTGCCATGTATGGAAAAGAGTCAAATGGGCTTTGGAACTTTCCCTGAGGTAAGAATTATAAAAATTCATAACCATAAAGAATGCATATTAATATATTTCCTATGCTCACATATAAAGGTTGAAATGATCAATATAAAATTAGTACCTCATTTTCCCCCCCAAACACTTTCATATCCAATTTTTCATTTGTACCAAATAGCAATTACCATTAGATGGGCAGGGGAAATGTTATCTCCCCATTAAAAATGAGGAAATTCTGCCTCTGAGAGGTTATCTGGTTTGTTCCAGGTTTCAGGGAGCTAGTAAATGAAGGAACAAAAACTGTAACCCCAAACCAAGAAGACGCTCCAGTGGACATCACCGATGCTGCTGTCACATATGTTCACATCCCATGTGTGTCTACAGATTTTTATTACAGATGTTTGGCAGGTAATGCTGCAGTATAGAAGTGTAGACAAGGACACGTGTTCAGACATTTCATGGATATTCCCAGGATTTGGCCCTTGAGTAGAGTGCCTGCCTCTGGTCTTTCCTGATACCACCTTTCAGGATGGACATTGTGGAAAGTGTCTGCTCTGGATGCAGAGAAGTCCAATTTCTCCCTTTTCAGAAATTAAGTAAACCTACATCCCTTTCCATTGAGAATAATGCCAGGTGTGTGTCTGATGTCACAGGTGTATCTGGACCACACAGTCTAGAAGGATACAGTCGCAGAAACAGACTGTCTTCTCTCCTTCTCTGGATAACAGCATTCTGGTTTTCCTTTGAGAAGCTGCCCTCTCCTCTCCTTTCAGTCACCAAAATCAGAGTGTGACTGCCCTACACTCTAGAAGCTGGCATGGTCTCTGAGAACTGACCACTGCGTACCTCTAACCATAGTGACTGTTTAAAGTGGGGAATAAGGGCAGGGGAACCAGAATCATGACTTTGGCCAAAACTATCAGGAAAAAGACTCTTTCCATTGGATTTTTTTTAAGCTGTGGATCCTAAGCCTGGAGGAGCCGGGAGCCCTCTCTGACATGACAGAAAATCTTTAACTACAAAAGGCAGAACAGGAAGATGGCAAGAATGTGTTCCTAGCAACATGAGTTGAGCATTTGATTTTAGCCAGACTTGAAATTGCCCCTGGACTTTTCCTCTCTGGACCGATAACCTTTTTTTCCCCTAGGACTGTGTGATTTGTCGTGGGCCTCCAGAAGAATCTGCAATAAAGGAAAAACTCCTGACCTGGGAGACGTGAAGCCTAGGCCAGTCTCTGTCATTGAACTTTGGTAATTATTTTGTGTCGCTGGGCTGAGATCCCTTTATTTATAATATTAGAAATCAGTACTGGATGTTCTTTAAATGCCTTTCTAGAGTTGAATATGGAAGAGGAGAAACTGTGGCCAATCTTCCACCTTGGGGTAGAATGAGGAAGAAAGTTATGTCTTTTCGTGAGTTCTTTCTCTGTTCCTGGCACTTTCAGGATAGCAGAGAGGCAGCCCTGTCCTCCATCCAATAAAGGCTACTGCAGAGAAAGGCCTTGCCCAGACCTTGCTGGCCACACTGATGTTCCGAAGAGATGTTATCTCATCTTCCCCACTTCAATTCACTCAACCAAGTACACCACATGATTTTCGTATCTCTTCAAATCTAATCAGCACACCAAATGACCAAATAATTATTCAGTGCTTAACTCTAAGCAAGATGTGGTGCTAGGTACTGTGATTATTAGCAGTCTGTTTTTATGTGTTTCCTCCTTGGAAGGGACCAAATACATTTTCACCAAATGAATGCCAAAGACACAGATGAGCTTTGGAGTAAGAGGAAGGAACATCTTGAAGAGTACTTTAATCCTCCCTATTATCCACCCACCCATTCTTCTAGCACCCAATGACCAGGATATTGTTTCTGGGCTGTTGACAGTAGTTCTATTTTCTGCTATTGTTCCCCAGTGGATGAAACTTTAGTTTCAGTAAGCTAGACTTATGTCAAAGTGAATGTAACAACGTAATCGTATGCAATTTGCCAAACATTTGTTGAGCTGTGACATCATTTTTCATACTATATTTGCATGTGGGAGAGAAGCTTATTTTCTTGCTGCAGAAACTCCATTCCCATTGATGGTGGGGGGGAACCTTAAATTTGTATAAGATATCTCAGTCTCTGCTGGCTTATGCAGTCTCTTATGAACTTATTTAGTATTTTTTGGATAAATAGTCAAATGCAAGACTCTTCTTAGAACTCTTCTTAGATATCCACAAAATGGCATCCTCATAAGATGGCTCTTGGGTGGAAAGGAAAGCTTACTTGTCCTCTTCGTGTGGGGAAAAGGGTT
Organism: Lontra canadensis; assembly: GCF_010015895.1. Classification (NCBI taxonomy): domain Eukaryota; kingdom Metazoa; phylum Chordata; class Mammalia; order Carnivora; family Mustelidae; genus Lontra; species Lontra canadensis. Next base: position 8,276,839 of record NW_022631058.1, on the reverse strand, counting down.
ATGTCTACCTTCTGGTCCTGGTGCTGCCCTCTTGTCCTCTCTTGCCTTTGAGAAGATGTCCTGCTTGTCCATTTGACATCCTCTAGGTAGGAGCTGCTGATCCCTGTGGTCAGCATGACTTATGATCTTGTGACCTAGTGGGGGTCTAGTGTTCCCCTTTACCTGTGTCTTTGCTAGAGCTGCTGATCTGCTACGTATCAGCTGCCTGCTCCATCCTGCCCTGGCTCTAGGTGGTCCATCTTCATCCTCTGCCATAGGGGTCACATTTTCCCACAGTGATCCACATTAGCTGATTGGCCTTCCTTGCTCTTCCTTGCCTTCCCACCTTTCAGAGCGTGTGAGAATGCTTGAATGTCTTCCATGCCCCACATGAGCTGACCAATCACCAGATCTCTTTTTCGCATATGCATGGCATGCCCCGTCTACTTTTCTGTTTCCTGTCATTTTCCCATTTTTGGGTGAGAGTTCCTTGAAGGTGGCCCCTCCCCAGCCCCCAAACAGGGTATGGAATGGAAACCCTTTCTGCTTCTGGATTTTCTTATTGACCTCTCTAGGTCTGACCCCAGGGACATGTCCTCTCTCTTGCTCTAGCTTTCTCTACTCCATGACTTTCTTCTAGAATCAGAAGGTATATTTGCTTCATCTTTCTGACCAGTGAGGAGTCACAAAGTAGTATCTTCTTGGGGCATCTGGGTGTCACAGTCAGTTGAGCATCTGCTTTCAGCTCAGGTCATGATCTTGGGGTCCTGGGATTGAGCCCTATGTTGGGCTCCCTGCTCAGTGGGAAGTCTGCTTCTCCCTCTGCCCTTCCCCCTGTTTATACATGATCTCTCTCAAATAAATAAAATAATTTTTTTTAAAAAGAGTTGAGAGAGAGTGAGAGAACATGCACAGAGGGAAAAGGAGAAGCAGACTTCCTGATGAGTGGGGAGCCCTATGTGGACCTTGATCCCATGACCCCAAGATCATGACTTGAGCTGAAGGTAGACAGTTAACTAACTGAGCCACCCAGGCACTCTAAAATAAAATCTTTTTAAAACAATATTTTTTCATGAATTATGACTTTTTGATACCTCCCTCCTTTTTCCTGAGCAATAAACTAAGCTTTAATGAAGGATGGGCATTGAGAGAAGATCACTTATATGGGAACGGAAAGTGTAAACATTTTGGTATTTTCTAAATAAGATTCCTTTTACATCTAGAATATATAGAACTCTATGCTCATTTCCAGGAAGGGAGCTGAACATGGGCTTGAAGGACATACAGAGGTGAATAAAACACGGTTTCTGCTCTCAAATAGCTTTTGATCTACTGGTGAGGATACAGCCACGGGCTTAAGGCATGGCAAAGAACCACATGTGGCCTGCACCACAGTGCCGTGAACTCCAAGAGGTGAATGGTTATCCAGCTCCCTTAATTTGGCAGCTTTTAGTCCAATACTTCTCATAAATTCTGCAAGTTAGGGACCAAAGCCAGAAACCTGATTGGTCACAGTTTTTGAGCCTTGATGATTTCTGTCTTAGCAACCACAGGGTAGAACTGAACTTGAGAGTGAAAGGGACCCACAACTATACTCCTTACCTGTGGGCTGATTATCCGTGGTATCCTTGATGTGGGAGAGGCTGTCCCTTTATTCTGGGTAGGCATAATTGATAAAGAAGGGCCTGGGATAGGGCTGCATTATATTAGAGCAGGAGTTCTCAAAGTAAGACCCACCCACATCAGTTACTGGGGAACTTATTAGAAAGGTCCCCACTCTGCCCCTACTGGATCAGAAGCTCTGGGAATGGGGATATAAAGGAAAAATTTACCCAGTTTACCCCTACGGTGTATGTCTTATATATCTTTTGTACTACTCACACAAAACACTCCACTTCTGACACTTTGGTCACTCAGCGTGTGAGGGTCCCCCACCCCCCAACCTCACTGGCAACAGGCAATTCTGCAACACCAGCTCCATATCCCACAATTTCACACTTTCTGATGCTTTCTACCTGGAGTAGGGTCAGACCCCACTGGCGGAGGACTCAGCTCCACACGATTGCCCCCAAACATTTCAGATGCCAACTGCAGGCAGTAGGTCCCAGGTTACCCACAACTTCTGTTCAATTTGGCTATAAAGGAGGTGCCTATAATCTCTTCTTGGGTTCCATTAATTTTCTAGAGCTGCTCACCAAACTCTAGGAAACTGGTTCATGTATGTGTTTTCTAGAGTTCTGTTCCCCACTGAGCAAGAAGCCTGATACAGGACTCGTGCCAGACCCTGGGGTCATGACCTGAGCCGAAAGCAGGCACAACCCACTGCACCCCCCAGGCACCCCTACTTGGACCAATTTATTAAAGGGTATGCTAAAAGATACAGATGAACAGCCGGATGAAGAGATTCATAGGGTGTGGTCTTGGAGGTCCCAAGGGCAGGAGCTTCTGTCCCTGTGGCATTGGGGTGTATTAGCCTCCTGATGCAAATGTTTTTGTCCAGCTGGAAGCTCTCCCAACTCAACCTTGGGGATTTTTAGGGAGGCTGCCTCAGGTAGGCACCATCAGTCATTAACTCCATTTTTAACCCTTTTCTTTTCTCAAGAGAATGGGGGAAGGGGCTGAAAATTCTAGACTTCTAATCATCTCTTGTTCTCTGCAGTGACCAGTCTCATCTACACCCCATGTAAGAGCCCACCCAGCCACTCATTAAAACAAAAGATACCCCATCACTTAGGAATTGACAAGACTTTCGGGAGCCCTGTGTCATAGGGATGGGGTCAAAGATCAAGTATGAAAACCAGAGGTGGCCCTAGTGCTTTTGTCATTAGGAAATCTCCAGGGGTTTAGGAGTTCTGTGTCAGAAACGGGGATGGAAACCCCTGAGTATGTCTTATTAGAAATCACAATGTTGTAGAGGCACAGCTCTCCATCTTAACAAGTCTTCCAGGTGCTTCTATTTCATGCAAAAGTCTGAGAACGATGGCTCTAGTCTCCAAAACTGTGCAACTCAACACCTGGACTCAGGGTCTGGCAGCATCCGCATCACTTGAAAACTTGTTAGAAATGCAGCATCTCAGTGTCTGCCTCAGAATTATTGAACAAATCTCTTTTAAACGAGGATTCCCAGGTGATTCTTACAAACATTAAAGTTTGAGAACCACTGCTCTAATGACTGGACTTATAGTCAACCTGGCTTGTAGGTCATAGGTAGACAGGATTATTTTAAAGAAAAGTATGTTTCTTTCTCCCTCTGTTGCAGCAGGCCCTTCCAGTCAAAACTTCAACATCTGAGAGGCAAGTGTCACACTACAATTCAATTGTGCACACAAAAGAAGTAGCTCTATTTTTTTGTAACTGGTCTCTTCTTCCTTCTGAGTCACCAACTTGCTGGGTAGCAGGGTACAAAAAATTATTCTGTTTGTGAATTAAAAGTATCTCCACCTCCTCTTGCATAAACTGTCTAATTGGGTTAACTCAGCTTTTTTGGGGTAAACACTCAATTTTTCAGGTATGTTTCACATATCCTAGTTCCTCCCATGATGGCTCTGGAGTACAAGGTACAGGCCCTTGTAGTGACAGGGGTGAGGCCAGGTTAAGCTGCTGAAACAGCATTCTATGCAAGTTAGAAAAAAAAGTGTCTTCCTTAAGACATTTTCTTTCCTGTCACACTGATTTTATTAGAACACTTTGCTGCCAATGCTCTAAAGCTGCCATAATAAATGTACAAATCTACAATGTCTGTGAAATGAATGGTGCCCCTTAGACATAGGTTTTTTGTGCAGTGCTCAACCTGCTCAACTGTATGCTAATCTCTATTTTTGTACCACATTGATACACCTCATTATGAGTATGGGGTTTCTCCCATAGTCAGAATGAGTTTCTCCCAGAAGCTTGCAACTGCCTGTAGGGAAAGCAGGTTACCAGCATTGACTATTCTCCCCCACCCAGTCTGGAATTTCCTACTGCTCCTCTGGTCATGAAGTTCAACACTTGTCTCTGATGTATTTATTCTAATTCTTCTTTGTCTCCTCCCCACAGCCCACTGGTTCAGGAGGTTAGGCTTTTTAAATTTCTTGCATAACAAGAGCTTTCTTTATATCTTATGTCCTCCCTTCCCTTGGCTTTTTGAAGACTCCAAGTTTAAGTCACCCAATCTAGTTCTTCATGTGAAATGCGAGCTGAAGGAGTTTTAAAAATTCTTTTCTTCCTCCATAATGTCTAGCTTTCGAGACTCTGCTCACTAGTGACTCACAAATAATATTGACTTCCTTTTTCTAGCTAAAGTTCACCCTTTTCCTGAAGCATGAAAACACATCGGTTCAGTGCCTGGGCCCCTCAGATCAGTGGTATTTCCTAGACTTGAAAACATATCAGGAAAGGTCTCAGAAAAATTGAATCATTTTACCTTTCTTTTGCAGAACCTTATCGAAGCCTGTAAAAAGAAGCTCAAAAACTCCAATGTCATGATTTTTTAAATTAATTTAATTTTTTTAGCAATTCCCTGATGTGAGAGCCTTGGTAGGCATTTTTTGAGTCCCAGCTTGTAGCAAGAAACAGTTTAAACCGTTATTTTTTTTGCCATTTACTAACAAGGGCTGCTAACTTCACTGGCTAGGTGCGTCCTCACTGCTCTTTCATCATACCTCCTCAGACCTGCTTCTTCAACAATCTGACATCATCCTCATTTTCATGTTCCAAAACTTTGGGGTTTAAAAAAGGGGGGAATACCGACTCAGACTGATTTGAAGAATAAGGAGTCTGATCTTGTAGGTGTAACTACAATGCGCACAGACTCATCACATCATAGGAACCAGCTCCAGGGCTCCGTGATTCCCTGACTTCTTGTTTCTTCCATGTGATGGTAATTTCATAACTACAAAATGACCATCTAGATTCCAGCACTGCAGCCGTGGGGCACATTATCCAGGGCAAAAGCAAAAGCCTTTGTCCCAGCATTACAAGCAGGTTAGGTCACATGCCCACCACGCAGCCCATCATTGGTCCAGGGCATTGGGCTGCTCTGATTGGCTTAACTGAGTTGTATGCCCCAGTTCGGAAGCCAAGAATTTTGAAGGGAGTGCCATGTCAGTCAACCTGATGCACAGGCATCTGGGTCATTAGCCAGGATATACTCAATCTTATCAATGAGCCTTATGCCCCAAGATAGGGAGGCAGCAAAAAAAAAAAAAAAAACAAACAAAAAAAAAAAAAAAACCAAGAACAAAAACAACAAAAAAAACAAAAACAAAAAAAAAAAAAAACCAGTGAGGTGTAAAGGACCATGAAAGCTTAGATAACGTCCCTGGTAATTGTTAGCCTCTATTTTCTTAGCCTCATGTAATCCCTCTCTGATTCTGATATAAACCTGAAAGAGGAGGGCATCCCAGGAATGACGAGGTTGGAATTTCCTATAGCTTGGTGATATCTGGGCTGGGAGTTACAATGCGGTTGACTTAAAGAAAAGGCAGCAATATTCTTCTGTAGCACTGAATCAGTGAACAAACTCATGCCATTGTAGAGTCTGCAATAAAAGCAAGTCAATTTTTTAACATCTTACTAAAAATTTAGGGAATGAACATCCTAAAATTTCTTGAGTAAGGGATGATAGATGGAAATCAACATGACACTTCCTGTTTTTATCCATTTAAGATGAGTAGAAAGTCATTGGTAATATGTGCTTCTGTTTTAAAAAAAAAATTTAAAGATTGTATTTATTTGAGACACATAGAGAGTACAGGAGTGGGGGGCGGCAGGCAGAGGGAGAAGCAGTTTCCTCGCCAAGCAGGGAGCCCAATGTTGGGGTTCAATCCCAGGATCCTGGGATCATGACCTAAGCTGAAAGCAGATGCTTGACTGACTTAGCCACCCAGGAGCCTCTATCATTTCTTTTTTAACAAATTTAACACATGTTAATTAAGGCTTTCTTAAAAGGAAACTCTTTCTCTTTAAACTTATCTTTCCATATAATCTTAAAAAAGTTTTCAATCCCAAATACAAATTGTTCCAAGGATTTCAGATACTCAGCTCCAGGGTTAGGACAAAGGGTGAAATTGTACCATTCTTGGTTCACTCCATTAATTGACTTATTACTTATTCACCCAAAAAGCAATCTTGATCACCAGTGAGAATAACGTTTACAGTAGTCCTTTTGGGGGCCAAGATCTGTAGGGCAAGGATAGTCTCTGCCTATCTCAGACATTGCTTTGCTTTGACAATCATTTAATCCAGGGAAGATGGGGCAAGTGGTACAATCCAGCAGGTCCTCCTTTCCCGTAGTCCCTTTGAACACAGAAGTCACACTTTCCCTTCTTGGGTGAACTGCCACGGATGTCACTGAAGGCCTTTCCATGAAGATTCACAGCAGCATTCCTTAGCATCAGCAACTGTCAATTCCACTAAAGGGTGAATGGCATGAGAAAGGATATTGTTCAGTTATCAATATTTTTAAAAACACTAATAGAACCTAATAGATCTGGCAGTCATGCTCAGGCTTCCAAAGGCTCATGGTACCCCTCTCTGAGGCATTTCTACAAAGTCACTTTTTAGTCCATTATTTTAATCCTTTGAGGTGATATAATTAACTGTGAAATGAAATCAGGTTTTCCAAGTTAATCCATTTGTAAGTAAGTGTCAATAGTCTTGGGACCAAGACCAGAGATTTTATAATAATTTTGAAAAGATTTCTGTTAGAAGGATGTTTATGAGTTCAATTACACATCCAAGAAGGATCAATGCAGTGTTGAGAGCTCACATTAGTATTTTTCATAGCACTGGCAAGTCAAATCATTGTAGAGCAAGATTTCCTGATTGTATTTGATTCAAAATTTATTGAGCACACATTCCCTACATAACAAAATTTATATTTTTATTCTCAAACTTACACCAAACAATATGGAGACTTTCTTAGCTCATTTCTTTATTGGCTTGCTTTTTTGAACGCATAATTGCAACATCATTTGAGGAATCATAACCTATTTCCTAAATGTGTAAAAATTCACTGGTGTTTCATAAAGGATTTAAGAAAATTATAGGCAGAAGAAGCAGATTACAGGCCATTACATATTTAATGATATGCAAATGCTGTTAAATGATGACTGCATTACTCTTCTTTGGGGAGGAACAGATTCAACAATTCAACATAATGTACATTTTTAGTGCTGAGATATATCAATAATAAATTTGAAATTGAAAATCATACATATATTGAACTACATCTTGAATTTCATAGATAATAATTTTATTATAGTAGACAAAATTGCAAACTTCTGATAGCTCAGATATTTTGTTTCTACTTATGTGAAAGGGGATGAGTATTTTCTAACATGGGTAAGGTAACCAAACAAATGCAAGTTATCCATGTTGTATCCAATCCTGCAGAAATTACACAGTTATGTTCTCTTACATGTGGACTGACCAATTTTGAGTAGCTGGAAAAAATGATACTAAAATGATACATGGAGTTTAAACCAAGTGAAATTACCTGACCGTTACTAAGGTTGCCGGAAAGCAGGAAGACAAAGGATACAAACTGAATTTCACCATTTCCTCTCCTTCATTTCTAATTTATAGGGGATATTTCTTGTTTCTTGGGTAGAACATCACCATTACACTACTCTGCCCTTTGGGAGTGACGGTGAGGGGTGGAGTGGAAATACAATGTTCTAAATAGAACATGATCGACATCTAGTGGCCACAGGCAAGGCGTCTGTGTGACTTTTCTTGGCCAGCGACAAATGATGTAGCAAAAAAGGGATCTTTGGAGGAGAAAAACTCCAAACTCCTGCATGGCTTTCTTCTCCCTCATCCAAGTTTGACCCAATTTTGCCACTGTCTGCTTATTCCTGCAAACAAGGGGCATTCAGCAAATGCAACTAAATAACATGAACTTAATCATGTTGTGCTCTATCTTTAAGCTTTACGAAATGCCAAAGAATATAAGAAATGAGTGGTCATTAAAAAAAAAAAGTTGAATCCAATCAAGTGTTTATATTATGAACAAAGAACAACACAGGACATTCCTGCTTTCTTTTAAATTAACCTATTATTCTCCCCCATAAGTGTCTGCCCAGAAGATGTAAAAAAAAAAAAAAAAAAATCCCAGTCGGAACTGGATTTTTCCAGAATACCATTTTCCAGAATAGTCCTTGGTAGCCACTTCTGCCTGAAGGAAAGAGAAGGGAGTAGGGATTGTCAGGGAGGATCTTGACAATGTCTCCCCCAACCCCCAACTTCTGATCTAGTAAACAACAAAATGAAAACACCCACAAGGAGAATTATTTCAGAAATTAAGGAGGTAATATGTGTTCTCCTCATTGGTACTAGGCATCTTATGCAATAGCACAAACACATGTTAAAAGATCCCAGGAATTTTTGTTGGTTTGTTTTTGTGACACAGGACAGGTTGTTTGTATCTATGAATATGTGTTATTCGTGTGTGGGTGTGTCTGTTGGAGGACAGCCTACGGATTCATGGCAGAGTCACCCGATGGACCTGGACAAAGAAGTCTATTATCACAAAGGCCTTCTTGGGTCAGGGAGTTACAGTAGCTGTTGTGTTTCCATAGCAACCTGTGGATGGGCTCAGCCAGGAAGGAACAGAGGCCCCATGCATAAATGACAGAACGATGACAGTAGTGTCTGGACTAAAGGAAGCCCAGGGTGAGATAAAAGTGTTGGAAAAAGAAATGCTTACATGCCATGCATCACAGATTCTATTTTAAAATTGATACTGCGTATTTCTAAGTAAGTAAGTCAAGTTCACAAGGTCAACAGAGGCAATTGGCAAATAATTGTTTATCTGATCCTAACATTTAGGAATGAAAACATAATGTCTTGGGGAGAATTTATGGCTTAAACTTCAAAGAGAAAATGGAATAAATGATGTTGGGGAAGCAGATTTGCTCAGACTGCCCCTATGGAGATAATGCTGTATCATTTGGTCCAAACGAGGTGGTTATTTTTGATGTGTTTTCATGTCTCCTTCATCCATGAAGCTTCTTCAGATGAGGTAGGAAAAATGGACGTTTTAAAATCCTGTGCTCAGTTTCCTCAGTGGCTTATCTAAGATGTCTGAGTTCGTTAGATTAAAAAATCGGGGTGTCTGGGTGGCGCAGTCAGTTAAGCGTCTGACTCTTGACTTTGGCTTAGGTCATGATCTCGGGGTCGTGAGATCGAGCCCCATGTTGGGCTCCCCATTCAGCAAGGAGTCTGCTTGAGCTTCTCTCTCTCCTTCTGGCCCTCACCCTAGACACGTGCTCTTTTTCTCTCTCTAAAATAAGTGCGTAAATCTTAAAAAAATAACATTCTGAATAAGGAAATAAAAAGTCTGGAATTTAAACAAATTAAAAATGGATGTCCACCCCTCTGTTCATGGTGACATCCTCAGTGTGTGTCTCCTCAGCACTATGAACTCCCAGGAGCAGGCACTACGGAGAAGATGCCACAGAGCCAGGAACAACGAAGGCCCTTCAGTTACCTTGACGGGTGTGTTCAGCTCCCTGGAAGAAGTAACCAGAGCAGAGGTGTGCTGGAGCTGGCCCCGGTCAGCTCACATGGCCACATTCCTACCCCAGGGTCCTGGGGACATCTCTATCTCTTGGGGAGCTGTCCACTAATCCTGATAAAGATGAGAATAAGTAATAATGAACATCTAGACATCTCATCACCTTCTGCAAAGTCGTTTTCACATCTACTTGTTAAAAGCAAGTGTTATTCTTGCCCCTGCAGTGGACAGAAGCTGAGCCTTAGGGAGAACACAAAAATTCTTTAAGGTCAAATGGTGGGTGGTCAGTGGTGCTCCTGTCTGGGTCTTCTGACAACAAAGTCCCAGGTGATATTAGCTGTAGGGTCTTTCTCCTTCCAGACATACTTACAGTTTATTTATTTTTTATTTTTTAAAAATATTTTATTTATTTATTTGACAGATAGTGATCACAAGTAGGCAGAGAGGCAGGCAGATGGGGGTGTGGCGAGCAGGCTCCCTACTGAGCAGAGAGCCCTATGTGGGGCTCGATCCCAGGACCCTGAGACCATGACCTGAGCTGAAGGCAGAGGCTTAACCCACTGAGCCGCCCAGGCACCCCCATACTTACAGTTTAATGGAGGATTGTAATTAGGAACGAAAAAAGCTTCTCAGAACTGAAAGCTTAACTTCCCACTGTCAGAACTGTAGAAAACTTTAGATCATATCTAGGGTGCTTTGCCCTAAAATCTGGACAGCATCCTTCCACTGTGGGTCCTCCAAGACTGGCTTTGCTCGGGCGGGATGGATACACTGCTCAAAGATTTTGGCGGCCTGGTTCCTTTTTAACCTATCATACAACATTCCAAATCATTGATTCTTTAACCATTATTAAGAGTGCTATGAATTTGTGTTTGCCACGTCTCTTTATATAACCAGCTGAGGTAAAGTCCTAACCAGCTCTCTGTAACAGATGAGCTTAGTTACTATCCATACGATTTATTATATTTCCAGAAGCGTTCATTAATAAAATAACCCCTTTAATAAAATAAAATTAAATAAAGCATTCATTAATAGAAGAATCCTCCTTATCCTGATCTAAGTCCAATGGCTCTCCTGAACAATTCTTCATGCATGTAGACCTTTTGCATCTCTAAAGAAAGAAATGGTAGAAATGTTAAAACAAATAAACATAAAGGAGGAAAAGCAACTCTGGAGGGAAGTGATTTGGGAGTTCAAGCCTGGCTTTGTTTCCAACTAACTGTGTGATCTTGGACAAGACACTCAATCAACATCAGAGTTTCTAGATATGGGCAAAATTGTTTTTGGAACTCTTAGTTTTATAAGCATTCAACTTATAGGTTGCCAATAATTTATCAATAATTAATCAAACAGCTAAACTATTTTAATTACTCTTCATTTTAATGGTGTATATTTAGCTTTTAAGCATATGTAGATGTATCTGTGTGACCAGACAGAATCTATTAATTCTCCAGAAACTTTATGATCAGAAAAATACAAAGAACAGAGAATACACAAGTGACCTCAAGTGAGGTGGTTTTCTTTTGTGTACCTGAACCATCACAGAAAACCTTAATAGAAAATGTAGTCCATTTGTGTACTCACTGATTTTACTATTGAAAAGACAGTCTTTCTTGTTCCCAGGATGTTTGTTTTCTAAGGTGAGGGCACTAAATGGGACCAAGACATTTGTTATCAGATCATTTTGTAAGGAGGGGGAGAGGGACCAGAGAGGAAACAGGAAAGAGAAAGAACGAGAGAAGGAGTAGTGTAGGATTAAAAAAAAAAAAAATCCTTAAAAATCTGGAAAAATACTTTGGTTCATAAAAAGTTTGCTTAAGGAATACCTACCTAAAACTAGGCAGGGTAATTTCCACAACAAGAAAACATGAACAAAAAAGAATATATTTTATCAAGATTCTCTAAATATTCTAAGTCCAAAAAGAGTCCCTGACTGTAAGATTTAAAGGAATAAGTGCCTTTGGTGTCTATATCTTTTTGTGTAGACATTAACTTTCTAGTAATTTCAGCTATGTTGTACTCAAATGTAAATTTTTTTAAAATTATGATTTTAAGGAAATGAAGAAGACTTCTGAGCAGCCGCAAGAGTGTACACATAGCCCATAGCTTTATATTACGGAAGAGGCCTTCAGACTCCTATTTGCTTTTCTTTCGTAAAAAGTCTTACAAGCTCAATGACTAGGTTTCCAAACTGACATAAGCTTCATAAGGCTTCATGAGACCATTTCTTTTATAACCCCAGTACTTAACACAAAGCCTAGTACATAGAAGGACTCAATAAGTATTTGTTACCTAATGAGAAGATTAGAAGCAGTATTTAGTAGTTGGGGTTGCTGGAGACAGTTACATACAGTTGGGAAAAGTGATAGTTGGTGGTCTGAAATCTATTGAAAGAGTGACAAAAATCATGAAAACTGGACACAAAGCTCACTGAATTAAGGGCACAGATTTCCATACATCTAATAACCTCTGAAATGTTACAGCATAGATAAAACAAAACAAAACAAACCAATTGCTATTGATAATAATGATCTTGAGTCACTAAAATACTATTGAATTTTTTAATATTATTGAATTTTATTCAATATTCAATTTAATAAAAGGGAGCCATACAGTACACTTCCAAAAGATTTCCACTGAAGAGGATTAAAATATTCAATTGGAACACTTTGTCCCCTCCCATGCTTAATTTCCTTTTCAAAATGTAACCTTGATGTTATGATACTGTGTACCTTAAAAAAAGTCTTTGCTTCTATTCCAGGATTTCTAATTCCATGGTGTCTCTTGTAGACATAGAAAGTATGTTTTTTCTTTGTGCTTTTGGGTTATTAAGCTTCCCAGTACAGAATTTTAATATACTCCACATATCAGATCTTCCCGTTTCAGTGACAAAACAGTACAGAATGGGATCTGCAACACAGTTTAAACTTGTTAATGCAACCGTGATTCTGTACATTTTGTAAGTCTGCTTCCCAGACTTGTGGTTAAAGGTAAGTTTACCGAAGCTCCCATCGCGTTCTAAGATGCTGCGAATCAGCAGCATCACATGAAAGGGAGTAAAACACAAGACAAAAGTCAATGTGATGCTAACAAGAAGTTTTATTATTCTCTTCTTTTCACTGTTTTCAGTGGCTTGGTTATGCTGCACGGCTTGGTAGACCTTCTGGTTGCAAATCATGATGATGACCAAGGGTATTGCATAGCCTGTACACGTCCTAAAGAAGTTGAAGCAGATTTGCCACTTCTCCAGGGGGTACTTGTCATAGCACAAAGTAAAATTGGACTTTTTGGCATCACAATATTCTATAGTGGTTTCATCTTCCCACAGAATGATACCATTGAACAAGGTTTCCAATACCCAGATGGATAGGCTGACCATGAAGGCAAATCTTCTTGTCCTTAGAAAAGAAAACCTCAAAGGGTAGACCACTGCTAAGTACCGATCAACGGCGATGCAGGTGAGGAAGGCCGTGCTGCTGTAGAAGTTCATGTACATGAAGAAAGCGCTCCCCTTGCACAAGGCAGGAGAAAAGGTCCAGTTGTCATTATTCCAAGTGTAATCAATCCATAGAGGGAGAGTTAATGTGTAGAGCAGATCTGAGAGTGATAAACTGAAGAGGTAAATTCCTAGCTCATTCTCCTTCTTTGCTTGCAGAAAAGACACACATAGAGATCCGATGTTGGCTGGGATGCTGACTATGACCACAAAGATGTAAACAATTGGAAACAGATAGTGATCGAGGTCGTGCTGTTCTTCAATACACGTGCTGTTCATTTTCTCGTATTAAGGTGGCAATTGCATTTGTTCTTAGAAGGTACGCAGCAAGATAAGTCTTGCCTCCTTCCAGTTTGCTTTCAGCATCTCCTTCTTTTTTACGAATATGTGTCCATTTTTCTTTGCTTTCAAAAGTTCTGATTTTATCATTGGGGCTTTTAAAAGGTGGATGTAGATCAATTTTCACAAAGATATCAATAGTTGGAGGCCAGAATCCAGCCTCCTGGCGATTAGCCACAATGGTCAGTAAATTTTAACGAGCAGAAGTCCATGTTCTTATTATCACAGGATGCTGATGAAGAACCCCAGCGACCGACCGGGCCATCCCTCAGCATTGGCAGAGTGTCGTCCTCATTTTGTTTTTCTTCACAAAACTTGGGAGATTGGTGCACACGTGAATATTGAAGGCTTTGTTTTCACGGAGATTGACATCTGTTTTTAACATGCCTTTTTTTCTGTAACGAAAGATGAACTCGAATAGCTTAGGTGTTTGGCGGGTGCCTCATGCTTTTGAAACAATCTTCTTTTATTTCATTTCTTGGAGATATCAAAAATGTATTAAATGACAATGAAGGTGTTTAAAAAGGTAAACTATTTAATTGACTTCAGTAAATAAAATCAAGCTGAGACATTTTTCTCTATTTCAAATAAGAATTATCCACAGGATGATAGATGAGAGGGAATTCTATTTCTCACTGGACACGATCACAAAACTGAAGTTACAACATTTTCGGAGCTAATAAAAATGGCAGAGGTAATGATTTGTTTGTAATCAGTAAATGCTTTTGAGTTATATGAACTGTATAGTTCATATAGTTACACGATTTCAAATGTTTCATTTTGTATGCAATCTAGGTATGAGTTACTTTCACTATCAGCTCATTAGTCAAGAAAATAGAGTCACAAGAAATTTAATAAACTGAAATATTGTAAAATATAGCGGCTTGATGAAAGTTCATAAATCATTAGACAACACTGCCTCTTTTGCTTTCCCACTGCTTCCTTCATGGGCATTTTATCTTTCCTGTACTTTTGTGAAAGAGAGGGCAGAATGTTCTTAATTCTGGGCAAAATCTTTTCACCATCAGTGTCTACCTTTGTCACTGATTGTTTATTAGCTTAATTTTTTAAAGGTCTGCTATTATAGATTCACATGGGAACAGAGACCCCATTCTTCTTTTCATAGTGGAGTAGAGAACTACTTTAGTCTCTATTTCTTTGCCAGAGAGGCCTATTCCTGCGTTGGATGACTTATGTGGTGGGGAGCTTACACTCTGTAGAGTCACTGTGCAGGGAAAGAAAGATTTGCCTTCTTGTTATGTGCCTGAGGACACCAAAACCACCCCTTTCCAAGTATGAATGAGCCCTGAGCACAACAGAGGCCTTGCCACTACAAGCCACAGGATTCTGGTAGCAGAAAAAACCATATTCAGAGTACCTATTTATATTTCAGTTTTAAAGTAAAGACCTAAATTCCTCCAAATCTTCTTGTTTTACTACACCTAGAAATATGAACAAAATGTGAAAAAACAACTTTTGAATCAATAGGTGAACTTCCAGAGAGGAAAAAAAATTGGGATGGAGAAAAAGGAAGTGGGAGCTAAGATCAGGAAGGTACGTGAGCAGAAAACTCTGGACGTCCTGGAGGTCTGTGTGAGTGTGACTAGATGTGACTAGATGTGACTAGAGTCTCTAATGCAGAGAAGCTAGAGGCAGAATGCAGACATGTGCAGGCAGGAAGTGGTTCTCACAATTGCACACGTGTGGGGGTGCTAGAGCCTCTGCCCTCACGCAAAAGGTGAACTAGAATTTAAACATAGGAAACAACAAACTGGAAAGCTTCTTGCAGACGGTGGGGAGAGCTGGCAAGTTCCCTGTCTCTGCTGTGTTTCTGTGAGCCAAGATGAAAAATCCCTGAGGATTCATGGCCTCTGGCTGGTCCTGTCTTGGGAACGGGGCCTGAGTCTACACTCTTAGTTTGGTCCTGTGATCTGCACAGGAACTCTTGCTGGATCTATGTGCTCAACTTTGTCAGTCATCAAGGAAATACAAACGAAAACCACAATGACACCCACCTGAATGAATAAAATGAAAAAGGCAGAAGTTACCAAGTTGTGGTGAGGCTGTAATGTGCCTGGGACTCTTATTTACTGGTGGTTGGAAAATTGTTTTGACATTTACATATACTGTGTGGTTCAGCAATTCCATTTCCAGGTATCTGGTCAACAGAAATTCATACATGTGTTTATTAAAAGACGTGGGGTAGAATAAGAATGTTCACAGTAGCCTTATTTGTAGCATCCCCCAAGTGGAATGAGCACTGCAGCAGAATAGAGAAGTAAATAGATCAGTAAATAGATATGTATATATTAACACAATTGAAATCTATACATCACTGAAAATGAACAAATTATTGCTGTGTACAATAACACAGTTGAAGCTCAGAAACATAGTGCAGAGTGATGGAAAAAAGCAGACACAAAAGAATATCTACTAGTGATTAAAAAGTAGGTAAAGTTAATCTACTCTGTCAGAAATCAGAGCAGTGGTCCGTTTATTAAAGGCTTTCTATGTGCTAGGCACCCTTTAAAATGGCATGCATATTTGTTATAACTTAGGTGTTACTACTGTTCTGAGCCATTTATTATAACCTTGTATTACAAATAAAGAATTGAGCCACATATTAAGCCATTACCTGGAAATACCTATTTAATCATGGGTGGAACTTGGCCACGATCCTAGGTTGGAATGCTAAATAAAGCTTCTTGGCTGTTAACTATTTTGCCTTCTACTTTTTACATAAAAATGCCTTAGAAAGGGCACCTGGGTGGCTCAGTGGGTTAAGCCGCTGCCTTTGGCTCAGGTCATGATCTCAGGGTCCTGGGATTGAGTCCCACATTGGGCTTTCTGCTCAGCGGGGAGCCTGCTTCCCCCCCACTTCCCTCTACCGGCCTGTCTGCCTACTTGTGATCTCTCTCTCTCTGTCAAATAAATAAAAAAAATCTTTAGAAAAAAAAATGCCTTAGAAAGCTGAGGTGTTTTTGCAGCAAAGTAGACCAGTTTTGTTGAGAAAGAAAATAATTATTTTCTATTTTCCACTAAAATAGTAGTACCAATAGATTAATACAAGTCTTCTCACCATAATAACAGATCTAATTAAAGAAAATAATTTGTGAATAATCATTTCTGTAAATTGGATAGAAGATGACCACAGGTTTTCTAGAACACATCACTTTCACGTTGTCTGTTAGACTATACAGGCTTCAAATAAACTTGTAAAAATCATCATCTCACATCGTGTCCTCCCACTTAGTAACAATGTGTTGTTATGTGCCCACTGATTCCTTTTCTATAATGGATAATGTATTAGATTTACTAAGACAGGCTCTAATTTTTCCTGTACTTGATTTGAGAACTAGATGGCTAAAAGGAACATTTATCCTGCTACCATACTCAAAACAATCTCCCAGTTCTTAAGAGTCATGAAGCTGAGCTTCGAAGGGTCTATTTTGTTGAGTTCGGGAATCCTCTGTGATTTATTTCAAAGCTGAAATTAAGTATCTTTCAGCACTCATAATGTGGTAAGGAAGAAAACGTAGTGAAGACCGATTGAGATTGATGTATATGTAACATGATATGTTTGCATGGTTGCAAAAATCATGTGGAGTTGAAGTCTGCATCTGTCTTGTCAGTTCAGATGCAAGAGCGAACCCTAGAACCATAGAAGGGTGCCTGGGTGGCTCAGGGTCCTGGGATCAAGCCCCCATCAGGCTCACTGCTCAGCTGGGAGTCTATTTTGGCTGCTCAGTGGGGAGTTTGCTTCTCCCTCTCCCTTGCCCTTCCCTCGCTCACACACTTCCTCTCCCTCTCTCTCTCTCATTCATTCTCTCTCTGAAGTAAATACATAAAATCTTAAAAAAAAAAATGAACTCTAGAGGTTATACCACTTGCAGGCATGGCTGGACTGGCCAGAGAACCTGTAGGAATGCAATCCCACTGGCTTACACGTAGTTAATCGGCACTACCTTAAAGATATAAGTACTTTATGTACCTAATGAAATCTGTAACAGAAGAATTAAAGATATTTTTCAGAACCTAAGTCTCCTGAGATGGAAAAGAACTTCAGGAGGCCAGCTGGAGCAGGATCAGAGTACCTATTAACATGACCTCATGGGCCTCCTCTCAATAGTGTCCACCTTTGGGGTGCCTGGGTGGCTCAGTGGTTAAGCATCTGCCTTCAGCTCAGGTCATGATCTCAGGGTCCTGGGATCGAGCCCCACACTGGGGTCCCTGCTCAGCAGGGAGGTTGCTTCTCCTTCTCCCTTTCCTTCCCCTACACACTCTCTCTCTTCTAAATAAATTAATAAATTCTTATAAAAAACAAAAACAAAAACAGCATCTGCCTTCTCAGGAGACCTTTGGTAGCATGATCTCATGGGCCTCCGCTCAGTGATGTCCGCTTCCTCAAAGACACTTGACCCAAATTTTGCCCTTCAGAGCCCTCACTTGCAAGCCATCGGGCAGTTCAGGACTCTAGAAAATGAGCTTTCCATTCTCCTGGGTGGTACCACACCAATACCTAGCCTATCTTTCTTCACTGCAGAAGCTCCATGACAGTTTTAATTGGCTTGCTGCACATTAGGTGGACAAACCCTTGTTTGATTTGGTTGTGGAGTGTCACAGTAAACATTTAAATGTCAGGAAAAAAAAAAGAAGTCAGGTAACGGTTGCCTTGGGGGAGCGGCCGGGTAATGACTGGAAGAGGGCATGAGGGGAACTTCTGAGAATTTGCCATGTTCTGGTTTTGTTCTGAGTGTTGATTCCATGAACGTGTTCAGTTTGTAGACATTCATCAAGCTGTACACTTAGGACACGTGCATGTTTCTGCATGTATTGTTATCCTGCAATTAAAAGTTAGAAAGTGGAATCAAAGGCTCTGTGCGATGAGCTTGAAAGAATCTTGAGAGCCAAACAGCATCTATATTACCTGCAGCAGAGCACACAGACCTTCTTAAGAACCGATACCATTTTACTTCTTTTCTCATATATAAACATAATTCATGGAAACCAAAGCAAACCATAAATCATTTAAGCAAGATGAAAGTGAATCCGCCAAAAATGAGAGTTTGCTATATGAAAAAACAAATATCCTAGGCACCTGGAAAAAGTAAATAGAAATCATCCCTTGAGGGACCTTCTCCCCCTCTAGGCTTCGAAGAACTCTCTCAGAAGGAATGGGTGGTTGCCAGAAGGGAGGGGGCACAAGGGTGAGCAAGTTGGGTGAAGGGGAGTGAGAGACACAGGTTTCCAGTTGTGGAATGAATAAGTCACGGGGATGAACGGTACAGCATAGAGACCAGAGCTAGTGTTACTGTGAGAGCGTTGTGTGGTGGTGACAGAGGGCAGCTGTACTTGTGGTGAGCATAGAGTAAGGTCTAGAGTTATCGAATCACTATGTTGTCCACCTGAAAATAATGTAATATTGTGTGTCAACTCTATTTCAGTAGAAAATATTAAATAAAAAGAATCCCCTCAGATAAGACTTTTAACAAATATGAACTCATGAAAACACACACACACACACATACACACACATACATTAACCACTATGCCTGAGAGTCATAAAAAATGAGGAAAGTGAGTAGCAGATCCACAAAAGCTTTAGAATAAAATTAATAGATTTACAGCACAAAATAATTATGTTAAAAAGAAATAAAGGAAGGGCGCCTGGGTAGCTCAGTTGGTCAAGCATCTGCTGTAGCTCAGGTAGCTCCAGGGTACTGGGATCGAGCCCTGCTCAGCGGGGAGCCTGCTTCTTCCTCTGCTTCTGACCCTTCCCACCCTTCTCATTCCCTCTCCCCCTCTCTCTCTCAAATAAATACAAAAAAACTTTTGAAAAAATAAGAAATAAAGTAAGGAATTTAAACTCATGAGCAAGGAACAAGAGACTATAAAAGACGAATTGGCATATTTTTAATAAGATCGAAATAAATTTTTCAAAAATAAAATATGTAATAATTTAAATTTTAAAAAATCAACACAGGGACTAACCCACTGATGAGCTTTAGCTGAAGAGGAAATTAATATACTGCAAGGCAGATCTAAGGAAATAATAAATTATCAGAGTGTTAAAGAGATGGGAAAAAACAAAAAGCCATGAAGAATCAAGCAAACACGTCTGCATATATTTAACTGGAATTCCATAAGGGACAGAAGAGAGAAAATAGGGAATGTCTGCAAAGATAATGACTTGACAGCTGTCTAGGACTGATGAAGGACATGGAATCCTCAGATTTATGAAACCCAGCAAATCCCAACAAGGATTAAAAACAAAGATGGAAATCGACATCTGCTTAGACACACTGCAATGAAGCTGCTGATTCAAGACAAAGAAAAAATGACCAGAGAGAAAAAAAGGACAATTTAAGATAAACCACCACTGAGAAAATTGACCCCCAAAATCCTCATTAAAGAGACCTAAAGGATAAAAGTGCAGAAGGAAAATGACACTAGAAAAAAGTCTGAGTGACGGAGGATGGAACTCTGCTCTGATGGTTGCACAGGGTCCCACCTATCACTAGGCTCATTTGTCTGGGAAGAACACCTCCGCCATGAAAACTTCCTTCCTTGGGACCAGGATCCTGGCAGGTCAGGGCAGGGGTGGGAGAGGACTGGCAGTGGGTACCCCTTCTTTCTCTATTCATCTTAAGAAGTATTCATCTTTTCTCTTAAGGAAGAAAAAAGATGGATAAATGGCAAACATAATTTTAGGAGGATTTGTAAAATTCTCAATGGACTGAGTTTCTTCCTCTGTAAAAATGTTTCCGCTTTGACTAAAACCACCACAAGATCAAATAGTTTGATGAAGCAGAATCAGAGTGTCTTCTCTGTGGGATAACAGAAGCAGTGGTTATGAGGCTCTCATTAGGCGTGTGGCTCCGGAGACTTTTTGAAAGGCTCTCACACAGCCCTTGGGGGATTTATGACCCTGGTGTTTCTTCTCTAAGTTTCAATCTTCATAGGTAAGATTAACACCCACTTTATAGAGTTATTGTGACAATAAAATGAGAACACACATAACGTTCCTGGAACATGGGAGACCTTCATTATGTATTAGATGATAGTACTGTTTGAATGACCCACTGCTAGTCTGTGGGTGTCCTTGTGCTGTCCCCAACATGTCCTGAGTGGAGGTCATCTTTTGTCATCTGCCTAGAGCATAGTAGAGACACCAGGAGCACTCAGAGTATAATTTGTATAGCAACGTTTCAAATATGATACCAAGCTCTGCAGATAATAGTTGTTGAATTAATGTGGGTGAATCTGAGATTTTTTTTTCTTCTGAGATTTTATTTTATTTTTTTAAAGATTTTATTTATTTATTTGACACAGAGAGGGAGAGGTCACAAGTAGGCAGAGAGGCAGGCAGAGGGAGAGGGGGAAGCAGGCTCCCTGCTGAGCAGAGAGCCCGATGCAGGGCTCTATCCCTGGACCGTGGGATCATGACCTGAGCCAAAGGCAGAGGATTAACCCACTGAGCCACCCAGGTGCCCTGCTTCTGAGATTTTAATGGAATACATGGTTCTTATTATTTATACCTCTTTTCAGATATCATTTTACTACTTTAATACAATTTTGACAAAATTGTTTTTAGAACCAGTGCTGAGAAATTTGGATAAGTTTCTAATTTTGACTTCAATTTTTACCAAATTCCAGAAGGAGATAATCCCCAGTGTATTAAAATATATCTATTATTAACCAGCTCCTCAAATAGTACAAATCATTGATGACAATGTTTTTCTACACGTTATAGGAAACACTTCCTGACCTTCATTGATTGGTTTAATAGCTGCTTATTAAGACTATTTTGTGCCAGATACTGATAGCCACTTGTTAAGTAAAAATTATGACTTAGTACTTATTAACACTGGAAATCCTATTTCCAAATTTCACATTATTTCTGATGACATAGAAAGTATCACAAGCCCATCGTACCAACCAGGAAATGGTGCGGGATGGTTCTACAGCTGGGAGCTGGTAGACTGTTTCACAAACCCTTAATTCAGTTTGCCAATATGATGCTTCCTGAAAAGAGAATGAAGCATAAATATTCCACTCTTGTATATCGGTAGATTTACCTATTTCTAAACAGCAATTTTGACATCCTTTTACCCCTGCCCAGAGAAGAGGAAACCACGTGTCAATCTCATTTCTCTCTCTCATAAAGTTCTGCTTCATCGCATTCATTAGCCTAAATTCGATTAAAGGGTTGTGAACATTACTAATGATCATGTCAAAGTATGTTATCTAATAAAAATCTTATTTTATTGTTTAATCTTACACTTACCCATGTTTCTTGGGGTGACAATCTTGTCCACCGAGGAGCTGGATAGATCTGCTTGCACCGAGATGAGAAACTAACCC
The DNA here is from genome assembly GCF_010015895.1 of Lontra canadensis. Lineage (NCBI taxonomy): Eukaryota > Metazoa > Chordata > Mammalia > Carnivora > Mustelidae > Lontra > Lontra canadensis. Next base: position 8,255,159 of record NW_022631058.1, on the reverse strand, counting down.
TAGCGAGGGGACAGGAAATTGCATTCATATTTCATCACTAAAGAGGAAGCAGCCTCTTAATGAAGATTTACATTATCCGAGTTTGAATAAAAGAAGTCTCTTAAATATTTTAAAAGATGTTTTTGTTTATTAGTTACGGTAGAATAATTTTTATGATTCACTTTCCTCTTTGCATCTCAATCACAATGTATACTGATATATGTGTTTAGGTAATAGAAAATGTGCTAGAATTTCATGTAATCCCTCACTCACTCATTCATATATTCTGTCTGCACATATATCTATTATACTTTTGGGCGTTGTGCTGAGGGTGATGGAGGATCTGGCTGTGGGGCACGAGGACCTCATCACCCAGTGAGAGAAAGGCATGTTCAGTAATAACCGTAATACAAGGGCAAAAAAAGATAAGTACTCTAAGAGATGTCCAAAAAAGAAAGAAGAAAGAAAGGATGAATCACTGAATGTGTGACGTAGGAGAGGAGGGTCTACTTGGATTCAGCGGGATGAACTTCCTGGGAGAAAAGGAGCTGGGGAAGAATTGATGTTGGGTGTGTAATGAGCACGTTTCCTTGCTTAATGGTGGCAACTTTGTGAAGACTTTTTCTCTTCCTTCCCTCCTTCCCTCCTTCCTTCCTTCCTTCCTCTTTCTCTCTCTCTCTCTCCCTTTCTTTCTTCCTTCTTTCTTTCTTTCTTTCTTTCTTTCTTTCTTTCTTTCTTTCTCTTTCTTTCTTTCTTTCTTTCTTTCTTTCTTTCTTTCTTTCTTTCTTTCTTTCTTTCTTTTTTCTTTCCTCTTTCTTTCTCCCTTCCTTCTTTTCTCTCTCTCCCTCCCTCCCTCCCTCTTCCTTTCTTCCTCGCTCCCTCTTCCTTCCTTCCTCCCTCCCTCCCCCTTCCTTCCTTCCTGCCTTCCTTCCTTCCTTCTTCTTCCTTTCTCCCTTTCTTTCTTCTCTCTTGACGAGAAGGATTAGCTACATAGTATTTATTTGTAGACCATTTTCTCCTTTCATTGCCCTCTCAGAATAGAAATCAGAGATTGTTAAAAACCATGCTACAACCAGTTGACCTAATGGCTTAGACAAATCAATAATTCTTTAAAACTTGAAAATTTATTTGAGAAAGACAGGATTGTTTTAATAAAAACTTGTGTAGTACTTTAACATGCTGACCTTTGCTGGCAAATCTATAAATAGTTTAATATGAGGTGAAATTAACTCCTAGAACTTCTGAGACATAAAAAAGTCAGAGATGTCACATTTGAACCTGGCCCTCGTAAACTTTTATTACAAAGGAAGGGAAAACATTATCAGGACAAATTAATGTGGGTTGGATACATTTGATTTAAATTGAAAAGCTGTAATCAGGACAATCTGAGTCTGTTTTTGTAAAAGGACATCAGAGGATGTTGTTGGTAGGGTTTTTGTTTGTTTGTTTGTTTTGTTGGTTTTTTTTTTTTAATTTCCACACAAAAGTAGCAAAGATGATCTAGTGATAGAACCAAGACTTTTAATCTTGGAGTTATTCAGGACATAACACAAATGTAACAGATTTTCTCTACTTCCTTTGCAGGTTTCTCATGGAGGATACTGTAAGTAAGAATGCATATTTATAAAGTACATGAGAGTTTGCAAAGTAATTTAGCATACAGTAACTTAAAAATTTAGAATACTTTATATTTTTCTTGAATAATGAAAAATTTAAGTATAATATGGAAAACTGATAATAAAACCCTTAAGACTTTATAAAATTGAAATACTGATACCATTTTCCTTGTGATTCTAATCCAAAATTCTTATTTTTGCTTGGTTTTGTATATCCATGTATCTGTGCTTTGCTATTTCATGACTCTCACAATCTCTTATTTTGCCTAAATGCTATACTTCTGCTAGGGGAAAGGTATATTCATATCCATAATCAAAATACTTGTGAATTTTACTCTTCAGGAAGAAAAAAAAGGACATAGTTACAAGGCACAAGAAGCACAATCAAACTTTCAATTTTGATTAAAAAGGAGAAAAACCTCTGCACTCACCTATGCTAAAACTTGGCCAATTCTACACCATAAGACATTTAACATTCTATAGTAAATTTTTTTTAAAGATTTTATTTATTTATTTGAGAAACAGAAAGAACAAGCATTGGGGGGGGGTGTTGTACACAGGAGAAGGGAGAAGCAGACTTCCCGCTGAGCAGGGACCGCCTGAGATCCCAGGACCGCAAGATCATGACCCAAGCCCAAGGCAGACGCTTAACCGACTGAGCTACCCAGGTGCCCCAGTAAATTTCCTTCTCATGTAGTCTAGAATATACATCAATACCGTATTTTCCACCATAGGGCTACCTACCAAACAGCTGGACATTTCAGGGCATTGAGCCTCTGTGATATTTTTAACAGCTCCATGGTGAGAAAAAGCCACCTCGTAACTATTCAGAGCACTGCCTGAAGGAGCTGATGTGCCAGCTATTTGCTCTTCTGAGGCCAGCACTGGCCAGTGGCAGGGCACTTGGTCCACCCACAGGGAAAAGGGAAGAGCATGTGGTTCTGCCCAGTTCCAACTTCTTCATGGGGCAGGCAGTGCAACCTGCTGATGGAGGGGCCTCTGCGAGGCCATGTGGCCTGTTCAGTGCAATTTCACTAGCGAAAGCAGCTAGCAGACACAGCAGGGTGTGTTCTGAAATACTGACCTATGTCCTTGTCCCACCCCGACCCAATGCAATTAGCTATTTTGCATATCTTGTGTCAGAAGAGGAATTCTTTTTTTTTTTTTTAAGAGTTTATTTATTTTTGACAGACAGAGATCACAAGTAGGCAGAGAGGCAGGCAGAGAGAGAGAGAGGAGGAAGCAGGCTCCCTACTGAGCAGAAAGCCTGCCGTGGGGCTCAATCCCAGGACCCTGAGATCATGACCTGAGCCGAAGGCAGAGGCTTAACCCACTGAGCCACCCAGGCACCCCAGAAGAGGAATTCTTGGCAGAAAAGTAGATGGGTCGATGGGAAGGAGAAGATAATCCTTGGGTTTGAGATTCAAAACATTTCTGTGGTGTAGGAGAGTGGAAATTACTGAAGCACAGAATCTGCTGAGGAGTGTACCTGCGGAGACAAAGCAGAGCTTCCCGCCCCCAGGAGCAGAAAAAGGGTTTTCCTCTCAGGGTGGTGAGAGAGGAAGTTATGAGAGCTCAGATGCCACATCTGAGACAGGGCTTGGCATCCTGACTGCTTGCACCTCCCCATCCCAGAAAGCCCTGTGGGGAGGTGAGGTGGCAGTTACGCTAGATGAGATGTCGGATCTGGGGAGGAGGGGAAACCTGTGGCTCAGGTCCAGGGTGAAGTCTGGGTGGTCAGACTCAAGGGTGTGGGGGAGAGGCAGGAGACAGCCTCAGCAAGATCCCCTGTGCCTAGCACAGCACAGGGGGAGTAGAATCATTTCTGGAAGGCCACAGAGGGCACACAGAAGTGACAGAGGGCCTCAGCGCATGTTACGGTGCTGCCAGTGGTCTGGTGTTGTCACATGAGCTGCCTTGCAACCATTGATGAGAAACAGGTAGGGTGAGTCCTGTAGAGGCTAATGACTGAAGACCCGAGGGAGTGAGGGAGGGCATCTCAGGAGAGGCCAGCTTTGATAGAGGGTCAGCTTGAGATCCAAGGATTGAGCTACTACCCTCCAGCATTGAAGACATGAAAACTTCCCAGATCTTTTCTTTTTTTTTTTTCTATTTTATTTATTTATTTTAAAAATATTTTTACCTTTTGCCCCTACATTATGCATTTACATTTTTTTTCAAGTTTATTTTATTTTTTAGTAATCTCTACACCCAACATGGGTCTTGAATCACAACCCTGAGATGAAGAGTCATATGTTCTTCCAATTGAGCCAGCCAGGTACCTGGCTATTTTCATTTTCTTTTATTTATTTTTCTTTTCTTTCTTTTTAAAATTTAAATTCAATTAGCCAACATATAGTACATTAGTTTCAGAGGTAGAGTTCAATAGTACATCAGTTGAATATAACACCCAGTGCTCATCACATCACATGCCCTCCTTAATGTCCTTCACCCAGTTATCACATCCCCCTACCCCTCTCCCCTCCAGCAACCCTCAGTTTGTTTTCTATGGTTAAGAGTGTCTCATGGTTTGTCTCCCTCTCTGATGACTTCCCATTCAGTTTTCCCTTTATTACCTTATGATCCTCTGCACTGTTTCTTAAATTCCCCATATGAGTGAGACAATATGATAATTGTCTTTCTCCTATTGACTTGTTTTGCTCAGCATAATACCCTCCAGTCCCATCCACATCAATGTAAATAGTAAGTATTCATCCTTTCTGATGGCTGAGTAATATTCCATTGTATATATAAACCACATGTTCCTTATCCACTCATCTGTCGATGGACATCTCAACTCCTTCCAGAGTTTGGTTATTGTGGACATTGCTGCTATAAATATTGGGGTGCATGTGCCCCTTGGGATCACTACATTTGTATCTTTGACAACTCCCTGGATCTTAGCTGGTGTTGTGGACTGAATTATGTCCTTCCATCCCTCTTCCAAAACTCACAGGCTGAACTCCTAACCCCCAGGACCTCAAAACGTGACTGCATTTGGAGATGGAGCCTTTAAAGAGGTGATTAAGTGAAAATGAAGGGCCCTAATCCAATATGACTGGTGTCCTTATCAGAAGAGGAGATTTGGACACATAGTGACACTGGGTTGCATGTGCACCCAGGAAAGACCATGTGAGGACCCAGGGAGAAGCTGGCCTCCTGTGACCCGTGGAGAGAAGCCTCAGTAGAAGCTCACCCTTCTAACACTTTGATGGTAGACTACATAGCCTCCAGAACTGTGAGAAAATTAATTTCTTTTGTTCATCCCACCAGTCTGGGGTACTTTGTTGTGGTAGCCCTAGCAGGCTAAGACAGGTGGGACCCAGAAGAAGGTGAGGTTGGACCCCGAATGAACTGCGATTAAGTTTCCACCACCTTGGCAGAATGAAAGATTCAAACACCATTTTAGCTGAGTTACAGAAAGATAAAGAATGTTCTCGTTCTTGCATCTGAGGTTCTGGCCCAAGGAATCATTTACATCCGTGGTTCTCCAGGTGTGGGTCTCGGATTAGCAGCATCAATGTCCCGTGACTCCTGTCATGTTTGAGGGCTACAGTTACCCATCCCTCCCCAGGCGTAGGGTGTCGGAAGCTCAGGTGGGAGTCCAGTGATATGTGTGTTCTAATGAGCCCTCTGAGTAATTCTGATGCTCCCAAGTTTGAGAACAACTCATGCCTAAGATGGGTGCCTGCATAAGAGACTGTGAGGGAGAGAACAGAACCTCTGAAAACAGAAGAGTGAGGAAACACCCTCTTTTCGAACTCTTGCCTTTGGTTGCTTTTCCCACTGTCCCTTCATCAGTGATTCGATTCCATTTTGCACCATCGTACCTTTAGTTTATGTGGCCCCACATTTTCCAAAAACTAGAGCTGATAGAGCCTGTCATTTCAGACTTGTAAATGCTTTTGACCTCAATGTCAAGTCAGATCACCTTAAGTATTGTAAGAGTTAAAAGGAAGATATGTTATCAAACTAGACATTAGAAGCTTTAATATGTTAAATACCTTTTTAGGAGAACTAATATGTATTTCTTGATGTCTATAAATTACATAAATAATTTTAATGGCCTGTATTATGTCCACAAATGTTAAGAAGGGTATTAACTCCAAATCGTTTCCTCTGATGTATTGTAGGTATAAAGACTGCTGATTAACTTAACTTTTGAAGTTAGACTAATAAGGGTACATCCTTGTCATCCTTTGGGGAAGTATCTCTTCTGTTGAGTGTGCTTACGGTAGGGATAGCCAACAAACAATTTAAGATTTAAGATCCAAAAAGTATTTCATGAATCCAGGTTTAACTAAAACAAATATGTTATGATATCTAAGAAGGTTCAAGTGTCTAAAATAAATTTTAAAAAATCTTAAAAAAAAAAGAAATATCTGCAATTTAATAGAAAATAATGTTAGTCTTTATTCTCCTTGGTGCTTTTTTTGAGGTTTCTAAAATATTTTTACAAATGTGTAGTAATTGAGCACATTACTTAAGGTGTTTTAATAATACTCACTTCTTTAAATTCATTCACCACATATTAGTTACTGCAATATTTAATACTGTATCATATGGGTGGTTTGCTGAAATGTGTCATGAGTATGTGTAGTGATTTTAAAATATATTCACACAGTCCTGACACTCTTCCTTTTAAGAGGTAAAGCCCAATTTCCCATCCCTTGAGTGTGGGCTAGACTTGGCAACTCCCTCCTAGTGAAGAGAATAAAGCAGAAGTCATGGTGTGCTATTTTGGAGACGAGGTCAGAAAGATCCCGTGACTTCCTCCTCACTCTGTCTCTTTGGTCTGAGGGAAGCCATCTGCCGTGCCATGAGAGAAGGTCCACATGGTGAGCTTCTGAGTGCGCCATCTTGGAAGTGGATTGTCAAACCTTCAGATGATCAGAGTTCCTTCTCACATCATTACTGTGACCCTATGACAAATCCTGAGCTAGAACCACCCAGCTAAGGTGCTCCTGAATTCCTGACTCAAAGAACCTGAGAGACACTAAATATTTGTTGTTTTAAACTGATTTTTCAGGCCATCTGTTACAAAGCAACAAGTAACTGATTCAGTATATATATCGTTGAGTCCATCTGAATGTTGTGACATGGAAAATGGGTGCCAGTAGTCTGATGTAGGAGGAAATTATGAAATCAGGATTAATTCAGGCAAGTGTCAATATTCAAAAAACTTTCTCTTTTTATAGCCTAAATACTCTGTTAACTCTCCAGATTTATGGCATGTTTTAAGTCATTTGAAACTGAAGTTTCTAATAATCATGGTTACTTATTGCTGATTTTAAAGATTTTTATTTATTTATTTATTTGACAGACAGAGATCACAAGTAGGCAGAGATAGAGGAAGGGAAGCAGGCTCCCCACTAAGCACAGAGCCCGATATGGGGCTCTATCCCAGGACCCTGGGATCATGACCTGAGCTGAAGGCAGAGGCTTTAACCCACTGAGCCACCCAGGTGCCCACTTATTGCTGATTTTAAAAAAGTATCATATGTTGAGAAAAAAGAAATTTTGATTCCATGGTTTGAACACACAAGAGGTATAGATGGTAGATGTTTTAGTCAGCTCAGGCTGCCGTGAAAAAGTACCATAGATTAGGAGGCTTAAACTGATTTTCTCATAGCTCAGGAGGCTGAGAGTCCAAGAGCAAGGTGTCTACTCTTTAGTTTCTGGTAGGGGCTCTTTTTCTGTCTTATAGACAGCTGCCCCCTTGCTCTGTCTTTACCTGGTGGGGTGGGAAATAGAAGAGGGGGTGGCTTGTGTGCATGAAAGTGTGCTAGTGTGAGCACTCTGGTGTCTCTTCTTACTAGGACACTAATCTTATTATAACAGGGCCCTACTCTTATGATCACATATGACCTTATAGACCCTATCTCTAAGTACAGTCACCACAGGGGGCTAGGACTTTGACATATGAATTTTAGGGGCAACAGTTCAGTCCATAGTTTTAGGCAATAAAGTCTGAGATGGGAATGGGAAAGCATATTGTTGTCCAAAATCTCCTTTCCTGATGTTGGGGAGGGGGGCAGTAAGGGGTAGTAGGATTCCACAGGAATCCTATGTAGTGATCCAACTCTTCCATAGAAGTGTTTAAGACTTCTGTGGGGCTTCCATTTTTGCAAACTATTGGTGTCAAAATCAACTAAGCAAAATGGGGATCCAGGGCCGCTGAAGTGACCTCTAAGTTGAGGTGGAAGGTCAAAAAACAGTATTGACAGCTGGAGTATGGAGCCAGGGATCTAAAATCTAGGGAGCAAGATCAGAGAGCAGGAAGACGGAATGAATGCTGCAGTTAGTTCTTGCAAATTGGCCTGAGTGCAAATGATGGGTTTATGTTTGCTGCAGGCTGGTACATGGGAGGACTGGCTACTACTATGGTCTGTTTCTACCCACATTGAACACTTCTGATACCAAATATGTGGGATTTCCCCTTACAGCAGCAAACAATTGTCCAACACTCCAGACACCAGCTACGTGTCCTACAGTATAATTCGATTTTGTTACTAATTACCTGGAGCTAGAATTAGATCCCACAAGCTAAGGGTTCAGTCCCACAAGACTACTCCCACTTCAGATGTCAGTCAAAAGTCCTGGGCCTCCACTACTTTTGACCAACCAGTAATGAATGGAGGTTACTACAACCCCTTTCTCAGATTTGATAATTGCCTGGAATGGCTCCCCAAACTCAGGAAAGCATTTTATTCACATCTATTGGTTTCTTATGGGGAATATTTATAGAAAAGATTATACAAGGATATTTTCAATGGGTGCGGATGAATGGCCAGATGAAAAGGTACATAGGGGGAAGTCTAGAAGTGTCCTGAGCTCAGGAGCTTTTGTCCTGTGGAATTGGGGCACTCTATTTTCCCGGTATGTGATTGTATTTACTAACCCAGAAGTTCTCCAAACCCCATAGTTTATGTTTTTTTTTTTTTTTAAATGGAGATTTCATTACACAGGTATAATGACATAAATCATTGGCCAATTGGTAACTAACTCTATCTCCATCCCCACTCCCCTTCTAAGAGGTCAGGAAGTTGGACTAAAAGTTCTAACCCTCTAAGGATGTCTTGATCTTTCTAGTGATTACCCCTCATCTTGAATCTCCCTGGGGGCCATAGGCACCAGTCATCTCATTAGGACAAAAAGGGATACTCATCACTCTACAGGGTCCAGTGGTTCTTTAAGCTTTCTCAGAACCAGGGACTAAGGCCAGATATTGTAACCAAAGATGTTTCTATCACCTTGAGCTCTCATGAAATGTTGAGGGTTTTAAAAACTCTTTGTCAAGAACTGGGGGCCAAATATATATTTCTTACTATATCACAATACCCCAACCGCATTAAGTGGGACAGAGATGAGGTGGACAGTTGTGAGTCCCAGGCATTCAAACCATTGAGAGCAGGATTTAAGGTGGCAAGCAGAGAAAGAAGGATCTGGCCTAGTTCCTGGGGAGTAAGCAACAAGTAGGAAACATACCCTGAGGTTGGGCTAAACACTAATCCTGGCGCCCAGAATTACAAATAGAAAACAGAGCCAGAAGCCCAAGCCAAGGTCAACCCAGTAGGATTAGACCAGAGTCATTTCCAATAGTTCATTTTTTCATAGGGTCTTTGTTCTGACCAGGGTCCACTCTGAGTACAGTGATAAAATTGGTTAAAAACCTCTTAGTTCTTTTCTATTTTCTACTCCTTCCCTGCCTCTCTCAAATGCCCTGGGCCTGCTTGTTTTATTCCTTCCTCCTGCTACCCAAATGCGATGTCTTGAAAGATTCTGCGGCTAATGCATTTTAACAACATCTGAAACACACGGGCTGAACCCCCCGGGGTGGAGTTTTGGTAACAGGTTGAAGAGGTGTTGGTATGATTTTGAACCTTCAAATCAGCGAACCTTTACCAAGACTAATGAGGTGTCTATCATGAACAATCACTGTCTGTGCCATAGCATAACACGGTGTTGCTCCAACAGAAATTATAATGAATCATACATAACCTTTGTCCATATAATCATAACCTTTGTCCAACTTTAGAGTCACGTAAAGAAGACACATGACAGATTAGAGGGAGGGAAGGTTGCTTCAAACAGATAAATCAAGGGAAACGTAAGAAGACGGTAGCATTCAGATGTATCTTTAAAAATGAGAAGACTTTAGACATTTAGATATGGAAGAAAGGATATTTCCAAACCACAACAACATGAGGTAAGTCATACAAAAGAGCACCTGTCAGGTGTATCCTGGGAAGAGCAAGTGATTACCTTTCACACAGTCTATAAGAAGAAATGGGGAATCATTTTTTCCTCCTTCCAGTCTTATGTGACTTATGTGTGCACAGTTGTGAATTCCCAAAACATACAGTGGTATGTTGTTTATGCAACAGATTTTCCCCTGGACACCAAACTATATATTTAAGTTTTCTGAAGAGAGCTCTAAATTCTCCTGATAACTTTTGTTGTTAAGTTTATTGATCAGAGATCAACTATATACTCAATAGTGTGTAATTGTTGAACAATGGGGTGATACTTATGCATGGTTAGAGACTGTACAGGCTGAATTGTGTCCCCCTCAAATCTGCGTATTGAAGCCCCAACACCCAGTGCCTCAGAATGTGACATATTTGCAGACAGGTCCCTTAAAGAGGCGATTAAGTTACCAGGAGACTGTTAGCATGGGCACTCGTCCAATCCGGCTGGTGTCCTTTTAAGAAGAGATTTGGACCCACAAAGAGACACTATTGACTTGTAAGCACAGAGGAAACATCATGTGAGGACACAGAGAGATGCAGACACCTGCAACTCAAGGACGGAAGTCTCAGAAGAAACCAAATCTCTGGTCACCTTGATCTTGAACTTAGAACTGTGAGAAAGTAAATTTCTGTTGTGTAAACCACTCTTTTGTTGTATTTTGTTATGGCAGCTCTAGCAAAGAGTGGGTATTTTTCAGCCTCATCTTTAGCCACAGAGACAGATACTTACTGAGTGTGCCTAGCCCAGGGACCAACCATCCATGAGATCTAGTGTGTCCAATACAGGAGCTGCTGACCACACATGGCTATTGTGCACTTGAAATGTAGCTAGTACAAACTGATGTGCTGTATATGGCAAATACACTCGAGGTTTTTGAAGACTTAGTATGAAAAAAAGAACACAAAATATTGTATTAATATATTTTATATGGATTATATATTTGGTCATACATGGGTATTTGGGATTCAATAAAATAGACCATTAAAATTGATCTCATCTGCTTTTTTAAAAAATGTGTACTAGAAAATTTCAAATTAGATATGTGCTTTACCTTGTATTTGTTGGACAGCAGTACACTAGATATTTAAAAAAAAGTCTTTTGAGTGGTAGGAACCTCTTGCCCTGTCATTTTCTTCATGCTTAGGATTTGGGATTAGGTAAACTCTAAAATTCTTCCCCTGGCAGCAATGCAGAAAAAGGTGCTGACAATCCAAAGAACACGCACATCAAGGGTAAAACATAGGAGGAGAGCACAGCTTCCTGGAGTGCTCTTATTTGAGCAAATCCACACAGTCACAATGGCCAAGGGAAGAACAAGAGGTGGTAAAGTGTGTTTTAAAGCCAGGGAGTGGAGGTAGAGTGCGGGGTTGGGATGGAGAATGCAGGCACAGAAGCTGCGCTTTTTTTTTTTTTTTTTTTAATTTTCAGTGTTCCAAGATTCATTGTTTATGCAGTACACCCAGTGCTCCATGCAATACGTGGCCTCCACAATACCCACTACTGGGCTCACCGAACCACCCACCCTCCTCCCCTCCAAAAGCCTCAGTTTGTTTCTCAGAGTCCACAGTCTCTCACGCTTTGTCTCCCCCTCCGATTTCCCCCAACTCCCTTCTCCTCTTCTTCTCCCAACATCCTCTGTGTTATTCCCTATGCTTCATAAGTAAGTGAAACCATATGATAATTGACTCTCTCTGCTTGACTTATTCCACTCAGCATAATCTCCTCCAGTCCTGTCCATGTTGATACAAAATTTGGGTATTCATCCTTTCTGATGACTGAGTAATATTCCATTGTGTATATGGACCATATCTTCTTTATCCATTTGTCTGTTGAAGGGCATCTTGGCTCCTTCCACACTTTGGCTATTGTGGACATTGTTGCTGTGAACACTGGGGTACAGATGGCCCTTCTCTTTACTACATCTGTATCTTTGGGGTAAATATCCAGTAGTGCAATTGCAGGGTCATAGGGTATCTCTATTTTTAATTTCTTAAGGAATCTCCACACTGTTTTCCAAAGTGGCTACATCAACTTGCATTCCCACCAACAGTATTAGAGGGTTCCCCTTTCTCCACATCCCCTTCAGCACTTGTTGTTTACTGTCTTGTTGATTTTGGTCATTCTAACTGGTGCAAGGTGGTATCTCAATGTGGTTTTGATTTGAATTTCCCTGATGGCTAATGATGATAAACATTTTTTCATGTGTCTGTTAGCCACTTATATGTCTTCTTTGGAGAAGTGTCTGTCCATGTCTTCTGCCCATTTTTTGACACGATTATCTCTTTTTTTGAGTGTTGATTTTGAGAATTATTTTGGATGATTGTCTCCTCTCTGGATCGCCATCTGGCGTACTGGTCACTGTTCTTTGCTAAGGACAATAGCACCACCTGTGGCTAACTTGGGCAGAAAACGAATGACTTAGAAATTCGGATAGGTGGCACCTGGGTGGCTCAGTTGGTTGAGCAACTGCCTTCAGCTCAGGTCATGATCCTGGAGTCTGGGGGATCTAGTCCTATATTGGGCTCCCTGCTTGGCAGAGAGCCTGCTTCTCCCTCTGACCACGCCCCTCTCATGGTCCCTCTCTCTCCCATTCTTGCTCTGCCTCTCAAACAAATAAATAAATCTTAAAGAAAGAAAGAAAGAAAGAAAGAAAGAAAGAAAGAAATTAGGATAGGGGAAAAAAAATCAGGATAAGGCACAGAATTGTTGCTGAAGCTGCCCAACCAGGCTTGTGAAACAGGCCAGAGTCAGAGGACCAGAAAGACACTCCAGGTCACCCTGCCTGAGCCGTAGGTTAGGATGGCACTTCTGACCCTGCTGTTCCAGGCACTTGGGGCTCCTCTGATGGACCCTTCTGTGCCTGCACTTCCTCTGGACTCTGACATGGCTCCAGGGTGCTTTCTTGGATGTCATACTTCTGTCTAGTTACTCCTACACGATCAAAGTCACAGGTTCAAGGAACTGGCTGAGGGAGTCTGATGGCTGCCAGAGCACTTGCGGCCGGGGGATGGAAGAGGGAAGATCTCTCTCCTTCCCTCCTGAAGGAGTGGAATCTGCCTCTCACCAAGACTTGCACCCTGGGGAATCAGACATGCTGGGTTTGAATGACTGTAGAGAAGAAAAAGGGAAAAAAATTTCTGATTAGTGTAAAGACAGAAATATTCTTACCCCCCAGAATTGTCTTAGTTTTGAGGAGAGCAGTAAAGCAGGCTGGGACTGCAGGGCTGATTCTAACTACTATACCACATTGTTCTGTGCTATAGTCATTTTTATCTGAGTTCTACTTAAGAAAATGTTTAGTAAGCAATATATAATTTATTCCATTATGTGGGCTCTATCCTCTGACCTATTGTTATGTCTTTATATAAAGTCCTGAATTTAGAGAATTCCGACACATATTTTAGAAGTCATTGAATAGAGTGACGCTATTAATAACTGTAATCTAACAATGTACACCAAACTCGAAAAAAGTAAGATAAATAGCAGATGTTACAGGATAGTTCATGAAGAGAATATACTTTATACTCTTTTATTCCCAGGAGATTCTACTTTAAGAAATGTTTCCACTTTTTTTTTTTTGTAGACAAACCTTTTACCTCATCCCCTTATATGATTATTCTATGACTTGTTATTATTTTTAAACATTTTTAAAAGATTTTATTGTATTTGAGAGAGAGTGCGTGTGTGTGCTCCAGTGCACAAGGGGGGCGGGGGCAGAGGGAGAGGGAGAAGGAGAATCCCCACTGAGCAGGGAGCCTGACCTCACAGGGTCTTCATAGATCCTAGCACCCTGAGTCCATGACCTGAGCCAGAGGCAGATGCTTAACTGACTGAGCCACCCAGGTGCCCCATATTCAGTGATTCTTTAAAAAATCAAAATTTTATTTTTTTGTATTGAGATATTAAATCATATTTAGACCCTCAAGTCATACCGGAGTTTACCCATGTTTTGTATTAGAAAATGAAAGTTTTCATATTTGACAGTTAGAGCTCTATCCATTTGCAGTTTATGTGTGGCGTGAAGCATAGATCTAAAATTTGATCTTTTTCCAAATAGTTATCCAGATGTCTCCGTATGTTTTAAAAGTTCCATACTTACCCCAGTAATTTGAGGCACCATTTTCACAGCGATTTTTTTTTTTTAAGAGTTGAATTCCGCTAATATGTATTGAGAACCTACTGCAGTTTGGACCCTGCACTTAGGAAGTACAAAGAGGAAAAAGTCTTGGCCTCTGCTCTTGAATTTGAGGGCTGGATTTAGGTTTCTAAAAGCAGAGCCATTTTCTAGAGACAACAGACTACTATCAGACTTTATCAGTAACTTTTCCTTAAAAGACAAAATCTCTCATCTTTCTCAAGAGACCATCTGATTTTAATCACACTTTTCACTTTGGAAAAATGAGAAATTTGCTGTAGCTGAAGTGTAGTTCCTTTAAGACAAAGGCAGTCTTTACTTTCAAAAAGCATCTGAAATTTGAGAACTGAGAGGCACTCCTTCTCTTGTTTCTCTCAAGCCCCAAACCACAGGACCAAGGGAAGCTGAACACATGATTACTTGTCCGATAACTGCTATTTTCTTTTATCTCACTTCTTGAGCAAATCTGACTCCTGTGTCCAGCTGTCCATGGATTTCTCTTTCTTTCTTATATTTAATTGTCTTTTTATTAGACACTTTCTTTTCTAATGGTTTCCCAAACATAGGTTAGATATTTTAAATAAGAGATATTTTCTGTGTTAAGGAATTACTTTGGTATACGAAGTAGTAAGAACTAGTGATATATCCTAGGAATGAGAACACTTTATTTTTAATTTTTTCTTAATTTTTAAACATTTTATGTATTTATTTGACAGAGAAAGAGAGACAGCAAGAGCAGGAACACATGTTCGGCGAGCAGGAGGGGGAGAAGCAGGCCCCCCACCAAGCAGGGAGCTGATGCAGGCTCCATCCGACTCTGGGATTATGACTCCAGCCAAAGGCAGACGCATAATGACTGAGCCACCCAGGCACCCTGAGAACACTTTTTTCTGTTAAATATTGTGTGTTTCCTCTTCTATAGAGATCACAAAGTATACAAATATTTGTGGTGTGCCTTTCAAATACAGGTGCAATGGTGTGTTACAGGATGATGTATACTGGGTACTGGTTTCAACTTCTCATTTCATGTGTATGGTATTTTCTTCTATTTTCACCCTGGTACTTCCCCTCTAGTTGCATTATTATGCGCATGTTATATATACATCACAGATACAAAGTCTCAGAATTGGTAGGGAGCTTAGCATTCATTTGATTTATCATCTGTGGCTTGCTTGCATCCACTGGTGCTCAAATTCTGGTTTAAAATATTGTATTAGAAGGGATTGATCAGAGTGAGTTCAGGGAAGGTATATCTGATGTGGGAAAAAGAGGCAGAAGAAAATCATTAAATTTCCTTATCTACTGACAAGCCCTTGAAACAGGCAGAGTGACCCCCACCTTAAGGCTTTGCTAAGGGCAAAGGACAATCCTAGCCTGACCAACCCTCTATCCCCAACCAGGATCCTGGAAGTCTACTTTAACAATTCCTTTTGGAAACTTTATCTCTAAACCTCCAACATAGTGTCGACAATCATTCCCAAGCATATGGTCCACTGATATACATCTAAAGGGTCTCAGAGAAGGTTTTATTACTGATAATGAATAACCTTTTCCCCAGACAATAGCTAGCCCCTCAAGGTCCTAGAAACCTTGCTTCCAAAATTCCTTAGAGATTTACACCATCCCTAATCCCCTCCCCAACTTACAAGTATATAAATAGACCACTCCTCACATCCCTGGGGCAGCAGCTCTTCCTGCCCATGGGTACTGTCCCCGTGCTTTAATAAACCACCATTTTGCACCAAAGGTGTCTCAAGAATTCTTTCTTGGTCATCGGCTCCATACCTCACCCCACCAAACCTCACCTATGTTCTAGAACTTCATCATATCTATGGAACCTGCATAGATCCTGACTTGTGTCATAGAATGGTAGTGGTAGAGAAGGTAGAGTCCAGACATGTGCTGTACTGGGAAAAGAAGAAACGGAAGAAAAAGTGGCCCATATGTAGGGAGCTATGTAACTTATCATTCAAGCCAGAGCACTTTTGAGGGCAAAAGGGGCACTATTAATAATTATACCAGAACAATAGACATAAGTTGGGACTGGTTTTGGTAAATCAAATAGCTCTAGAGTAATTTCAGAGAAAAAGCACGCATAGCAATTGTCCATTAAGAATGCAGGGATAGGGGCGCCTCGGTGGCTCAGTCGTTAAGCGTCTGACTTTGGCTCAGGTCATGATCCCAGGGTCCTGGGATTGAGTCCCCCATTGGGCTCCCTGCTCAGTGGGGAGCCTGTTTCTCCCTCTCCCACTTCCCCTGCTTGTATTCCCTTCCTCTCTGTGTCACCATCAAATAAATAATATCTTAAAAAAAAAAAAAAAAAAAAAAGAATGCAGGGATAGCCGAAAGGCCTGACAACTTCACTTTTGGGACTGCATGGGTACTTTTCTTCCTTATAATTGTTGTCCTGAAACTTAAATTTAGGTTTGTAGTTAACGGGCAAAACAATCTGACTCCAAATAGAACCCTGAAGATAAGGTCTCCTGTGTCCTATAGCCTTTGAGTCTCCTCTTTGCCATTTTGGGGTCTCCAGGGCTTGTGCAGATACTGAAGTTCTCTGCAGACACACGGGTCTACAAAGGGAGATTTTGGGATCAGAAATGCTTTCTCTGCAGCCACTCAGTCTCTTCAGTTTGCTCTGATACAAGAAGATCAGAAATCTCAGACTGGGGCTGAATGTGGCAAAATCCCATGGCACAATTTCCCTACCAGTTTAGGGTTATCTTCCTGAAATCATGTCAACTGGCAATGCAGGGTAGTTGATGAAGCTGAAAGCTAAATAAACGCAGTGGTTACCAGAATCGAGAAATTTGTCCGCTAACGTTTGCCTAGTGTGTAATGCATTTAGTTCAGATTTACTGAGGGCCTGTTACCCTCTATTTCAATCACATGTCCCCTTGTGGCTGCTCTTGTTTTACCTGACACAAAAAGAAACTTAGGCTCAGAAAGCTAAGTGACTCAACCAGGGCCACACCTGAACTGGGACCTCCTTAAGGGATGTAGGCTGGGTGTCGCCCTAAGATGATAAGGGAAATCCAGTTCCCTAGGTGGCCTTGGACATCCACCTCCCCTGCGATAACGCACTCCAGTAGATGAAGTCGAAGAGAAGGAGAGAACTGAGTACACTTGAAGGCCCTATCCCCACAAGGTCAGGACCAGAAAGGGTTCGAGCTCCGGAGTACCACAACACTACTGTGGCCCCGTCGGCGACCTGTGCCCTCACGCAAGATGGCGGCTTTGGCGTCAGCGACCTCCTGCCCTTCTCCATCATGGCGGCGGCCGGACCCGCCTCCCTGGGCGCCAGAGTCATGTGACCCACACAATGGCTGAACGCTTACTCCAGGCTTCCCGGCAACGCCGTGTGAAAGCCATGACGGCCGCCGCGGGTTCGGCGGGCCTCGCAGCGCTACCCCTACTGCTGTGCGCGCTGCTGGTGCCCAGCGGCGCGTACGTGCTGGACGACTCCGACGGGCTGGGCCGGGAGTTCGATGGCATCGGCGCGGTCAGCGGCGGCGGGGTGAGCGGCGGGCGGTGGGATGCGCGGGCGTTCCCAGGGGGGCGCCCCACAAGCCCCCGCGGCGCAGCCCGGCGTTTCGACGCACTCCAGTCGCGGCCCCCCTGTTGGTCGGTGCCCCTCGGCCAGAGATCCGGGCGCCTACAGTGTTGGAAGCGGCGCTTGTTCGTTTTAGATGAACCTATAGAGGCGCTTAGTTTTAATAGAGGAGGATGCGGAGGTCCACCGAGTAAGTGACAGGTGTAGGCAGGGACAAGTCTGGGGTTCGTACTCTCACCCCGGGCGATGGAGCCTGGGCTCTCTTTGCCGCAGAGAGGGCATTCCTGAGGGTCTTTCCAGAAATGGCCAGGGAGCTGGGGAGCATCTCTTCCCAAAATGATGCCCCACTGCGAGTCGGGGAGTCGGAAGCCCTGGACCACTAGTGCAGGGTGCGGTTGGCTAACTTAAGCGGGGCCAGTGCACAATACGTTTTTGTTTGGAGGTGCGACAGGTGCCTCAGGGCCTCTTTAGGAAGGTTAGAGGCCAATCTGGGACTCCCCCCCCCCCCCCGCCCCCGAATGGCAGGCTATGCTAGCATCAACGGGTAGTCTAGGATTGTTTACAGTTGGGAGGCTTTGTTTTTTGGGAGTCCTCAAGGTCCAAAGTGGGGTGGGTTGCCCACCGGAAAGGTCAGTGCCTCTGTGTCTCATTGGTGGCAATTTTTGTGTGCAGAAAGGGGAAAACATTGGGTCAACAGCCAAGGTGGCTCGCCACCTTTATGGTGTATAAGAATCACCCGGCATGCTTGTTAGAATGCACTCCCCATTCTGACTATAGTTCTGGATGGGGGCCTGAGAATCTGCATTTTAACACATAAGTTGATTCTCATACTAAGTAGTGAGAGACCTTTTTCTTTTAAGTAAACTTAATTTTAGAATAGTATAAATTTATTGAAAACTTTCCAAGACAAGACAGAATTTCATACACCCTGCAGCCATTATTCTGTTACCAGCATCCAAACTTTGGTATGGTACATTTGTCACAACCAGTATTGATAGCATGTGAAAATCCACACTTCCTATTTCTTTAGTATTTACCTAATGCCTATTTTCTGTTCCAGGATCCCATCCAGAATACCAATTGCATTTAATTGGTGTGTGTTAGTCCTTTCTTGGCTGTGACAGTTGGGATGAATGAGTTCCTGTTACCCTGATATTCCATAACATTTATGTGTTGGCAGACAGGAGCGCCATTCCAGCCTTGTGTAAAATTGTGTGGGTGGTAGCTGGTAATTGGCTTAGTTTCCTGGTCATATTGACAGGTGACCTCTAGGCCTGGGAGCTTGCTTTAGTAGCATGATTCTTCGTGGTTTTAAAAAAATTTACTTGCTTCTATCATATGCTCTCTGTAACTTTCTTCCTGTCTTTGTTTTATCCCCTTCCATTGTACCCCAGATCACAACTAGAGCTAATTTTATTTGATGTTAAGGCCTAACTCTTGAATGGGTGGTTGGTTGGGTTGAGTCAGATGGAGCTTGTATATTCAGATGCATTTCAGAACTAGCTGGACTGTTTGCTTGCTGAATGGATGTTTTGTGCTGATCTCCACCTACTGATAGCCAGTGTTGTGGCTAGACTGGCCCTTATGATTCTTATTATGATTGTAAGATGTCCTCAGTAATAACCATCAGGAAATGTTGGAAAAAAAAAAAGGTTATTATTCACAGATCCTGGCAAGCACATAGCACACTTGGGGCCATAGAGCAAGGGTGTGGGTTGGGGTGGGGGGAGAGCACAAGAGAGTGGGTGCGGGAGCTCCTGGGGTCCTGTTTTATTGCAGGCTCACTCATTGTTTGGATTTAAAAGTTAAGAGGGGGAATTTAAAGTGCAGTAAGAGACTAACCAAGCTCCCTAAATGGTCAGTTATGGAAATCAATCAAGATCTCTAAAACAAAGAAGGCTAAGGTCGCCCCTCTGGGCAGCCTGTCTCCTTATCCAGGTGTGTGGCTGACAATGTGTTTCTTTGAAAAGGCCACATTTGAAGTAGATGCCTCTTTGATGAGGATGCCCTCAGGCACTTGCCTTACAGAAAAGAAAAAAACTGTCTGGATTTACACTACAGTCTACCTTGATGCTGAGGCACCCCTCAGGTGACCCTGGATAGCTGATGGGTTAAAAGCCAGGGGTAGAGCATGTTGTAACCCAGAAAGTACACATCTAAGTGGGATTATATAGCACTTCTATAATAATTATACAGATAGTAGTCTGAAATCTAGTCTGTAGCCATTGTTACAAGCTTTAAATTTCCTGCCATGAAACCCGGTCCGTGATCCTGGGGCTCAGGAATGTGTTCACAAATTTGGGTAATATTGTGAAATATTTAAACATCTTTGGCCATCTCATGTAAGTAGCAATCAAATAGGCCTTTTTAAGTGTGCTTTCCTGGGGTTTTTTTTTTTTTTTTTTTTTCTCACAAGGAATCTCAGCTTGGACTCAGGACGGGTCAGTCAAGCCAAGGACTTGCCTTTAGACTTCACCTAAAATACCTGTAGATTTGGGTGAATTCTTCTCTCAATACCCCCAAATATCCTGATGTTTTTGGGCTTCCCAAGTGGCCTTCTTAATTACTTGGTAAGGCTGCAGGAACACTTAAAGGCTTAAAAATAGCCATGTTAAATACCTGATGGGAGTTCATTACGATGCATTTGGCAAAGAACTTTGGTTATTTCTGTGACATATAACATTCTAAGATGATAACTAGAATTATAAGTGAGAGAATCATACCAGGACATAGCAGATGTCTAGGAATTTCATGATTTCTGGAACACTTAAATCAATCACATATTCCATATAAATTTAACATAAAGAAGGTTTCTCATTACTTTTTGACAATGCTTTCCATATAGTTCAACATCTCTCTTTTTATAAGGAAAAAGAACAAATCATTTGAGATGTTCCAGGACCCTTGGGAAAAATCTCAAAATTAGTTCAAGGTTTAAAAAGACTTCATTTAGAATTTGATTCTGGGAAATTTGTGAGAAATATCAAAAGGTTTTAAAACACTTGATTACAATGGATCATAGACTGCTGTGAAATATTAGTGATCCATTTAAACTTTAACCAAAGTTACAATTAAAGATTTTATAGGCAAATACAGAAAGCTACATAGTTTATTAAAAAAAAAAAAAAAAGAACTTTAGCTCTTTAAGTAGAGACTTGTTTTCTTAAGTAATCAAAGACATGATAAAGACAACTCGAAACACAGGAAGTTATTTTGATAAAATACAGAATCTTTATTTCCTAGGCAGATTACTTAAAAAGTAAAGAAAGACCTTGCACAGTTTTATCAAGAACTAACCAATAGTCCAAGAAAACTGTCCTTTTAGCAGGTTGAAAGAAAAATTAAGCTAGTTTTCAGAAGTACACTACTTATTAAAGCTTATTAAAAAATCTTTACAATAAATTATTTCATTTTTAGCCAGCTTGTCTACACAAGATAAAATTCTCACTTCTCTTTTTTTTCTTTCTTTCTCCTACTTTCTACATCCATTTAGTTTGTATACTTTAGGACAAAATTACTTTCAATTGTCTTAACAAAAATGCATCTCCATGCCTCATACCTTAACTAAAATACATCTACTTTCCTTGCCTAGAGTTCTCTTATTTATTGCACTTTTAATTACATTATTGTTAGAATTTTTAACTCTTAGAAACCTTAATTTCTAGTGAAACCAGTGAGTAAGCAGTTGTGAGCTATTTACTAGCATTCTGTATACTGAAAAATTTATGAATATATTTCATAATTTCTAGAGGCATATGCCTCTTTATAGAAAAAAAAATAGTAATTTTTCACTATAGCACAGGACATGTTTACTAAGAGACCCAGATATCTTTAGCTTCTCTATTACAAGAAACCAAAAGTAGATAAACTTGTGTTCAGTAATTAGTGTTGCAGTATTTCATATTTGGCAATGTGCTATGTATTTAATGAATTGCCATCATTGAACTTTGTAAAACACTAAGGTTTCAAGTTACCAAAAAGCTCTGGGTAATGTTTTAAGTACACATGCCATAAAACACAATTATTGTTGAAAAGTGGATGCCTTGACCATTGACGCTTAAGTTAAACATTTGCAATACGAAAAGAAAAAAGCCAAACTTTGTGGCTTACGCTAGAATGAATGACCTGGTTTTTAGCTGATCTGACCTGCTTTGTATGTGGGGGTGGGGATGTGGGAGGTGTTGGAATGGGGAGAGACAAACCTTTGCCTTAACCCAACTTACTCTTCTTGATTTTTATGTTTTTGTTTCCTCGTGTTGCAACCTTACTTTTAGGTGCTGGAGCATATTTCAGGGTAATGTAGACTAACGGGTCAATGTGTGTGTTTTTTACTACAGTCATTCTTCTTTTGATTTTTTGTGGTTTAAACCTACAATAGCCAGTATTTCATTAATTGATGACCCATCTGCTCTCACGTCTTTACTTGTGGCATTAAATCCAGTATTTGAACTTGCGGAAAAACGGAAGCCTTCATTATTTTATACTTATTAACTCAGTTTAAGATTATTAAAATGAGAAGAATGTTGCATAACTCAGAGTAGGATACTCTTATCTATTTGATAGTGTCCCGGTGTATAGTGCATTTCTCATCTAAGAAGTTTAATAGATACTGATTGAAGGAAAATGGTTGCAACACTACTTTAGATTTCTGTGTGGAGTCTCTGTACGTAGCAAAGTTTGTGGCAGGGTTGCCGCAAATCTGAAGCGACTGAGGAAACTCAAGCAGCACACGGAAATCAGGGAGAACTCAGCTTTATCGCTGGCGGGCTCAGCGGGATCCTTTCCCAAAGGCTGAGCACCTGACAGGTTTAGGGATGAGTTTTTATGGTTACGGGTGGTGGGTGATGGTAATGGCATGTTTTCGTGGTCTCAGGGCCTATTGGCCTTCTTCATAATCTATACAGATGCATCTCAGGAGAGTGCTAAATCATCCCGGGGGACTTGTTTCTTTCTTTTCTTAACCAAACAGGACGGCCATTGGTCTTTTCTTCTGCTTCAGCAAGAGCAATGGAGAGCAGCGGACAGGAAGGGGCTAGGGCCCCGGGGTCTCTATCTGTGTCAGCAGTAGTGTTTGGAATGTTCTCACTTGCTCTCCCAGTCCGGTGGGGAAGGCAGTGCGGGGCAGTAGTTAAGAACGTGGGTTTAAGAGCAGATTGTCAGGGGTCCATTCTGGGCCCTGCCATTTACTGTACTGCCATGGGCAGGTTACTTAACCTCCCAGTGTCTCCGTTTCTTTTTTGAGGAGACTTTGAAACCTGGTGGGTGCATCGTGAGGACAGATGTAAAGTGTTTAGGATGGCATCTGGCACATGATTATTCTGGTTAGTATCATCCTGTTTCATGGATTGGGAAGGAGGAAGTTACATGAAAAACTTATTTGGGTATAAAATGTCTGCCATTTATTGAGAGCTTACTGTGTGTCATCTCTTGTGAGAAGGCTTCTTACCGAGATGATTGGAAACAGCCTCAGGCCTTTTTCAGGGAGTGTGACTGGTACTTTGTTATTTGATTGTGCATTTCAACATTTGGCTATTGTACTCTGAACTGGCTCTTGCCATTGACTAATGCTTTTGCATTGAGAATGCCCTGGGCTTTGCGATAGTGTAATGATGTGTGTTTGCTTAAAGTTGGCATTTTCTGTGTTACGGATAGGATTGCATAGAGGCAAAATAACCCCCAAACAGCCAAACACACTGTTCTAATGACATAATTCAGGGTTGGAAGCATTGTTTTCCCTTTGATCAGGGCTGGGTTATAGGGCATATACAGTGTTCATTCACTTAAAGAGTGCCTATTTCAATACGTGAGCCTCCACCAGTCTGTAAGCTCTGAGAAGAGTGTGTTTTTACAAACGCGTTGTACAGTGCTTGCCATTTATTGAGTGCTAACTGTGTGCCAGCTGCTGGGCTATGTCCTTTACATACATCTTATTTTCACCTTAGAACAGCTGAAGGAGTTCTAAGGAGTAAGATAGCCTACTTTACAACAGAGTGCCCTTGGTCACATAGCTTGTAACCAGGGTGCAAGCTCCTGACTCAGAGCCTCCTGTATGATGTTGCCTGTGCCATCGCAACCAACAATACCATAAAAGATATTAAATGTTTACTGAATAAGAGAATAAATGGAGATATGAACTTGAGTAAGACACAGTCCTGTCCTCGAGGAACTCAGAGGTGAGACAGAAGTACGACGATGAGGGTGCAGGGTTAGACCAGTTAGAGTAGAAATGTAGACCCGAGGCCAGAGGAGTCCACAGGACTACATCAGATTACTACTACCTACATCAAACTAGTAGGGGGGAGCAGAAGGGGACCTTCCCTGAAAAGGATGCATTGGAGGTGGCCAAATGGGGGTGTGGAATTCATTCCAGCCTGACGAAAGAGAAAAAGTAATTTGATAAGTCTAGATAGAAAGCACAAGAGTGATACCAGCTGAAGTGTCACAGTCAAATAGTTGAGATTTGGGTATAAAACTGACCAATTTGAACTTTATCCTGAAAGCTCTGGGCAGAGGGGAGGTCTTGGCAGGTTTAAACAGAATATTTTCATGGTTGGGTTTGTGTTTTGGGAAGATTAATGTGGCAAGTAGTGTGGAGAATAGAATACAGGGAGGCTGATGGAGGCCCTGGGAAATGACTTTCCACTACTCAACTTTTCCCAAGAACTGTCTAAACATGGGCCTGCGGGGTGGCATGCATCAGCACTATGAAATATGTTCCTGATTGGATTTGTTTTATTCATACTTTTAAAAATTTTTTTTTAGGCAACCTCCCGACTTCTAGTAAATTATCCAGAGCCCTATCGTTCTCAAATATTGGATTATCTCTTTAAGGTAATGAGAAAATAATTATTTAATGGCATCTGTGGTATTTTTGAAACTATGGTGAATTTTAGTGGTAGAATTGATCGCCTTCACAATTCTAGCTTTAAAAAAAACCCAAAAAACCAACAAATTACTTTTGGAATAAGTTGCTATTTATTTGAAATGGGTTTTCGCATCAGTAATTGTCTTAATGTGCTTTGTCCTTCTTGCAGTGAATCACAGTATTAATACTCCTACTTCTTTCCCCAGCCAAACTTCGGTGCCTCTTTGCATATTCTAAAAGTTGAAATAGGTGGTGATGGGCAGACAACAGGTAGGAGATTTGGGAAATGGGATTGATTTCCTTCAACATTTTAATCTATACTTAAACTTAGGAACTGTGAATTAGAATATAAATGATACCAACATTATTGATGTTGATTATTGCTTATAGATTGTTTCTTATTATTCCTTTTTTATCCTATTAAAATACATCATAATACTCATTTTTTCTCATAAAAATAGCATTTGGACTTTAGATTGCTTATTTAGTTGGATTAATCGGTAGTAAACAAACCCACAGTTTTTTCAAAAAACCATATCACTAGACAGAGCATAGAGACAATTATAAGTTTTTATTGAGAAGTTCAAAAAAGAAAATTCTTAATGTGGAAGACATGTAGAATGTTATTATGTTATTAGCTTTAAATAAAATAATGTGGCAAACATATAAGTCATCAGTATTTCAGAGATAGAGCTTTTTTCTCTTTTAAAAACAAAATTATTTTTTTTTAAAGATTTTTAAAATTTATTTATTTGACAGAGAGACAGAGATCACAAGTAGGCAAGAGGCAGGCAGAGAGAGAGGGGGAAGCAGGCTCCCTGCTGGTCAGAGAGCCTGATGCAGGGCTCAATCCCAGGACCCCCTGGGATCATGACCTGATCTGAAGGCAGAGGCTTAACCCATTGAGCCACCTAGGCGCCCCAAAACAAAATTATTTTTTAACCATTAAATTTTTAATCTTCATTGTCACCCTTTTGATTGGCTTTGTGTAGTCCATGTAGTCAATTAATGTACAGGAAGAAGAAAATTCTCTTCGTGATAATGTAGCTTGTTATTTACAGGCCAGATTCCATTAGAGTGAACTTTACAGTATTGTCTGTATACACGTGTTCCTATTGGTGACTTGGGAATAATTTTTGTTAAAGAGATATGGCTGTGTGGTGGTATTAGTGTTTAATTAATACTGAAAGAAAAAAAAAAGAAAAAACAAAAGAAACCTCTGTAACACAAACTTCCTCAAGCTACCATAAGAGGACATGTATTTCCTTGTCCACTCCTTTTATGCAGAATGGGTAATGGCTGGCCTTCTACATTTGCTGAAGTGAAATTAGAGGTAGAGATACAGAAGCGGGTAGTTCTTGTGAATCTGATGTTTATCTCTGAGAAGAAAAGGTCAAGGCCCTTCTCCTTGTGAGACCCTTCCTAACATGGGCAGATGTTTGTGAAATGTGACATTATGAGGACTCATGTCAGCTACCGACCTTGTCACACCACAGAGGTGAGGTAGAATTTTCTTACGGAGGGGAAATACAGATGTCTACTCTTTTTTCTGTCAAAGCTCTTGTTGTCTCGGCAAGCTACAGGCTCAAGTCCTGGGGTGTGAGAATGGGGCTTAGGAGCCTGGAGATTCACGTCAACGACTGAGAAGCCAGAAGTTGAGCTGATCTAACTCAGTGTCAAATGTGGGGATTTGAAAACCCCGGAAAGACCAGACCAAAGCCTGGGAGAAGGTAGTCCTGGGACTTTTCAATTAACGTGAATTGACAACACTTCTCTCAGAGCTGCTTATATAATAGAAAGTTGTGACTTTGTTTTTCAAGACTTTTATGATACTTAGAGTAATGAAAAAATATGAAATAAGATGCTTTGATCATCTATCCTCAAGTTATCTAAGATCATTCTTGCTTGCCCCATGTCAGGATTGGAACCAGAATATGTCTTCTCTGAAATGTGTGTATGTATAGGGGAGAGGGACCCTATGAAACCATTAATGGGTGGTTTCCTTTCTCTTTTGCTCTCTCCCCTGCAGATGGTACTGAACCCTCCCACATGCACTACGCGTTAGATGAGAATTATTTCCGAGGATATGAGTGGTGGTTAATGAAGGAAGCTAAGAAGCGGAACCCTGATATTATACTCATGGGTAAGAAGTGAAGTTTGCCATGCTTTTGCAGTCTGTTTAACTTTCAGCTTCTGAATTCTGTGTATGGAGTCACTGTTAATACTGAAGTACTAATAATGTTGCCAATACTACCATTATCGTACTAACAGCAAAACATGAGTCAGACTTGATCCTTTCTTTGCCCTTAGATACTATGGCTGCTCTATATGTGTAATACCTCTGCAGTGAGGCATTACTCTTCCCATCTACAGAAGCGGTGTAGGCTTAGGTTATGCCACTGACTTAAGGTCAGGTAATTAGTAAATGGCAAAATCAGATATAGAACCTAATTCCATTCTGGTTGTTTTTGCGATGCTAAACTCTTATCCTCAACAAAATTTCTTATTAAAATTTGTAAAAGGGCAATACTATCTAGAAAATTATATATTAGCTACAGTAGTATATACTAACTATTTGTAAAATTATGCATTACATACAGTAGTAGACCCCATTTCTAGAAGAGGTACACATAAAAGTTTGTTTTGAACCTCAGCAACGTGATAGTCACTGTTCTAGGCATTGGGGGTACCAAGCAATCCAGCCCCTAATTCCTGCCCTTGTGGAGCTTAAGTTCTAGTAGCAGGATCATTGGATTTCTCAAATAGGACTACTGTATTTATTTTACAGTTCTTATATATTAATGCACAGACCTGTAAGATGTTGTAAACATACCCAGTGATGGCATACAGTCATCATTTGAAATGAGTTTGATTTTTTGAAACAGGCTTCCATATCCAGTCGGTGTCAGACCAGTGAGATCCATTTTTTAGGGTTTAATTTCAGATTATTTTAAAAATCATTTTCAACAATCGAATTAAAGGACAAGCATAAGTTTTTCTAAATTAAAAAAATGAGGAGTTGGTGTGTTCTTTCAAAATGGTCTTTTGTAAGAGATTCCAGAAATGTTTGGAGCAGTTAAAAAAAAAAAAAAAAGAAGCATTATTGACTTCAGCACCATTGGGCTGCTTTCAAGGTCAGTTCTCATTTAAATGTAGAAAATCTGGCATGCTGAACCATGTTCTAACAAAGACTTACACATGCTGGGCCTTTTGAATGTATTTGGCATTTCATTGTTCTAAAATGTTCCAGTATTTTAGTGTCACATTTCTTATGGAATATACATACACTGAGGCATTCCTCCTGAGTTTAGAAAAATAAGTATTTTGTTCTTTTGTTCATTTTGGTTTTTTTCAGTGGTGTACTAAATTGGTGATATAAATAGTTGTGGAACTTAACTGTTGAGCTTATTTTGATATGTTAGTAACAGGATTTAGAATTGTAATTAGTGCTTCTTGACTATTCTCATTTTCTTAAAAATAATAATTAAGGTGTTGGAAGAATGTGGGTTATTTCGTCTAAATCATACCACAAAGGCATACTTTCCTATTGAGTCTTTGGCATTTATACTGATACGATGACAACCTAGTTTTGCTGAATTTGATTATCTGACTAATTAGTATTTTAAGGAGGCTTAAGTTTTTAGAAGTTGTACTAATGAATGAGGAATTTGTATTATACTTAACCTGTAGGAATGGTTAGGCATAAGCCTAACCTCGGATTTGACTTCAGAGGAAAGAAATGGAATATTAAATATCCCTATTGTAGGCGGTGGGCATGTTAAATTAAATTGTATGTTACATTTCTTTCTACTGGTAAGTATCTTTGAGAAAGTGTTTTTATTTCTTTTTCTTGAAAGAGCATTTGGAGTTAAGGAAGCAATTCTAGGGATCAGTAAAGAGTTGCTGAGTTCATAAACTGGAAGGGATTTTGAGAATTTGTGCACAGTGTATAATCTTTGAGAAGATCTGTATTAAAAAAAAAAAAAAAAAGATCTGTGTTGGCTTTTTGCTTAACCTGTGTTTTTCTAGGTTTCTTTTGCTTTGTTTCTAGTGGGGCCAGCACGGGTATGCCCACTCTACCTTTACCTTTTCCTGTCTGCAGGGTTGCCATGGTCGTTCCCCGGATGGCTGGGAAAACATTACAACTGGCCTTATGTAAATCTTCAGCTGACTGCGTACTATGTCATGACCTGGATTGTGGGTGCCAAGCATTATCATGATTTAGATATTGATTACATTGGGGTTAGTAATGTATTTAAAACTCGATTAACTTTTGAACATTTATTTGTAATTTTTTAAAGTAATTTGATTCTGTGGCATTTTTTGACTGACCATTTTGTGTCACGAGACTAATTTATTTTATTGGCATCTGATAATGAATTAACTACATGTGACCTTTTATTTCTTCTCTTTGCCCATCTAAATTTTGACCCCTTTTGAAAACTACTAAGTATATAATACCTTCTCTGAACTACCTTTCTTTTTTATTTTTAATTTTGATTTTGATATCACCCCAGCTCCGTTCTCCTTCTTAAAACGCTTTCCCTAGTTTCTCTAGTCATACAAAAATACTATATTTACCATACAGTTTAATGATTAATCTCATTTTGTTGAATCTTTTATTGTCCTAAACCAGGGGGTGGCAAACTTTTTCTTAGTGTGTTAAAGAGTAAATATTTTAGGTTTTGTGGGTCAAAAGGCAGTATTAAGGCTATTATGTAGGTAATTATACAGCCATTTAAAATGTAACCATTTAAAACTGTAAAAACCACTTTTAGCTCTCAGGTTGTAAAAAATACAAATGGTGGGTGGGCTGGATTTGGCAGGCTGGCTAAAATCTGCCTACCCTTATCTTAAACTGTTATTTAACACCTTTTAATGATTGAAAAAATGTAGAAATAACATCTTTCCAACTGGTCTGTTGGCAGGCTGGAGGCATGGTACCTCACAGAGCCTCACATATACACACAGTGGTCTCCATACTTGTTTGCATATTAATACATCATCTGTTAAAACTGATTTTAAAAGCATTCATGCAATTGGCAAGCAATTATTGAGCTCCTGCTATGTTTCAGGCACTGTGACTATTATGTTATAGGGATACTAAGATGAGTAAACCCTTAAGGAGGTTAGTGAGAGGTAGAAACTGGGACAGATAAACTGTAATATCACAGGAGGAGAGAGAACATGAGGATGGGCTAAGGGCTGTAGGGAGCCAGAAGCAAGAATATACTTGTTTTTTGTTATCTTTCTCCAAATTATAATTGAAAATTAGTTTGAGAACTTTCAAATGTCAGGGTATTTTTAACCTGTAGTGAAACTAAATGTAGGTTTAGATCTAAATAACATTTTATTTTATGGTGAAGTTACACTTAGAAAATATTTCTGGTAAAGAATGGGTAATTCACATCTCTTTTAGACTCATAGGCTGTGGTGAGGAGCTTCTTTCATAAGAAGTAGTTCACTGTATCGTAAGAGTAAAATGAGTTATATAGAGTGCCTAGACTCAAGGCCGTTTCTGTTATTAACAGTTTTTTTAGCCCCAAACTGAATGTCATGGAAATTCTTTTTCAGTTCTAAAACTTCGTTCCCCCTGATTCTAAACCAACGAGAGCTAGGCATCTTCCTTTTATCTATCCTTGTTAAGAATTTGCCTTTGTGATGTAGCACATCATATGGGCTAAAAAAAAAAAAAATCACTTCTACAGTGTACTTATTAATACCTGGGTTTAGGTGTGCTGGTAAGATCTTGTAAGAATTATTACAACATTCCCTGTGTCTGCTAGGTCTCCAGTGGCTAATAAGAGTCCCTGCACACATTACACTGGCAATGTTTGTTGAATGATTGAATGGGTATTCCCGTTTTAGAAATCCTTGGAATGGGGCGCGTGGATGACTCAGTTAGTTAAGCCTCCAGCTCTTGATTTCAGCTCATATGATCTCAGGGCCCTGGGATTGAGCCCCATGTCAGGCTCCATGCTTAGCAGGGAGTCTGCCTGAGGATTTCTCTCCCTCCCCTCTTCCTCTGCTTGCCCTCTCTCTCTCTCTCTCAAAGAAATAAAGATAAAAAAAAAAAAAAAAAAAAAAAAAGAAATCACCAGAATAAGTGACTACTTAAAAATATGCACCAAATATTCAGGGTTTTAAAAGATAATATTTTAATTTTAACTTTCTGACCTTTAACTTTCAATTCAGACTGTTTGACTTTCTGTTTTGCAGATCTGGAATGAGAGGTCATTTGACATCAATTATATCAAGGTCTGTACAACTATAAAATCTTTTTATCTTAAAGTTATTGGTAAATAATTCTCTATGGTTCCATGGAAATTAGTAGAAACACTGTTTTTTACAGCATAGATATTTGTTTTGCTAGTTGTGATATAAAATTCAAGCAAAAGCTTAATCATATTTAAATTCCTGATTAAAGCATAGATAATTCCTTGTGAACCCCAAATTTCCTTTGTCTGAAGACTTGTGTTGAATTTTCCTATTTTAAAATTTATTATTTGTGGAATTATGATAATCATTATAAAAACAATGCATCATGGTAGACTTTTAGGACTTAAAGAAATGTAGCTTTTTTTTTTCATTGTCAACTGAGAAAAGGAGGCAAACCTGAAAAAGAACAAAGACCTTTATTTGGGGTGTCGGAATTGCAACTTAGGGAGCACAGATTCTGGAGTAACCAAAAGAGTGTCCTGCCCTGGTGGGGTGGGCAAGAGGTTTTTATGACAAAGAAGGAAGAGGTAATTCCATGATGTAGATAAAGAAGAGAAAACACTACTAATTTGGGGCTGACTGGTTGAGCCATTTCTGGTAACTCTCTCATCGATTATTTTATTGGTGCTCTCACAAACAAAACTGTCGCTGGAATGTATTAATTAACTTTATTGTCCTCATATGTTCTGAATGCCAGTTTTTCTGTTGGAATGTTATGAGCAATTGCCTGTAACACTCTTGCCACTTCTGGCCCAGGTCAAGAGTTCATCTCTCAGGAAGGAAGTCTCTTCTGGCCAGAAATTTTTATACAGTTCCACATCTTACATCAAAATTTCTCATATATAGTCTCATGGTTATTTTCTTTGGAATGCTTGATGCATTGGAATGTTCCATATGTTTCTCTCTGTGATTAGCAAATAGGTAGCAAATCGGTAACATTTGCCAAGTGTGTTTTTTAGGGTCGCTTTTCCTAGTTATTTATCTCCATTTCATTCTTACTAGCTTCTTTATTAGGTAATTACTATTATTGCTGTTTTTCAGGAAAGGAAAAACTGAGAATAATAATTCCTCTGTCACTGGGAAACTAATGCCAGTTTAACTTTTCAGGTGGAGGTAGTCTCTGGTTTGCTTTCCAGTTCTTTTTGTCTTGTGTTTGCTCCAAAAAAACATGGTTTTGTGGTTATATTTTGTTTGGGTTTTAAAAAAAAATTTCTTTTTTTAAGTGTGTTGTGTTTAAGCAGGTAATATCCACTAAATTTCTTTCAATTTATTTATTCATTTATTCCATCAGCAAGCATTGACTCAACACTGGGGGGGTGTCGGGCATTCTGCACATGCTTACAAGACAAGGGCACAAAATACTGTTGCTGCCCAAAAGGAGTTCACATTTGAGGGCTATAGTCCTGGGTGGGCAATGAAAATTCAGCCATAATTTCTCTAGCAGAATAATGCCCATGCAGGGTTGTCAGAAGGTGCAGGGTTGTCAGAAGGTACAGGGTGGACATTGACGCTTCTGCCTAGGCGGATTAGGGAATGCTGTTAGAGAAGGTGCCGTGTGGTTGGAATCTTCAAGGTGGTATGCATAGGAACTCCCCTGGTTGCTAGGGCAGGGGCAGGATGCCGCCAAGAAATGATGATTGAGAGTAAAGGGATTTGGGGGAAGAGCTAGGGTGAAAGAGTAGACATGCGGGAACTCTGAGGCTCGTGTAGGCTTCGGTGATCGCCAGGGGACCGGCACGCTTTAATCTGGAGCTGTGAAGTTCGATGGGGTGGCTTGCAGCCAGGTCTGTGTAAGTCAGGGTCACCTCCAGGCTGCAGGCATTATCAGTGAAGTGAGATGTGGTGGAGGAGGCATTGTGGGGCTGTGGGAGGTGGGGCAGTGGAGCTGGGATAAGATGGAAGCACAGGGTTGTTCCTGCAAAGTCGTGACTTCTGTGAGCGCAGGGTAATGAGAGCATCAAGAGCCCAGGGTGGAAGCCACGTTCCTGCTTGTGTTCTGTGTGACCCCGGAGTTGGGGGCGGCTTCATGACAGGGTCCCAATAGTGAAGGTGGGGATCTTTTTTATCTACCCAGGTTTGACGTTTCACAGCCTGTGTTTCTCCTCGTGATTATACATGTGCTTCTCTAGTTCATTTCATTTGAAGGAAGCATTGGAAACAGTAGAATCTGGTTTCCTTTTTCTTTTAAACTAGTGATCTGCATATATATGGTGGCGGTTTACTTCTTTTTTTTTTTTTTTTTGCTATTATGACTGTTGTTGATTCCATTAAAGTCAGAGGGAGAATTCCTCTAAAGCATTTTTACCTCTTGTGTTTTTTTTTTCTTTTTATATTCCCATGAAGTAGGTTATCTTAATGATAATGCTTTATATTTTCCATAGGAGGCACGTTTCTACTGAGAAATAATATTGATACTATTATCCAGGATGCTGATTTTCCAAGGTACTTCAGCTATTGTGGTTGTAATTCAACAGCTGGAAACTCATTTGTAAACTTCCCTGCGTTCTCTTTCTCTCTCCGAAAGGTGTTAAGAAGAATGCTAAACTATCAAGGTCTCCATCGAGTGAAAATCATAGCGAGCGACAATCTCTGGGAGCCCATTTCTGCTTCTATGTTGCTCGACTCTGAGCTCCTGGAGGTGATTGATGTTATAGGGTAAGGAAGGTTTTGCTTTGAAAGCTTACCCGTTTCTGATTGCTTGCTTTCAATACTTGACTGTACCTTTGTTTTTGCTTTTCCTTCCTGCTTGATTACGTTTTCAGAGGGAGCTTTCTTGTATTTACTTAACTAAAACACCCATCACTGGTGTTTCATTCCTTTCCCTTTGAAATGTATGCACGGTTGGCCCTTGAACAGCACAGGTATGAACTGAGCCAGTCCACTGATGTGTGGAATTTTTACATTACTATAAATATATTTTCTCTTTCTTATGATTTTCTTAATAACATTTTCTTTTCTCTAGCTTCCTTTACTGTAAGGATACAGTATGTAACACATAGAACATACAAAACATGTGTTAATCAACTATTAATGTTATTGGTCTTCTGGTCAACAGGCCATTAGTAATTACATTTTTGGGAGGCCAAGATCATATCTGGATTTTCAGATGCACATAGTTGGGGGGGTCATGCACATTATTCGAGGGTCACCTGTAGTTTGAGATCTTTCTATGACAATGGAATGTATTGGTACTTTTCAAGAAATGTGTTAACATTTGGAGTAATGAAACATGGCTTTGTTTCAATTAAGGGACAGAGTAGTATTTAAATTTTAGAAATTACAAAAGACAGACTTCCCGTGTTGGGCGTTCTTCCATGGATGAACACTTCATGTAAATGGCGTGGCTGATCACCGGCCATGGCTCTTGTCATGTTTCCTTAGCAGGCTGGCTTTGACCCTGCTCTTTAGTCTAGTTTTGCCAGTCAGTCCTTTGGGCCTTGGCCTTCCTGAGTTCTAGTAATTTTTTTCTGTCTTTTAAAATTTTTTTCCAGTTTTATTGAGAAATAATTGACATACATCACTGTATAACTTTAAGGTATAGGGCATAATGATTTGATTTACATATATGTGAGATAATTACCATGATAGGTTTAGTTAACATCCATCATATCATATAGATACAGTCAAAAGAAAAGGAAAGATGATTTCTCTTTATGATGAGAGCTCCCAGGACCTACTTTCTTAACAACTTTACTATTTGTCCCACAGCATTTTTCATTATAGGCCTCATGCCGTGTAGTACATCTCTAGTACTTATTTATCTTATAACTGGAATTTTGTGCCTTTTGACCATCTTCCTCCAATTTTCTCTTCTTCTACCCCTCACCTACCAGTATTTTTTTAAGTGAATTTGAATTTTGTCTGTTGTGATGATGTACATAAACATTTGAAAAATAGAATACAATATGTATGGAATGCACTCTTCATTCACTATGAAGACTGCTTGATCTACATGTCCCTATTTTTTTTTAATGAAGTATTTTGAATGTATATGACATAGGCAGAATAATATAATGAATCTCCTGGTTCCTGTAACTCAGCCTCCATAACTGTGACCCCATGGCTAGTTCTCCATCCATATCCTGTCCATTCTGTTACCTGAAACTAGGTTTGCATCTTTTGATGTGTGTGGAACCAAAAGACACACCAAGCCAAAGGATAAAAAAAGAAGGGTTTTACTTGCAACAAGTAAAGGAGAATACCAGGAATGTTTCCAAAGCAGGGTCTCCTTGAACAACAAAATTGAGGAAGTTTTAGGTGATGGGGCTTATTCAGTGGGGCATTCAGCATGTAGTAGGGGCAGAAGTCATCTTAAAGTGACAGAGCCCAAGTCATGAGGGTCAGCATCATCAGTTCCTGGTATCTGAGCACTCAAAATGGTCCAGATCCTGCGAAGATAGCTCAAGAATGTGCGTCAGGTCAGTCTTTATTTTTAAACCAGCACTGGAAGATTTACCACTGATTTATTGTTCCTGATATGATTAGGTTATCTCCTGGCCTGATAGTGGCTGTTTGTGCTTACATTTTATGGTTCCTTGAAATTGTTATCTACCGGGATCTGTTGCTCTGCAATTTCAATATATCTCAGGAAGTTCTGCAAGAAATGTGCTTTGGGCAAGTAGTGCTAGTCAGGCATAGATGGCAAGATGGCTGGGGGCCCAAGATGACTTTTCTCATGGCAAGAAAGCTTGTCTTTCTGTTTCTGGGGGCGCCTAGCTCTTTCTGCTTACAGTTTCTCTTCTTCCTCCCGCATTATTCTAAAGCAAATCCCACACATTACGTTATTTCTTTCGTAAAAATTTTACCATGCATCTTTAAAGATTTCTTTTTTTTTTTACCATAAATGATAACAATATTACATCCAAAAATGTAACCGTTTCTTGATATTATCAAGTATTTGTTCCTGTTATTTTATAGCTTTAATTGAATCTGGATCCAATTTAGTTTCATACATTGTGATTGGTTGATGTTTAAGTCTCTTCTGATTTTCTCGATTCCTGCCCCATCTTTTTTTTTTTTTTAAGATTTTATTTATTTATTTGACAAAGAAAGTACAAGCAGGGGGAGCGGCAGGGAGAGGGAGAAGCAGGCTCCCTGCTTAGCAGAGACCCCAGTATAGGGCTCAATCCCAGAATCCTGGGATCATGACCAGAGCTGAAGGCAGAGGCTTTAACCCACTGAGTCACCCAGGTGCCCCAAGATTTACTTAAATCTTAATTTAAGTAATTATCCTGCTCCATTGCTTTGGTTTTCCTTTTAGAATACCCAGTAATGCATTTTGGATCTTGTTTGCATATTACCTTTACTCTCTGTTTCTCTCAAACCATTGTTATCTCTTTATTTCTGTTTGATTCTCTATAATTTTATCCTTGCTATCCTCTATTTTCCTTATTGTGTTTTCCACAAGGTCTATTCTATCTTGTGTTTCTTTTTCCTTTCTTCATTTCTAAAATGTGTTTTTTATAATAATTCTAGAATTCTCTCATTTTAGTTTCCTATACCTCTGTTGTCTAACAATCATCTCCTTAACAAAGGATAACATACATATATACACATACCAACATACATATATAAAAGTATATAAATCATAAGAATATGGCATAATGAATTGTCACAAAGTGAACATAACTGCATCACCACCACCCAGGTCAAGAAATAGAAAATTATCAGTATCTGAGCAACTCTTCCCTTGGAAAGCTTTCTAATCATTGGCCTCTCCTCTGGTCCCAAAGGCAACTACTAAT
The DNA here is from genome assembly GCF_010015895.1 of Lontra canadensis. Classification (NCBI taxonomy): domain Eukaryota; kingdom Metazoa; phylum Chordata; class Mammalia; order Carnivora; family Mustelidae; genus Lontra; species Lontra canadensis. The sequence continues at coordinate 8,218,795 of NW_022631058.1, read as the reverse complement.
TTTAGCCCTAACACTGTAGACTAATTTTCTCTGTTTAAAAATTTATTTAGAGGGCATGTGATGTGATGAGAACTGGCTGTTATATGCAACTGATGAACTACTGAGCTCTACATCTGAAAGTAATGATGTACTATATGTTGGCTAATTGATTTTATTTTATTTATTTATTTTTTATTATGTTATGTTAGTCACCATATAGTATGTCATTAGTTTTTGACATAGTGTTCCATGATTCATTGTTTTTCTATACACCCAGTGCTCCACGCAATACGTGTCCTCCTTAATACCTATCACTGGCGTAACTCTTCCCCCCACTCTCCTCCCTTCTAAAACCCTCAGTTTGTTTCTTGGAGTCCATAGCCTCTCATGGTTCGTCTTTCCCTCTGATTTCCCCCCTTCATTTTTCCCTTCCTTCTCCTAATGTCCTTCGTGCTATTCCTATGTTCCCCAAAGAAGTGAAACCATGTGATAATTAACTTTCTCTGCTTGCCTTATTTCACTTAGCATATTTTCCTCCAATCTCGACCATGTTGATGCAAAAGTTAGGTATTCATCCTTTCTGATGGCTGAATAATATTCCATTGTATATATGGACCACATCTTTATCCATTCATCTGTTGAAAGACATCTTGGCTCCTTCCACACTTTGGCTTTTGTGGACATTGCTGCTATGAATGTTGGGGTGCATGTGGCCCTTCTTTTCACTGCATCTGTATCTTTGGGATAAATACCTAGTGGTGCAATTGCTGGGTCATAGAGTAGCTCTATTTTTAACTTTTTGAGGAGCCCCCACACTGTTTTCCAAAGTGGAAAAACTGTGCCAACTTGCATCCCCACCAGCAGTATAAGAGAGTTCCCCTTTCTCCACAACCTCTCCAACATTTGTTGTTTCTTGTCTTGTCAATTTTTGCCATTCTGCTGGTCTAAGGTGGTATCTCAATATGGTTTTGATTTGAATTTCTCTGATGGCTAATGATGATGAGCGGTTTTTCATGTGTCTGTTTAGCCAATTGATTTTATTTTTTAATTTAAAATTTAAAAAAAGATTTTATGTATATATTTGACAGAGAGAGTGACAAGAGAGAGGGAACACAAGCAGGGAGAGTGTGAGAGGGAAAAGTGTGCTTCCCGATGGGCAGGGAGCCCAGTATGGGGCTCTATCCCAGACCCGAGCAAAGGCAGGTGCTTAACGACTGAGCCACGCAGGCATCCTTGGCTAATTGATTTGAAGTAAAAAAAAATTTATTTATATGGCATCATAGAGGGACACCTGGGTGGCTCAGTCAGTTGAGCATCTGCCTTCAACTCAGGTCATGATCCCAGGGTCCTGGGATGGAGCCCTGGATCAGGCTCCCTGCTCAGTGGGGAGTCGGCTTCTCCCTCTCCCTGCTGGCTTGTGCTCTCTCTCACTCATTCTCTTTCAAATAAATAAATAAAATCTTAAAAGAAAATGGCATCATTGAGTATCTATTATTTTGGTCAACATTGTATTCTTGAGATTAACTCTTATTGCCGGGTATAGATATGATTCCTTTTAATTCCTGTTTTGCATTCAGTTGTAGGAATAAGTCACAATTTATCCATCTGTTCTTTGTTAGTGGTCATTTGGATCGTTTCCGAAGTCAGGTTATTGTGGAATAATAAGATTTTGTTCAGGAGTTCGTCATTCTCTGGCTGCCCCCTCCCTAGGAAGTGTAGATCTCCTTGCCATCTTCACATTGTACTTGGCCCAACTGCGGAAGCTCCTGTTTTGTAGTCGTAGTGCCTTCTGGGGTCTGCTCCTTCTGGGTCCGATTCTCCTTATTGCCTAACTGTTGTCTCTCCCTAACCCTGAGTATGCCTGTCTTCATCAATGTGGACTTTGGTCAGGCAGCTTATCCTACCCATGAGGCTCTACCATTCCCGATAGGATTGTTGGCTATGTATTTCTGAAACCGTAAAGAGTTTAGACCTGTATGGTCTAATTTGGTAAGCCACTAGCCACAGTTAGCTAAGGGGCACTTGAAACGTGGCTAGTCTGAATTTAGGTGTGTGGTAATTGTAAAGTAGACACTGGCTTTTAAAGATTTGATATTTTAAAAATGTTAAATGTTATTAGTTTTTTATGTTGACTACATGATGAATGATAATATTTTGGATACGTTGGGTTAAACAAAGTATATCAGGAAAATTTCCCTTTTGCTTTGTTTAAATGCAGCTGCTACAAAATTTAAAATTACACACGTGTTGCTCACCTCATATTTCTGTTGGTTTAAACTGTCAACAGTATTGTACTTGGATCTCTTAGTTATCTGGAACTTTAAGAGAGATACTTTTTTAGATTATAAAAATAATTCATGACTATAGAAAATTTGGAAAAGTTAGAAACCTTGTAAAGATAGAACTTACTCAGAATCCTAAAATCTGGAGATCATTAGTAACACAATAGCATATTACTTTCCAGGCTTTCACTTTATTTCCCTTTTTTTTTTTCTTTTTAAGATTTATTAATTTGTTTTAGAGAGAGAGTGAGAGCGAGCACGGCAAGGCGGGGCGGAGGGAGAGGGAGAGAGTCTCAAGCCAACTCTGAACTCAGTGTAGAGCCCTCTGTGGGGCTCAATCCCACAACCCTGAGATAGAGATCATAACCTGGGCTGAAACCAAGAGTTGACACTTAACTGACTGCGCCACCCAGGTGCCCCCAGGCTTTTACTTTTTTCTGCAAGTATATTTGACCAGAGATAGACCCAGCATACATTTGGCTGAGTAACACTGGGATGAATCTTAATACCAGTATGTGACTGAATATCATGATCATAGAATGAAGTTCTAGGATATTTGGTTCTGAGATACTTCAGCTTCATTCTTGTGAAACTAAAATGTAAAAATTTGTTAAAATTGTTACGAAGATTGGGAACAGACTTCACGCGTTGGGCATTGCAGTCTCAGAATAATAATTTCCTAACCTTGTTAGGTGCTAGCCTACCCTTGAGGTCTCTGTAGGGAGTGTGTATTTACACTGCTGAATCAGATGCCTGTTTTCAGTGGAGTTCGCTGATGTGGCCACATCTTGCTGTTGCCTAATTTTTCTCGAATCCTTCTTCTTATGTCCTTTCTTGTTTGTTTCATGTTCTTTTCTTCCTCATGAAATCCTGAAATGCCAAATTGATACTGTGCCCTAATTCATCTTCATGAGGTAGAATGAATTCCCAAATGGGAGTTTTTCTTGTAAGATTCATGACCTAAATGGAATTAAATAACTGCAAACCAAAACAGGTCTTCATTTCTTTAATGTAATGAATACTGTGACACCAAACTACAAAGTTTAGAATTACGATTTAATCCTGTCCCCATTATTCTGCTTGTATTATTAAATTTTCTGTAAATAATTGTTGTCCTAGAAAGTATACACTCATGTGCCTAAAGTCACTTAGCTGATGTGCTCTTGTTCTTCTGTCAACTGGCCATCATTTTCTATTTCTATTTCTACTTGAAATTTCTTAATTGTTTTTATTCAGTAATCAGTAACTTCCAAAATCATCATTAAGGCAGTTTTTACTCAGAATAATAAATACACATTTATACTTTGACTGACTTTTCTTAAATAATGGAATAAGGGAGGGGTTCTCATCCTCTGTACTTTTGATATTTTCCCTGGGTAGTTCTTTGTTGTGAGGACCTGCCCTGTGTACTGTAGGATGGCAGTAGCAAATCGTGTTTGGCCCTCCCTTCTCCACCAGCAGAATCACCAGGGTTAAGAACCACCACTGCTTTGGGGTGATAGTTTGTAGCTTACCCAAGGTAGTGTCTTCTTTTTATTCAAGAAATAACTCTCTGGGCTTTGGTTGTTCTTGACTTCTTGTTTTTGCCTGGGAAAATACCAGGCTGTTTTTCTCTCTCTCTACTCAGGGGTAGGTATACAATAGTCTCATTAGTCTTATTTTTGGCTTCCTTCATACTCCTTTCTTCTGTTCTGAGCTCTCTACTTCCCCTGGGAAGTCTGAATACTCTCTCCATCTGATTCATCTCTTGGAGTGTTCTAGGCTGTGACCTCCTCTGCTGTCTCTGTCTGTCAGCGGGTTTCCATCCATTTTATGGTTTCTAGAAACAGAAATCTCTCATCCACTAGTGATCTTCCTTCCTATTCTGTGTGTGAGTATAGGCTTATCACATTTTAAGGGCATCCGGAGACAAAAGAATGGGAAGCAGAAGCTTCTAGTCGGTGTGACCTCTACCCACAAGCTGCCCATTGTTTTAAAATAGAAAACAGTGGTGAGGACGTGTTTTTATTCATTCAACAAATAGATATAAGTGGCATGTTCTGCCTTTTCCCATTTCCATGCTTTCTTTTCTAGAGCTCATTATCCTGGGACCCACACAGTAAAGGATGCGAAGTTGACTAAGAAGAAGCTTTGGTCTTCTGAAGATTTTAGCACCTTAAATAATGATGTGGGTGCAGGCTGCTTGGGCCGCATATTGAATCAGAATTATATCAATGGCTACATGACTGCGTAAGTTATTGAAAACTTTTAAAGGTTTTTATTATGAAAAATTTCAAAAACACAGTAAGTAGAAAAAAGTACAATAGGCTCCCATATTCTCACAACCTAGATTCAACGATTGTAAATATTTTGGTTTATTAGCTTTATCTGTGCCTCTATCTATACCTAAGGTTATCTGTTTTTTTATATTTGAATATTGTCTGTATTGAATAAAGTCAGGCTTATTGAGATACAATTTATAGTAAAATTTATGGAGTTCTATGATTTTTGAAGTTATGTATATCTTCTAATGAACAATTATAAATTATAGATGTCATAACCCTTCGCCCCTAAAGATTTTAGCATGTGGTCCCAAAACATCAAGGATATTCTCCTACATGATCACTATATCATTTTGATACATAAGAGCATAAGAGCACTTTAAAAAATATCTGCTACTTAGTGTATGTTAAAATTTTCCCAATTATTCCTCAAGGTATCATCTATAGCCTTTTTAAAAAAACAACTAAGAGCCAACCAAGCTTGCATTGCATTTAGATGCCATGCCCTACAAGCTCTTTAAATCTAGAATGGTTTCCTTCCTTCCCTAATTTTATTTTTAAGAATTTATTTATTTGAGAGGGAGCGAGAGAGCATGAGTGGGGGCAGTGCACATAGGAAGACGGAGAAGCAGACTCCCTCCACACTGAGCAGGGAGCCTGACTGACATGGTGCTCTATCCCAGGTCCCTGGGATCTTGACCTGAGCCAAAGGCAGAAGCTTAACTGACTGAGCCACCCAGGTACCCCTCTTTCCTTCCCTATTTTTTATGACTGCGACCTTTTGAAAAGACCAGGCAAGTGGTCTTATGGACTATCCACTTCCCAATCTGCCTGACTGATTCCTCATAGAATCACTTAATTTGTATAACTATCTCTTAAGAGAGAACACAATGTTTTTTTTTGGTGGGGGGGAGAGAGGAAGCATCGCACATGCATGCTTACGGGGCAGGGAGGTGAGAGAGAGAGGGTAAAGAGAGAATTTTAAGCAGGCTCCATGCTCACAACCCTGAGATCCTAGGGCTTGCTGTCACAACCCTGAAATCATGACCTGAGTCAAAATCAAGAGTCTGATGCTTAACCCACTGAGCCACCCCAGCGCCCCAGAATACAGCTCTTTTTATTTCTCAGGGTAACATTTCTTAAATGCTGTAAGAAGCATTAACTGTAATTAGAGTCAAATTTGCTGTCTAAAACAATAATTAGAACAAAAGTAAGCCAGTACATATTTTTGTGATGTTAATGTGAGCTGATATGTTCTTTTTACAGCCTTTGTTCTTTTTCTTCCCTTTTTAAAAGAAAAGATGCTTATCACGAAGAGTTTGGTTCTAATAACTTAATTTGGTATTAAGAGTAATGCACGCTCATGACAGAGAATTTAGTAACTGCATATAAGTACAAAGAAGGAAACAAAAATCACCCATATTTTTGCCATCTAGAGGTAACCATCCTTAAAAATGTTGGTGTATGTCCTCCCATTTATATTTATATGTATGAAATTTTAATATAGAATTAAGACCATACTGTATGTTTAGTATTAAGCTGCTTTTCATTTAAAAAGGCATTATGACCTTTTTTCCCATATTTGAGTGTACTTCTATTTCATCATTTTTAATGCTTATGTATATTCTGTTACATAGAACATGGTTTCCCAAACTTGCCTTGTCTCGAGAAGCGCCTGATGCCAAGGTGCCTTGGCAGGTGCCTAGGTGTGCTGACTCATAATCTCCCCAGAAGGCTTTGGAGACTCTGCTGGTGTCATCAGTGCCCCAGCCAATTCTGATGCCCCACAAGTTTGGGAAGCACTGGTGTAGAAAATGTCTTATACCTCACTGAATGGTCTTCTCTTCCAGAAACGGAAGTTGTTTCTATTTTAAGTTGACAGCTTTGTACACACTGAAATGATCAATTGTATACAGATATCTTTGTACACATCTAAAATTATTTCCTTAGGGTATATTCTTAGAAAGGGAATAAATATCTGGGTCGGAGGTATATAGATTTTAAAGACTTTTGTGTATATAATAAAATGCTCGTCAGGTAGTTTTTGGTTTATGTATCTATCACTAGTCAGAGAAGATACTATGCATCCTGTAATCCAGGGGTAAAATCATGAGAACTCTTAGTTTTTGCTGGTAGTAAGGATTTTTGAAAATTGGAGCTATTATTTCTACTTTGTGTTGACAGAATTAGAAGGCTTTGATTTCCTAAAAAAGTCATTTTATGATGGGTGAGGACTTGGTAAGAAAAAAGGGAAATTCTGAGGGTAAGCTCTGGGTTTCTTGTTGTTAATGGTATTTTTGTTGTTGTTTCATTTTGTTATTTTTTAAAATTTTATTTATTTATTTATTTAGTTTTTGAGCTGTGAGAAACCCAGCAGTACCAGGAGCCAGAGCTTCCCTTTTCCCCCTGGATTTTCCTGAAAACCACGGAGTCACTATTTCAGGGTTCAGTACCAGCTATAGAATTCCGAAAGAGTGGGCCAAAATGCAGACGAGCAAGCTGACCCATCTTGTAGATGAGACCGAATCATCGCAGTATTAGACCTCAGACTTTGTTCTAGACACTTTACAGGCATTAATACAGTGACTCCTCACAGTGATCACGTGAGCTAGATATGGTTATTATCCCCATTTTACAGACGATGCAACTGAGGTCCAGAGAGGTTAGTGGTGGAATCATGATTTGAACCCAGGCAGTCTGACTCTAAAAGAGTTCTCAATTGTAAAACTTTGCAGCAGCTCAGAGTCAAGTTCATAAAATTATGTCATGAAACTGGGGCATTAAGAAGGGGAAGCAGGTATGGATAAAGCCTTTATTTGTCTTTGCCTCAAATCTGTGACCCGTCTGGTACTGGGAGAGCATATTCATTTTCTGGCTACACCACCGCTCAGCAAAAATTATATATCCCATATACATTTGTGTTTTTAAATTATGCAAGTCACCATTAAAAATACCTAGATGGATCCAGCGCTGAAGTTTTCAAAATGTGAATGAACTTAGGTGACTTATATTTTCTTGTTTTGGGTGGTCATTTTTGCTCCTTCTCATATATTTATATAAATTCTAATAAGGTTTTTTTTTTTTTTTTTTTACTACAGTTTTCTTGACATTTACCTTTTGATCACAAGCTGTTTTGGCCTTTCTCTTTTATCAAATAAACTTTTAGCACAATTGCTTGGAATTTGGTGGCTAGTTACTATGAACAGTTGCCTTACGGACGATGTGGGTTGATGACTGCTCAGGAGCCGTGGAGTGGGCACTATGTAGTAGAGTCTCCTATCTGGGTATCAGGTATGGTTCAGATTCCATCTCTCATGCCTCGGATTTCTCTCTAAGGAGAAAAAGCAGAAAACAGAAGGGATTACACTAATTATGTGTGTGTGTATGTGTGTGTGTGTATGTGTGTGTCATGTGTCATGTCTAAGTTTTGTCTCTGTTGTAAGCAAGATTTGCCATAGTGTTCTCTAAGAGCCTTTTGGATAATTAACTTTTTGTATTCCAGTCTTGGCTATCCTAAGACCAGGCTCTTAGAAAAGAAGAAGAAAGGGGAAAGAGAGGAGGGAAAAGGCTTTTCATCCGGTGATGGAGACAAATACATGAAATAGTTGATAAATGTATAATTATAAATTATGATAATTTCTAATGAAATGATGTATTTGTAAAGATTTATTGCAACTCAGAAGTATCTAAAAGTCTTAAAATTAGTCTTGGAGACATTTTGTTGCTTTGTATTAATATAGTTATGTTGATGAGAATAGTGTGCTAACAAAATCAAATGAATTACTAAAGGAATAAGTAGATGTAAAGGTTCTGTGAGATATTGTGTCTTTATACTGATGAGTATTGTTATAGATAATTTAAGAAAAATGTAAAATCATGACTCACATGCACATAAAAATGAACACATGGTAAAGATTTTTCTCATGCTGTGTAGGAACCAGGCAGATGAATCAATCAATTCAAAGGAGAAGTCAAACACAGTACAAATTTATTTAGAGTAAAAGAATTTGAGATAAATTGCAAAAGGAGACAGGTTGGGTTTCCCATAGCAGGGAGGGGAGGAAATCAATTAAGTCCTTGCCAGATAGGAGACACTTTACACATCCATCAGTTATCTACACTTACGTAAGTTTCAAAATAATTTAAAGACAATCAGCAGGTCTGTAGCAACAAAATTTTTGTCGTAGTATCAGTTATTAGTCACAAGGGACATTGAGATCACGTAGACAGTGGTTGACAATTACTTTTTCATGAATGATATAACCATGCTAAAAATGAATATAATTTAAACAGAATAAAAATCCTGTTGTTGAATAATATTCAAGTTCTTTCTATAATTTTTTTAGTAAAAAAATTAAAGCATTTATGACCGTTTTGTTTTAACACCATAACTGCAGTCTTTAAAAAAATCCATTTCTTCAAAGGCAGGATGCTTTCATAGGAAAAATCTGAGTTTGGAGTGAAGTTGTTTTCTTTTAAACCTTTATTTTGGGGATTTTATTTTTTATTTGATGTATTTTCCTCAGAAGGATTTGTAGTCGTGATATTAGTCATGAAATCGTAACATTATTCTAAACTCTAAATTACATTTAAAAAAATATGCTTATATGTATGTCCTCATTGCTTAACCCCTTAAATTTGTAATTGTTTGTCCCACATTATCTAGGTGAACTAATGTACTCTGCTAATATTGTCACTGTGTTTTGGGGGTAGGAAGGGGACATGAAATATTGCTCAGTACATTTTCAGAGCCAACTTGGGAGGTACCCGGTAAATATATATTCTGCAAATAAAACTTGTTTGAAATCATAAAGCTTAGTTTTTGAAGTGCAATATTAACTGTTTTTAGTCTTATTTTTTGTATTTATATTAGGATGAGTTAAATAGAGAGGCACAATAGTTCAGAAGAGATTATTTTATTCTTGGGAAAAAAAGACAATACTCTTGAATTAATGGTGTAGTTCATTTATGTTTAGCGGTAATTCTAACTATAGTTATTCTTACTACTATTGTACCATTTAACTGGATTAATTATTCAAAAGTTGAAACATGACATTGGCATGTATTTTTTTCTAAAATAAAAAAGAGCTAGTTAGACTCGATCAGATTCAGGCCAATAGACAGCTTTATTTTTTAAAGAGACTCTTCCATCACTGTTTTATCGGGTCTTTCTCTGCTTTTCTATAGCTCATACCACTCAGTTTACTCAACGAGGTTGGTATTACCTGAAGACAGTTGGTCACTTAGAGAAAGGAGGAAGCTACGTGGCCCTGACTGATGGTCTAGGTAACCTCACCATCATCGTTGAAACTATGGTAATTCTTTGTCGTTTTTATGGAATTAACTGACTCTCTTAGAATTAGAATAACAGTAGAAAACATAATGAAGCACTTCCTTTTTAAAAAACCCCAGCTCTACCAAAGTGTAATTGACATATGACAAATAACATGTAGGGGAGGAAGAAGCTACTTCCTATACCCTCTTAGGTTCAGAAACTGAGGCCCCACATATTAAACTGTCAAAAAAATGCCAGATTCACAGGAGAAAAGTTTATTTGTGCAAGCAACGTGCATACACATGGGAGATGCTTAGTGATGAGTAACCCTGAGGGGTGGTTAGAATTTGGGTTTATATACCAGAGGAGTAAGTAAGGGAGAAGGGGAGAAAGGGCACTTAATGGAAAATAAATGACTTTTTGGGAAGATAAATGGGTTTTCAGGAGAACAAACGAGAATGATTGCGACACTGTATGTCTATACTGGAGAGCAGTCTTTCCCTCTCCTTCAGGGTTGTAAAAAACCCTATGTAGAATGGATTTGGGGGTAGGTTTTATTCCCATTTCTCCTTTCTGGGAGTAAATCCATCCTACAGAGTAGATCCATTTGTGGCAGTCTTACTTCCCAGAAGTTGCTGCTCTGAGTAAGCTAAGGGAAGCTCAGAGAAGACTTTGTCCTGGTATCTTTTGAATCTCAAATACCTTCAACTTTAAATAATATTTATACCAAAGTGGCCTATTTTTTGGTGGCATATTCTGGTTCCCTTCAAACACATAATTAACGTGCACAATTTTATGACTTACAATAGGTAAATGCTCAATAAACCATCATCACAATCTAGATAAGCCCCCCAAAGAGTACTCATGTCCCTTGTTAAATATTCCCTCTGTCCCGCTTCTCCTCATACGCTCTGACTTCCCTGATCATTACTTTTTGTCACTATAGATTAGTTCGCATTTTCTAGAGTTTTGTCTCTGTGGAACCAGTTCAGTATGTAGTTTTTTTGTCTTGCCGCTTTCACTCAGGGTAATTATTTTAAGATTTATCCACATTGTGATACACCTGTTGCTAAGTAGTATTCCATTGTAAGGACACACCGTAGATTTTTTTATCTATGCACTTGTGGGAAGATGTTTGGCTTGTTTCTACTTTCTGGCTACTACACAGAAAGCTATGAACCTTTGTGCACAGGCTTTCTATGGGAATCTATGTCTTTTCTTTTAGGTAAAGACATAGGAATGGATTGGTTGGATAATAAATGATATGCTTCTGTTTAGCTTTTTAGGAAGCTGCCAAACTCTTCTCCAAAACGGTTATCCTGTTTTAAATCTCCATCAGCAGCATAATTGGAGTTCTAGTTTTTTCTTTATCATTGTGAACACTTGCTGTGATCAGTTATAAAAATTTCAGCTCATAGTATATATGATATAGCACTTTATTTTGGCTTTAGCTTGCATTTCCCTAATGACTGATGATGTTGAACTTTCCATGTGCTTGGGCTTCATGTGTCTTCTTTGGTGAAGTGTGTGTTTAAGTCTTTTGCCTATTTTTTGTTGACTTTTTCTTATCGTTGGATTTTGAGAGTTCTTTATGTGTTACATATTCTGGGTCCAAGGCAATCACAGATACATGGTTTGTAAAGATAATTTCCCGGTCTGTAGCTTTTCTTTTCATTTTGTTAACAGTGTCTGTGGAGGAGCAGGAGTTTTTAATTTTTATGAAGTCCGGTTTATTCATTTGTACTTTCATGGAACGTGCTTTTGCTGTGGTATCCAAGAAGTTTTTGCATATGGGTATCTGTCTCTTGTAGCACCATTTGCTGGAAAGTCTATATTTCCTATTGCATTGCCTTTGCACTTTTGTAGAAAATCAGTTAGTATACATAGGATTATTTCTGGACTCTGTTCTATTTCTTTGACCTATTTATGTATCTTTACACCAATACTATGATTACTCTGTGTGTGTGTGTGTGTGTGTATAAAACAGTTCCTAGAAATAGGTAGTGTTTGCTCTTCAGATTTGTTCTTTTTCAAAGTTGTTTTGGCTCTTCTAGGTCACTTGTACTTCCATGTGAATTTTTTTTTAAATTTTTTCATTTTTAAAAGATTTTTATTTATTTATTTGACAGACGGAGATCACAAGTAGGCAGAGAGGCAGGCAGAGAGAGAGGAAGGGAAGCAGGTTCCCCGCTGAGCAGAGAGCCCAATGCGGGGCTCCATCCCAGGACCCTGGGATCATGACCTGAGCTGAAAGCAGAGGCTTTAATCCACTGAGCCACTCAGGTGCCCCCTCCCATGTGAATTTTAGAATCAGTTTGTCAGTTTCAACCAAAAAAAAAAAAAAAAAAGCCTGCTCAGATTTTGACTGGGATTGCATTACATCTATAGATTAATTAAAGGAGAATTAATATTTGAACAATATCAAGCCTTGCAGCCCTTTAGCAAGACATAACCTTAAGTTTATTTAGGTTTTCTTTAATTTCTCTGAATAGTATTTTATAGTTTTCAATGTACAGGTATTTCATATCATTTATCAAATTTTGGCTAAGTATTTCACATTTTCAATTTTATTGTAAATAGTAATTTTTAAATTTTGCATTCAAGTAGTAACTAGTATATAGTAATATAGTAGATTTTTGTATGAAGATCTTGTTTTCTGCAACATCACTAAACTCACCTATAGTTCTAGTAACTTTTTTGTGGATTCCATTGCATTTTCTTTGTAAATGATTGGCAAATAGAAATAATTTTTCATCTTCCTGACCAACGATTGTTGGTCATCAATTGTTACTGCCTCTTTGTTATAGCCATTCTGGAGACGTGAAGTAGTATCTTATTTTAGTTTTAGTTTTGATTTATATTTTACTAGTGACTAATGATGTTGGGCATCCTTTTCATGTGTGTATTGGCCATCTGTATTTCTTCTTTGGAGAAATGCCCATATAGACAGACCCTTTGCCCATTTTTAAATTGGGATGTTTGAAATTGAAATGTAAGAGTTTTATTATTTTTTTTTTATTATTGAAATGTAAGAGTTCTTCACATATTCTAGGTAAAAGTCCCTTATCAGATGGTATGACTTGCAGGCATTTTCTCCCATTCTGTAGGTGGTTTTTCACTTCCTTTTTAAAATTTAAACTTTATTTTAAAAAATTACAGTATAGTTGACATACAATATTATATTAGTTGTTTTTCCCTTTTTAATGATGTCATTTCAAGTATAAAAGTTTTAAATTTTGATGAAATCAAATATATATATATATTTTTCTTCTTTTGTATGTTTTTGTGTCATATTTAAGAAATTATTGCTTAATCCAAGGTCATGAAATTTATACCGATGCTTTCTTCTAAGAGTTTTATAGTTTTAGCTCTCACATTTAGGTCTTTGATTCATTTAATTTTTTTAATAGAGGGTTAGATATGTGTCCAACTTTATCATTTTCAGGTGGGTATCATCTCATTGTTCCTGCACCATTTGTTGACTGTTCATTCCTTATTGAATTGTCTTGGCTTCCTTGTTGAAAATCGGTTGGCAATAAATATGAGGTTTTTTATTTTTAGTTTTTCCTGGACTCTCAATTCTATTGCATTGACCTCTGTATCTATCCTTATGGGAGCATTATGGTGCCTTAATTACTATAGCTCTTTATTTTGAAGTTAGGAAGCATGGATCCTCCAACTTTTTTTTTTTTTTTTTCCAATACTGTGTGGCTATTAGGGGTCCCTTGCATTTCCATAGATATTTTAGGATTGGTTTGTCAATTTCTGCAGTGAGGCCAGTTTGGGTTTTGATAGAGATTATGTTTAATCTGTACATCATTTGGGTAGTATTGCCATTATAACAATAGTAAATCTTCTAGTGCGTGAAGATGGATGCCTTTTCATATATTTATATTTTTGCCTTTTTTTTTTTTTTTACAGATTTTATTTATTTATTTGACAGAGATCACATGCAGAGAGGCAGGCAGAGAGAGAGAAGGGGAAGCAGGCTCCCTGCCGAGCAGAGAGCCCAATGCGGGGCTCGATCCCAGGACCCTGAGATCATGACCTGAGCCGAAGGCAGAGGCTTTAACCCACCGAGCCACCCAGGCGCCCCTATTTTTGCTTCTTTTAAAGATATTTATAGCTTGCAGGGTATAAGTCTTGCCCTTCTTTTTGTTACAGTTACTATTTCTGAGTATTATTTTGGCATAACTCTAAATGAATTGTGTTTTTAATAGCATTTTCAGATTTTTCATTGCTAATATATAGAAATACAATTAATTTTTACATATTGATCTTGTATCCCACAAGCTTTCTGTACTTATTTCTTAGTTCTAGTAGTTTTTTAGTTGATTCTTAGAGGATTTTCTATATACAAGATTATGTCACCTGCAAATAGAGATAGTTTTGCTTCTTTTTTTCAATTTAGATACCTTTCCTTTTTTTCCTTGGTTAATTGTGCTTTAGTAAATATGGAATAGAAATAATGAGAATGTACATTCTTATCCTGTACCTGATCTCAGGGAAAACAATTTCAATCTTAAGTGTAATGTTAGCTGTGGTTTTTTGGTAAATAGTTTTTATAAGACTGAAGAACTTCCCTTCTATTCCTAGTTTATGGAGTGCTTTTATTATGAAAGGGTACTGGATTTTATCCAATACTTTCTGGATCTATTGAGATGATCATGTGGTTTTGTTTTTTATTTTATTGATATGGTGTATTACATTGACTGATTTTTGTCTGCTAAGCTAGCTTTGCATTTCTGGGATAAATTCCATTTCATCATCATGTATAATCCTTCTTATTTGTTGCTGGATTTGATTTGCTAGTATTTTGTTGAGGATTTTTGTGTCCAGATTCGTAAGAAATACTGGTGCATAGTTTTCTTTTCTTGTAACATCTTTGTTTTTTATATTTTATTTTATTTTTTTACTTAAATTCAGTTAGGCAGTATATCATTAGTTTTGATATTATGTTCAATGATTATTAGTTGCATATAATACCCGGTGCTCATCACATCATGTGCCCTCCTAAATGCCCATCACCCATTTATGCCATCCCCCTACCCACCTCCCCTTCAGCAACCCTCAGTTTGTTCCCTATAATCAAGAGTCTCTCATGGTTTGTCTTCCTCTCTGATTTCTTCCCATTCAGTTTTCCCTCCCTTCCTGTATTGTCCTCTGCACTATTACTTATATTCCACATATGAGTGAAACCATATGATAATTGTCTTTCTCTGATTGATGTATTTCACCCAATACTGACCTCATAAACTGAGTCGGGAAATGTTCCTTCCTCTTACGTTTAAGATAATTTGTGAAGGATTGGTATTAATTCTTTATATGTGTGGTAGAATTAATCAATGAAGCTATCTGATTTTGTGATTTTCCTACAAGAAAGTTTTGGTTTATGGACTCAACCTCTTCTTATAGGTATATTCAGATTTTATGTTACTTTTTGAGTCAGTTTTGGTAGTTTGTATTTTTCAGGGAACTTGTCTCTTATCTGTGTTACCTAATTTGTTTGCATATGTTTGTGTATAGTATTCTCTTACATATTACATTTTAACTTCTGTAAGTTTAGTAGAAATGTTCCTCTTTCATTCCTGATTTTAGTAATTTGTCTTCCCTTTTTTTCTTGGTTAGAAAACCTAAAGGTTTGTCAGTTTTGTTCATCTTCTCAAATAAACAACTTTTGTTGATTTTTCTCTGTTTTCTTCTTTATTTCAGTAATTTCCACTCTAATCTTTATTCCCTTCTCTTAACTTTGAGTTTAGTTTGCTCTTTAAAGATTGTAGGTAGAGGGGCACCTGGGTGGCTCAGTGGGTTAAAGCCTCTGCCTTCGGCTCAGGTCATGATCCCAGGGTCCTGGGATCGAGCCCCACATTGGGCTCTCTGCTCAGTGGGGAACCTGCTTCCTCCTCTCTCTGCCTGCTTCTCTGCCTACTTGTGATCTCTGTCAAATAAATAAATAAATATTAAAAAAAAAAGATTGTAGGTAGAAGATTAGGTTATTTTTTGAGATATTTCTTTCTTTAAATTTTTATTTAAATTCAGTTTAGTTAACATGTAGTGTATTATTAATTTCAGGGGTAGAATTTAGTGATTCTTCTGTTGCATATAACACCCAGTGCTCATCATCAAGTGCCTTCCTAAATGCCCATCCCACCTCCCCTCCAACATCCCTCAGTTTGTTTCCTATAGTTAATAGTCTCTTATGGTTTGCCTCCCTCTGTTTTTTTATCTTACTTTATTTTTCCTTCCGTTCCCTTATGTTCCATCTCTTTTGTGTTTTAAATTCCATGTTATGAGTGAAATCGTATGATATTTGCCTTTCTCTGACTGATTTACTTCGCTTAGCATAGAGGTATTTCTTTTTCTTTATGTGGGTATTTACAGTTATGAATTACTCTGTAAGTGGTACTTCAGCTGTATTGTATCTCTTTAAGTTTTGTTATGTTATATTTTCATTTTTATTGTTATTTTTTTTAAAGATTTTATTTATTTATTTGACAGAGAGAGACAGCAAGAGCAGGAATACAAGCAGAGGGAGTGGGAGAGGGAAAGCAGGCTTCCTACTAAGCAGTGAGCCTGATATGGGGCTCAGTCCCAGGACCATCATGGCCTGAGCCAAAGGCAGATGCTTAATGACTGAGCCACCCAGACACCCCAATTCTGTTATATTTTCATTATTGTTCATTTTATTTTCTAGTTTCTTTTGTGATTTCTTCTTTGACCCATTGCTTATTTAGGAGGGAATTATTTGGTACATTTTTATGAGCTTTTGTAATTTTTTGTTATTGATTTTTAATTTCATTCTATTAAGATTAGAGAATATGCTTTGATTTTAATCCTTTTAAATTTATGGAGTTGTATTTTATTTCCTTGTATATGATCTATCTTGGAGAGTATTACATATGTACTTGAGAAGAATGTATGTTCTGTTATTGTTATTCTATTCTGTAGCTATTTGTGAGATCTTGTTGGTTTATAGCATTCAAGTCTTCTGTTTCCTTGTTCTCTCTGTTGTTGATAGCAACTAATTGAAGTCTTTAACTACTATTGTTGAATCATCTGGCCTCTTTTCTCTTATTCTGTTTTATGTATTTAGAGTCTTATTAGGTGCATATGTGTTTATTTTTTTTATTTTTTATTTTTTTTAAGATTTTATTTATTTAGTTGACAGAGATCACAAGCAGGCAGAGAGGCAGGCAGAGTGAGAGGAGGAAGCAGGCTCCCCGCTGAGCAGAGAGCCCGATGCGGAGCTCGATCCCAGGACCCTGAGATCATGACCTGAGCCGAAGGCAGAGGCTTAACCCACTGAGCCACCCAGGCGCCCCTGCATATGTGTTTATAATTCTTATCTTTTTCTGATGGATTTATCTTTATATAATTATAAAATGTCTCTACCTTAGTAACAATTTTTTGTTTGCTTTAAAGTCTGTTTATTGTTACTTTAGTTATTCTTGTGGTTTCTGTTAATATATGTTTTTCCCTCCTTTTACTTTCCATCTGTTTGTATCTTTGAATCTAAAATATGTCTTCTTTTGACAGCATATAGTTGGATCTTGCTTTTAAAAATGTAATTAGTTGTTATGTAATTAGTTGATTGAGTTGTTTATTCCATTCATATTTAATGTTAATATTGATATAGTTGGATTTATATCTGTCAACTTTTTTTCTGTATGTCTCATTTTGTTCTTCATCTATTCTTTCTTTACTGTCTTCTGCATTAAGTGAATATTCTCTGATATAACATTTTAATTCCTTTAATTTTTTCCACTGTATTTTAGTGAGTTATTTACTGTATGGTGGTTCTAGGGTTGTATATCTTGACTTAATTGAATCTACTCCAGATTCATATTACCCGAATTCTAGTGAGATATAAAAACATTATTCCTGGGTTACGTGGGTGGCTCAGTCGGTTAAGCATCTGCCTTCAACTTGGGTTGTGAGTCCAGGGTCCTGGAATTGAGCCCTGCAGTGGGCTTCCTGCTTGACAGAGAGTCTGCTTCTTCCTCTCCCTCTGACTGCTGCTCCCCCTGCTTATGCTTTCTGTCAAATAAATAAATAAAATCTTTAAAAAAAAGAAAAAAAGAAACATTATTTCTATATAGCTCTGTTCTCTCTCCCACTCTTTGTTGTTATTATATATGTTAAACCTCTATCTGTTATAAGCCTAACAAGACCTGTTATAATTACAACTTAATATATAATTTTAAGTCTTCTAAAAAATCTGAGAGAATAAAGGAGAGAAATTATGTATCTATAATATTTATGTTATTTTTACTTACTATTTTTGGTTGTTTTTATTTATTCCTGTGGATTTGAGTTATTATTTGGTAACATTTCCTTATTCTAATACAGTTTTTTCCTCACCTGGCTACTTTATGCTATTATTGACAGTTGTATCACATTTCTATATTTTATAAGGCCAACAATATGATTATTTACATATTATTTTATGTAGTTGCTTTTAAAATCAGTTATGGGAAGAAAGAAGGAATAGGCATTTTTACTATCTTTTATAACTATTAATTATATTTGCCTATACTTTTGTTTGTGGATTTGAATTACTGTGTGTGATCATTTACTTTCAGCTTGAAATTCTCATTTTGATATTTTATGACAGTTGTGTCTGGTATCAACACATTCTCTCAGTTTTTTTTAATGTGGAAGTACATTTTGCCTTCATTTTTTGAAGAATTTTGCTGGATATAGGATTCTTGATTGACAGTGGGGTTTTTTTGTTTTTTTTGGAGCATTTTGAATGTGTTACTTTTTGTTATTTCTGATGAAGAATCCACTTTTAATCTTACTGAAGATCTCTTGTTTCTCTCTTAGTAACACCTCTGATTTAGGAGCACAGGGTTGATAGATGGAGGTTTGGGACCCCATTAATCTCAGTATTCCAAGGTGAACCAATGAATGGGAGCTGGGCAGAGGAAGGGAGCCCTCAGCCTCCTAGCCATACTTGCTGCTACTTAACCTTGACCTCAAATATCTGACGGGGGGTGGGTGGTGAGAAATGCTGACCTCCTGCTTCTCCCAGTAATATACTGTAGCCTTCAGCTGCAAGTTGGGAGGAGGGAGCCCTCTGTTTTTGGCTGCACCTACTCAGCATGCAGTTTTCTTCCGCTTGGGTAAGAGAGGGACAGGGACAGAGTAGATCATGGTTTAAATGTCACAGGTTCTTATTCTTTTTACTAAGTTTTTGTAGATTTTCTTGAATAAATGTTTATTTGTTGCATGCCCATAGGATCATTTCCATTTTCTTTCAAAGATTATGTTTATTTATTTATTTATTTATTTGAGACAGAGAGAGAAGATGTTGGGGGAGGAACCGAGTGGTAGGAATAGGGATAAAGAATCTCAAGCAGACTCTGTGTTGAGCATGGAGCCCAATGTGGAACTTGCTCTCAGGACCCTGAGATCGTGACCTGAACCAAAATCAAGAGTTGGTTGCTTAACTGACTGAGCCACCAAGGAGCTCTGGATCATTTCCACTTTAAAAAATATTTTTCACCAGTTTTAAGGGATACAGCTTCATGGAGCTCCTAAACTGTCATTCTGGAAGTACAACTCTACTTCATTTTTTTAGATGTGGTTTCCTTTGAACGTTTTTAAATACCCAGTTTAATGTCTTTGTCTAGTAAGTCTAATATGTGGCAAGCAATGCCTGGACTTTGTCAGACATGGTTTCTGTTCACTGCTTTTATTCTGTGTATGGGTCACTTTCCTGTTTGTTGTTGTTTGTTTGTTTTGTTTTCAAATCTCATAATTATTTGTTGAATATTAGACATATTACATAATATATTGTGGCAACTCTGGAGGTCAGATTTCTCCCCTGTCTAGCATTTGTGGTTGTTATTCTTTATTGTTGTTGCTTTTTATTTGCTTAGTGACTTTCTTGAACAAATTCTATACTTTGTCAGCTTTATTATATGTGGCCCCGAAGTCTCTGCTTAGTTACCTTGGTGGTCATTACATGACTGTACAGAGGTTTCCTTATGTTTGGAGCTAGCAAGTCTCCTGGCCTTGGCTGGTAGGCTTTGTGTGCATGGGGTATATGTGAGTGCTTAAGCGGGCAGTGTACAACTTTGTAGTAGCTTTACTTCATGTTTGAGCAAAGCTTCAGGGTTGACCTTAATTTCCCAGTACAGCCATTAGGACTATTTGGGTTATCTGTATCTTTTTCAGTAAGCTTTGGGTCTTTCTTTCTTTCTTTCTTTCTTTCTTTCTTTCTTTCTTTCTTTCTAAGAGTGGGAGGGAGGTAGGAATGGGACAGAGGGAGAGGGCAGGTGCCATACCCAGTGTGGAGCCTGATATGGGGCTCAGTCTCACAACCCTGAGATCATGATCTGAGCTGAAATCAAGAATTCAATGCATAACTGACTGAACCACGTGGGTGCCCCTGGTTTTTGTGTCTTTCACGAATTTTTTCAGTTTCATTCAATTTTTGGACATAAAGTTATTGGTGTTAGTCCCTATTATTCTGCATATATCTATAGAATTTCTACTGATGTCACCTTTCTTACTGTTGACAAAGGCAATTTGTGTTTTCTTTCTTTCTGTCTTGATTTCCTGACTAGTCTAGCTAGAAATTACTCAATTTTATTGATCTCAAAGAATCAGCTTGTGGTTTCTTGATTATTCTCTCATTTTTCTGGGTTTCGTTTAATTGATTTCTCCTTTGATATTTAATGTTTTCCTTCTGCTTACTTTGGTTTTTAAATTTGCTTTTCTTGTCCTAGGATCTCCAGGTGGAAGCTGAAGTCTCACATCCTTCTTCTCTTATCAGTGTTCAGTGCTATAAATTTGCTTCTAAATACTGCTTTTGTGGCATCCCACAAATCGTACATTGTATTTTTATTTTGATAAACTCAAAATTCTTCATTTCCCTTTTTATTTCTACCTATTCTTTGAGGCATGGATTATTTAGAAATTTGTTATTTAGTTTCTAAACATTTTGGAGTTTTTCTAGAGGTTTTTCTATTATTTATCTATCATTTAATTTATCTTGTGGACAGAGGACATACATTGTGTGATTTGAATCTTTTGGTATGTATTAAAAGTTCTTTTATGGCTAAGAATATAGTGTTCCTTGGTGAATGTTGCTTGTGCATCTCTGTTGCTGGGTGAGGTGATCTATAGATATCAATCCAGGCAAGCTATGTGATAGCATAGCTTTTTAGCATTTTACCTCTCTCCTTTCGATTTTCTCTCTAGTTGTACATCATTTACTGAAGATGAGGTGTCAGAATCTCTAACTACAATTATAATTTTTTTACTGTCCATGAAGCCTGGCCCAGAACCTTTTGCTTAAGTGCTCTGGGATTGTTGAATTCCCTGAAGTAGGGATTATGTCTCATAATTCTTTTGATCCCAATCTGTAGTAGTGACTGTTTAGTAAAAAATGATGTCCGTGTGAGAACTATTTGTTATACGTACGTACTGACTTTAGCTGTATAGGAAGATTCTATTTAGATGAGATGCCTTTTCAGTGAAAACATACAAGTATTTGTGTTTTATTTGATGTATGTTACTTGGAAAAGAATTATAATGTAAAAATTAATCTATGTGCCACAAAATAACTCTGTAGTTTAGCCATGAATTCAGTTTAATTCAGTTGAAATGCCATCGAGCTTTACTTTGACTAGGCATCCACAGTAGACTTCCAGTGTAGGTTATATTAGAAAAAAAGTCTTTAGAAATTTGAAATAAACTCATATTTATCACCTAATATGTGCCATTTCTGTTAATCTTAGGGCAATGAATGTTTAATTTTCTTTTCCTAAGGTGGCTTGTATATCATTTGGATGACTTACGTGATTTTTTTTTTCTCCTAGAGCCATAAACATTCTAAGTGTATACGGCCGTTTCTGCCTTACTTCAATGTGTCACATCAGTTTGCTACCTTTGTTCTTAAAGGGTCCTTTGTAAGTATGTGGGACTTTTATTTTGGTTTTGATTTGAGAAGTTATTTATTTTATCACAGGCTAGCAGTTTATAAGTGAAGTCTTCTATTAGGAGCTGTTAAGTGTTTGCATATGAATGGATACAGGCTCTGGTGTCTTCTATCTGCGGAATGGTCTTAGTCAAACAGTACAGAAGCCTAAGAGGCAAAACTCCGTGTGGCTAAAACTCTCTGTCACTTTGAAGAACACTTAACAAAAGTCAGTTTGTAACAAAATTGTTCTTGTTGGTAGAAGCATCAGTAGTTTAAGGAACTTTCAAGCATTGATCTTTTTAGTACTCTGTACAAAAAACCCAACAACATAAAAAGACACCAGATTCTTGCTGTTTCTACCTGTTGTTAATTTTGAACACAGAAAATACTGTGCTTTTTCTGACTACTAATTGCATAAAAATTGTTTTTAATACTAGAAAATTCCTAAAAAGTGTTTTACACAGGGATAATAGTAAGTATTTTGAAGCAAAGGCACTAAAATCTTTTTATTTAAACATTTGCCAAAAGTCTGTGGTATTTATAAGAAATAAAGTATTTGCTTGAACAATATCTTCCTACTTTCAGAACATTAACTATTTAAGATTTGAGGTGGGTCTTTGGCAAATAGGAATAAACTGCACATTATCAGTGGCTCATTTTTGCTGGTATCAATTTTGGAAAGCCTCAGAAGATGTGATGAACCACTCAACCATGCCTTTTTGTGTGTGTTTTCTCCTCAGAGTGAAATACCAGAGCTACAGGTGTGGTATACAAAGCTTGGAAGACCATCTACGAGATTTCTTTTTAAACAACTGGATTCTCTATGGGTAGTTTATAAAATAAATTCCTGTATTTTGAGCTTTGCAACTAGTAAAAGAGGACAGATATTTAATTAATGAATTAAGAAATTTTAATTTTATAATTGATTTTATAACTGAAGTATAATAGAGCTAAAGGTGTCCCCAGCTGTTTTTGTTTTTGTTTTTTAAATAGAAGTCCTCCCTAAGGCATAATGGAATATAGGTGTGTTTGGTCTTAGCATTTAGTTTGTTGTGGTGAATGGTACCACCATCCCTTGGCTGCCCAAGTCAGAAAATTGAGTCTTATCTGAGACCATCTTTCCCATCCACCCTATATTTGTATACCACCATCGGTCAAATCCAGAGCATTCTATCACTGATATGTTCTTCTTGCACAGTCCTCATTCTCCATTCCCACTGCTACTGCTTATTTCCATTCCTTATTATTTCTCTCTTGGATTTTGGAAACTCTTTCCTGTTTTTCCAGCCTCCAGTCTGATCCTGTCTGGCCACCCATCACACTGCTACCACATGATGTGTCTAAAATGCAGATCCGAGTTTTGTCACTCCATTGCTCAAAGTCTCTCAGTGATTTTTCCTGTGAGTTCACATCCCTTAGCATAGCACATGACTCTTGTGACCACCTCATGAGATAAAAGATGGCTTTCCTTTCTTGGTGCCTGTTCTACTAACATGGCCTGTACTCACAGACCAAACTTCTTACCCTTTTCAGAGCGTGGCGTGCCACTTCACTCCCCTCTGTGACTTTGTACTTGCTTCTTCCTCCTCCTAGAATGCCTTCTCCTCATGTCTTTGTTGTCCTTCAAGACTCAGCTCAGGTGCTACTTCCGCTGAGGCTTTCCCCACCAGTCCTAGCTCACAGCCACCAGCATAGCACCATAGGAGCAGGTGCTTACCTAGTTAAGCACTTTTGCCACTACACTGGGCCCCTTGAGGACTGGGGCCATGCTTTATTTAGCTTTTTACTCTGGGTCCCTACCATCATACTTATTAGCACATGGTAGTTCCTCAGGAAACATTTCAAAGAATGTGACTTGGTCCAAGTGAACACATTACTTCACCTAATTGACACAAATCTACTTTTCCTGGAAATTATTAATGTTTTCTGAATCAATTAGTCACTATCGATGATTGAACACCATTTCTGCATTAAATTCTAAAGAAAGCAGTTTGCTTTTTGCACAACAAATTGCTAGATATAGCATATTAAAATCAATTTTCCCCACAGGAAAAATAATATCATTTGGGTTATTACCTGAGCCAGAATGTGGTGTTAGGTATTTCATGGATCTGACCAATGAGTTATTATTAAAGCAAAGATACGGTATAAGCCCTTTGAAGTCAAAGTAGAAAAAAAAAAACTGCTCATATTTCCTGAAATGGGCATACATGTAATGCCTACGTTAATTATGCAAAGCATTCTGGTGTCTTCAGAGGTCCACATGCAGCACAGAACACCTCCATGTAGGGAGTGTTTCTCTGGGGAAGGTCATGCACTGAGTGAAGCAGTTTGTAAACAGTTTGTTGTTAAATCCTGCAGCAACCCTAGGAGGTATGTATTTTCAAACCCCTTCATTTTGTGGCTAAGTGGCTTAAAAAGATTAAGCTGCCAAAAGCATAAATGTGACATAAACCTAACTTGCTAATTGAAATGTATATTGAACATGTCAAAAGTAGGACCTTTTTTTCTTAATAATTAAAGGTTTTCTGTGATTAACAGCTGAGTCATCAGTGAAGGTGTTTTTTGTTTTTTGTTTTTTGTTTTTTTGTTTTGGATTTTTCTCCCTTAGTAAAGTCCTAAAAAGTAAATAAGCAGATCTCTTATTTATGTGTATTGAATATACATGGGTTCTGAGGAGCTTACAGTGTAATAGCAAAGAATAGACAAATAGAAATTTTGGTGTCATGTAGTCTTTCTTCCTCCATGGAGGGAAATTCTTTTGTTTGTTTGTTGTTTTTTTTTTTTTTTCTCCACATCTTTAATGTCACTTTCGAGAGAAATTCTTTTAAAATCCTATCTACAAAGTATAA
Organism: Lontra canadensis; assembly: GCF_010015895.1. Lineage (NCBI taxonomy): Eukaryota > Metazoa > Chordata > Mammalia > Carnivora > Mustelidae > Lontra > Lontra canadensis. The sequence continues at coordinate 8,194,214 of NW_022631058.1, read as the reverse complement.
TTTTATAAGATCTTCTAAATAACTTAACGAAAAATATCCCAAGGCCTTGATTTTGGGTGTGGCCTTCCTGAGTGGTTATGAAGTTTTAGCAGAAGTGAGTCTGGCTTTTCTTTAAGTTGACTTTTCAAAAAGTTGATTTTGCCCAAATGAGATGAGCCAAAGCACCTGGCCTTGACCTCCGCATTTTTGTTTTCCAGCTTCTCGACAGTGGCGGCACTTTCACCCTGGAGCTGCGGGAGGACGAGCTCTTCACGCTCACCACTCTCACCACGGGGACCAAGGGCAGCTACCCACTGCCTCCAAAGTCCAGGCCCTTCCCACGGATTTATAAAGATGATTTCGATGTTGGTAAGTTTTGTTTGTTTGTTTTTACTAAAACTTAACATGGTTTCCCTTTTTAGCACTAGTGGGTAGATTTCTACCTGTCAGATGGCTGCGTGATAGAATTCCTGTAAAATGTAGCTCTCAGTGTCCTTGCAGTAACTGAGACCTTGTTTCTGTGTTACCTCAAGGCGACTCAGCTTGCGAGCCCTGTATTTTTCAGTGCCAGAAAAAAACGGAGAGGTCATTGTGAGAATGGAAGCTATAATCCTAACTTGGTTTTGGGGAAGCTTAAGGTTTGTGACCCTGCCAGTGCCCTGTTACTCACATCTCATGAAAGCCATTCCTGGTTTCCTCAACGAGTGTGGAGGTCAAGGTCCTTCACTTTCCGCAGGGCTAGTGGACTGAATGCTGAGGGCAGTTAGGTTCCCCGTGGGTGCTTCACCTTATTATCTACCTGGTAATTTTATGCTTACACCCTCCTGGTTTTCTAGGAAGATCTGTCTAAAGCTATTAGAAAAGCTTTTGATTTTAGGTAACGTAAGAAAACGGCTTGAAAAGTTGGAAGGCACAGTCATTGTGGGTATAGGCCCAGATCACTCAGTAAGTGACAGAACTTGGTGACCAGGAGATGAACAGCTGCTGGATCTCACAGACGGGGTCAGGCCGCTCTCTTCTTTGCTCCTAAAATCCATAGCTGTAGGAGAGAAGCAGGGAAGGGGACTGCCATTGAGAGAGCATCTTGAACCTCCTGTCTGCAGGGCTGCTCTTTGCAGCAAGGCTGGTTGGAGACTTCCTGCTACCCCCTCCTGGTCACAGTCATGGCCGCAGGTCTCAGCAGCCTTTCCCAGGAAGAGATATGTGGGTTAATCGCAGTACGAGGCCCCTTGGACTGTGTATTGGAGTCCTCTCAGTTATTTGCAGAACAGAGACAACAGGGACCCTCGGAAGCTCTGTGCTTCGTTTCCTGCCAGTTCTCTGAAGTGGCCTCTTAGATGAATGCGTGAATAGGCCACCAGAAATGTCTTTGCAGTCTGTTGCTCACTTGTGTCGTGGCCAAAGTAACTCCTCTTGTCTTCAGTAAAGGAGTCTGTGTGGGATACGGCCTCATGAATAAGAGAGAAGTTCCCCCAACACCAGAATTACTTATTCTATGACCTGAAAACCGAAAAGCAATTCTAAACCTTCAAGTCTAAAATGTAATGCTTTATTGACTGCAAAATAAACTAAAAACTATAAGTCAGGCTGTAGTGCTCCTTTATGTGTTTCTTAATTTCTCAAATGATGAATAGGAAAACATTTAGAAAAGTATGAAGTGTGAAATTAGCTGTAAGATTATGACTAAATTTGCTCTTCTCTAGCCTTTGTCATTGTAAGAGTGTAATTTAATTAAACCAAAAAAAAAAAAAAAGATTGAAAGATAGCTGAGGCCCAACTGCTTCTGCTCCATTTTAGAAATAGAAAAGAAAATTTGTAATATTTAAATTCTGTGGTTGACATAGTGAGCCTTTCCTAATCTTCTGTCAGCTAATGACTGTGACCAGGGACTTAGAACCTTGTTTGGCAGACACTAGAAATAACAAAACTAGCTCTTATTGAGCCCTTGCTAGGTGCTGCTTTATGTACACGCTTGACGTGCTTTCTTTCATTTAATTCTCTTATCCTCATGCTCACGTAGAGAGGGGGGTGCTTGAGACACAGGGCAGTTAAACAAGTTGGCCAGGGGGACAGACTGAGCAAGAATTTAAATCTTGGGTCTGCCTTTCTCTAAAACTTATGATGTTTCCTCTTATGCAGTTGCATGGATTAAATATGTAAAGTCTGTCTATCAAACTGATCGTATTGGTATTGAATAATAATGATGATGTACTTTATTAACTTAACCCCTAAACTTCCGCTTGTTATAAGTATCATTTACTTATTTAGGACTTCTCAAAAGTGTTTAAAAAATGTGCCATAAAATATCAGAGAAGAAAGATTCTGTAAGGATTTTATACTAACCAGAGAATTTAATTGTGTTCTGAACAGATTACCCGTTTTTTAGTGAAGCTCCAAATTTCGCTGATCAGACTGGCGTCTTTGAATACTTTACGAACATCGAAGACCCTGGGGAGCATCGCTTCACACTACGCCAAGTTCTCAATCAGCGGCCCATTACTTGGGCTGCTGATGCATACAACACCATCAGTATTATAGGAGATTACAAATGGTATATAAAATTGGTGTCCTTAATGTAGATCCAGCCGAAATAACCTTGTAATGTTGTCAGGTACATTCTGAAGTTAAGACTGTTCAGTGGTCTTCCTTGTACAAGAACCTAATGGGTGTGTGGTAATTGTTGAATATCAAGGCCACAAGCCAGCATGTGGTTATGCCACCTCAGTGTCCTTCCCTCATATTTGCCAGTTTAATAGTGATTGTTGCAGGAATAGGTTGCTTTTAATGTAAAAATTAAGGACTTTTGGATCCACTTGTAATTTAATATTTATAAACAGATCTAGTGATTTGTGTATTTTTGGTTTTGCTGGGGAGTTGATTTGTTGATCTGGTGTTGCCACCTGCTGGATCCATTGTAGACTTACACTGTTTTAGCCTTCGTGGAAAATCTGTTCACCGGCTGACGGTAGATGGCAATAGTGAAAAGCAAATCAGCTTTTACTTGGTGGGTGAGTTCAACTCTTTTCTTTAGGCATTTGTTAAAGACACAATTTATATTTATTCTACACTTCAAACATAATGACCAAACCAAAACTTCACCTTCATTATTAAAGTCATTTGTGGGATTTTAATGTACTGATTTATACCTGTTTTAGGTGTTTCTTTTGTACCTTTTCTTTTAACTAGTATAATTCTGTGAAACAAAACTCACACATTCCAGGTTTTGTGATAGTAGCTGTTAATGCCAAGTCACCAAGCAGCCGTATCTATTACTTGGAAATTGGACTAGGCAGGGATGATAAATCTGAGAAGAGCCTTGACTTATCTGTGGCATGCTGCTGAAAGTCCTTATCCCTTCTCTATTGCCTTATTCCCTATTAGAAATCCCAATTCTAGTTCCAAGCTCTGCTGTAAGTCTTGAGAAATTTTTAGTTACCTGGTTTCTAGAACCCAGAGTTATTGGGGTACAATGAAGAATGCTTTCCTAACTTAGGATAACCCTGCAAGGCCTGTCTTTTTATACAACAAAAATGCCATTTATCCCACATCTCTGTAGTAGACACTATCTCGATTTTCTGAACATGCTAGTGAGGTGTGTGATTTTTTTCATTTGCTACCCATGGTCTTATTATGAAACAGGTAGCTGGGTTTACTTGTCTAAGGGATGGCCCCATTATTTTGATTGCCAGTTTGGAAGCCAGCTATCATAGAAAACCTTTAACTTTCTGCAACAACTGTTATCCTCCTTGCTTGTGAGCGCTACAGAAGAGTGGCTCTCCCCGAACCCAGACTTCTATCTGGCAGGGACTCTAGAAAAACAAAGGCTCTTCAACTGTCGTAGAGATGGGATAGAGCACCATCCAGAGAGTAACCAAGCATCTTCATAATTTTGAAGATTTTGCAGTATTTAAATAGCAGTGATCATCTTTACCGCTGCAGTGGGTAAGGAGGTGGGAAGAGAGGGAAGCAGGCAGGGAGGGAGAGAGTGACACAGTTTGAACGAGAAAGAATGGGGCAAGGGCAGTGACGCCCTTCGAGAAGGGGCTGTTTTTATCCATCTTAGCCCTGCTTTCGTCGTGCAGCCCTCTGCTCAGGAATATGCAGTGACTCTCGCCAGCAGCCCAGGCAGATCTACATGTCTGGGCCTGACTTCCGAGACCCTTTCAGATTCAGGCTCTTCCTATTTATTATGTGCTGTTTCCCAATATTTCCTCCTGGATTCGAGGTAGCCTTCTTCTAATGTTATATTCTTAGGATGAGAAGTTGTTTTATTATAGAGAGATAGAGATGTGTTAAGATACTTAAAAACAATAAGTACTATTTTTCCAGTTACATTAAAAGAGGCAATGAAATGACTTAACTTCAGCCACATAAAACTTAAAACTGTCATCAATGAGATTTTTTTTTCAGGAATCAAGATTCTTGAAACCCATCCCTGCTACACGCACAGACTAAGCAAATCACATACTCACCTCAATTAGAAGTCTGGCAGCATGTGGCTGTGAAGGGACACGTCTGTGCAGCATTCGGAGAGGCATAATTAAGAGTGCTAATTAACGGTTTCATTCTGCAGGTCCAATCTGACTGTAACGTGTGATGTTTATATAGAGACTCCTGAGAAGGGAGGAGTGTTCATTGCCGGAAGAGTAAACAAAGGTGGTATCTTGATTAGAGGTGCCAGAGGAGTTTTCTTCTGGATTTTTGCAAATGGAACCTACAGAGTTACAGGTGATCTAGGTAAGTGACTTCTTGTGTAGCACATGACTTGCTATGACATACGCCACGGTGAGCTTGTCACTTACTGTGTAATGAGAGAGCTTTACCTCAAGGGCCTTGGGCGTCTAACTGGGAAGAAATTCAGCACATGGAAGCAAAAACCAAGTGATTCAAAATTGGAGAGTTAATTAGAGAGGGAGCAGTGTAAAAGGAAACAGTGCTGAGCTTTTTCAGGTAGAGCTGAGTGAGGCTGTCAGGGTAGGATTCGCATAGACTGGGGTGAGGTGGATGTAGTACGGAGAGAATGACCAGGAAACCCCATAAATAAAAAGCAAGACTACAAGAGTGTGCTGGTGTGCTTACGGAAATACAAGGAGAAGGAGTTGGTCTGCTTAAAATGGAGAAATCCTGTTTCCCAAATTATTGAATAATTTGAAAATAGCTTGACTTTTTTACATTCATCTTGAACAGCCCTTGTCTTATGTAGAATAGTATTTTATCCAGGATAGGTGCTTAAAATATGTCCGTGTTGAATTCTAATTCACTTTGGTGTTGGTACACCCACTCTGTTGAAAAAGACCGTATTGGTGCTGTGTCTTCCTGATTGCTTGCCACTTGACTTCCCTTGCATTTGTGAAAAACCTTCTCTCCTATGCCACTCTTCGCCTCTTCCTAAGGTGGAAAGGGCTCCACAAGTAAAAAAGAAAGAGTGGGTTATAAGGACAGTAGAGTAGGACTGCAGAATCATAGCATGACCCATCTGGAACATTGCTTGCTGACTGTTGAGTCCAAACCAGAGAGGTTAATTGATTTGCCCGAAGTCTCAAAATGAGCTCGTAGCAGAGCTGGAACTAGCAATTTACATCCAGGTCTTTAGTCCCCACTGTTCTTGTGTTTTAAACTGCCCACTCAACATCTTATTCTGGTTTCTCTCAGGCGTTCAAGTGTAACCCATCCCCAAATTAACTCATTGTTTTCTAATTCTTAGTTCATGCTATTCTCATGTAACCAGTTAGGCCAGCTGGAAATCTTGTGGTGACCTTTGACCACTGCTCCTTATTTTTATCCAGTCCAGTTGAGTATAAATTTGTGCCTGAACTGTAGAAGCTGACACATTATACAGTGGTTGGTTTGTGAGTTTAGTTCACTGGTTCTCCTGTGAACTCACATAGAATATGTGGCCCAGAGGAGGATCCCAGGACATGCTTGTGGATTGCATGCCTGAAGGAAGGATGTTTTGTTTTAAATCAGTGGTAGATCTGGAAAGGTAGATCTTTATTAAGGCTTACTTTGTCACATATAAATGCTGCCTAAGTACCCTAACTGAGCTCTGTGATTCTGTGCTTTTGATTTTAAAAATATATCAGGATAATCTTTCTGTGTTGCAGCTGGATGGATCATATATGCTTTAGGACATGTTGACGTTACAGCAAAAAAATGGTATACACTCACGCTAATTATTAACGTAAGTAATGCTGACCAGTAATGCCTGGAGGTAAAATATTCTTTTCTTGTGCCTTTTTGGCATTTTCTATTATCAGGTAAGAGGGGAAAACTGTGATAAATGTAGTAATGGAAACAGGCAGAGAATCTGCCAGGATGCCAGCAAACCAGCAGACCCTAGGGTGATAGTGTGTGTCAGGGTAAGCCCGCAGGAGAACCACCAGCTGTTGAATTTATCGCTCTGCAGTTTTTTAGAATTTTGGTTCTGTTTTTTAAACTCAGGGGTAATTGGTAGATAGTCAATAATTGAATCAATTTTTTTTCCAAGTTGGCTGAACCAAAATTATAAATTGGAGCCTATAAATTTATTTTTGGTAGTTGAGAATAATTTGGTTTTCAGCGATAAGTACAATTTTTTAGAAGTTGGTTTCCATGAAGACCCTTGTCAAAGAACATACCAGATTAATTGTAGGATCACAGCATCTAAACATATTTGTCCACATCCCTGGGTGATCATGAGTTATTGCTGGACATGCGTCCAAGGGATGCTGTGTGGAAACTTCTGTGTCACACAGGGCTTCTCTCTGGCAATAGGGTTCTGTCCTAAGTTGGTTTAGGTTAGAACAGCAGCTAAATTATGGAAATCAGATACTGTTTTCAGGTTGTTCGTGTCTTTTAGCCAACCACCCAAAATGACTACACGTTTTTCAGGTGGTAACAATACGTTTTGAGCACCTGGTTTGGGAACAGCATTGTGTGTTGAACTCTGCCACCCTCGATGGGCACAGCTTTATTCCTAGTTCTTCCCTCTCGTGGAACGGAGGCGTCTGGGCTGGCTTGATGTGCATGTGGAGGGGCGGGTCTGCTAGCTGCCTCCGGGGCCGTGTGTGCTGCTGTTTGATTAGGCAGACATTTAGAAATGTAATTGTGTTTTGAATTTTGACAGGTATTGCCCTATTGCTAGCCAAGCTGTATCCAGTTTTATAGCAGTTATAATAATATTTGATATTACCTATATTTAAGGATTATTTTTCAAACTAATTGATATGATTTATATTTCCATGATAATTAGGGAACTTTACCCCTTATTATGTTTATTGGCTATTTGTATTTTTCTCTCTTCTATGAAGTTCCCCGTTTGCATTCTTTCCTCATTTTCTTACTGTGTTTTCTTTTTCTGATGGATTCATATGAATTTATTATATATTCTGAGTGATGACCTGTTGTCTGTTATGTATGTCACAGATAATTTTCTTCTGTCCTGTTGTGTGTATTTTTTGCCCCATGGTATGTTTCATGAATAGAAGTTTTAAATTTTGATTCTGCCAAATATTTCACTTTTTTTCATGGATTTTGTGTTTTGTTTAAGAAGACCTTCACCTTTCTCAAGGTGAGGAACATTTTTTTTTTTAATAAAATAAAGTTTAGGATTTTTTTTATGTTGAAGTCTTTTTTTTTTTTAAGATTTTATTTATTTCAGGGGGGAAGGGGCAGAGGCAGAGGGAAAGAGAGACTCCCAAGCAGACTCCTGCTGAGCAAGGAGCCCCACATGGAGCTTGATCCTAGCCGAGATCATGACCTAAGCTGAAATCAAGAGTCGGATGCTTAACTGACTGAGCCACCCAGGCACCTCCCCCACCATGTTGAAGTCTTTAATACATTTGGAATTTACTTGTAATCATAAAGGGGATGAGCCCAATATAATTTTTTTTCATAACAAATGGATGGCCATCATCATTCATTACATAGACTGTCCTTATGCCTATGATTTAAAGGCCACCTTTTTGATGTAACAAATCATCACATGTGGATAGGTGATTTCTGAACTTTGTTCTTTATATCGGTTTGTCTTTTATTATCCAGTATCACACTTTAAAGTGTGTTGACTTTCCAAAATCTTGGATTACACAGTTTACTCCCTTGTTCCCTTCAGGTTCTTTCCTGACCACCTTGTATTAAACAGCACACATCTTCATTTCTGTCCCTCCTCCCTTAGGGAATGAAGTGAGCATCCTTTCTTTCTTTCTTTCTTTCTTTCTTTCTTTCTTTCTTTCTTTCTTTCTTTCTTTTTATTACTTATTTGAGAGAGAGAGAGAGAGAGAGAATGAGCAGAGGGGAGAGGCAGAGGGACATGGAGAAGCAGATTACACTGAGTAGGGAGCCCAATGTGGGGCTCGATCCCAGGACCCTGAGATCATGACTTGAGCCGAAGGCAGATGCTTAACCCACGGAGCCATCCAGGCGGCCCGTGAGTGTTGTTAGCAGCAGGCATGTTTGGACCAGGCAGATCCGTGTGCAGACTTCCTTGCTGACACCTGCTGACTCCCTGCAAGTTGATTCACCTCTTTGAGCTTCTGTTTCCTTATCTGTAAAAGGAGGATAGCTTCTGTAGGTTGTCTTAGGATTAGATGTTTTTTTTTTCTTTCCTTTAATACATGTCTATTTGACACCTTTTATGTGTACTTTCCTAGGTGCTAGGGATGCAGCAGTGAAAAAGACACACAAGGTTCCTGCTCTCTAGAGCCTATATTCTTCTAGGACACGCGTTGGTAAAGTCTTTCTGTAAAGGGCCAGATAGTAAATATTTTAGGCTTTGTGAGCCATCTGGTCTGTGCAGCTTTGCTCAACTTTGCTTGTATCATGAGAAAGCAGCCACGGACAGTAGGTAAAGGAATGCATGACTGTGATTCCAGTAACGTTTTATTGATAATAGGTGGCTGGCCTGTGGGCCGGAATGGCTGCCTCTTGCTCTAAAACAGTTAGAAAATCAAACAAATCAATCAGTCAGTTAATTTGTGAAGAAAACAAAAACAAAAACAAAAACGAAACGGGACAATGAGATAAGGTGGCTCCCCTGTCAGGATTTTCCAGGTCCAGAGACCAGGGAAGGACTCTTAGAGTTGGTGCTCTTTGAGTTGAGGCATGCCTGGTGGGAAGAGTGTTCTGAGCAGAGGAGGCCGCTCGTGACTGGGCTGGTGTGAGGAGCAGCCTGGAGGCCAGCGGCAGGCGTGGGGAGGGGGTGCAGGGCACCTGGGCCGTATGACCATGGGTTGGCTCCGGGTTAGTAGTCCCTGGTGGCCACTTTGAGGGCTGCGGAGAGCTGTGCATGTGTGTGGCAGCAGGAACGTGGGTTCCCTGAACGTGGAGTTGGACAACTAAGATTTGGGTTCCAGCTCTGCTGGTGAACCTGTGATTTTGACTTAGAGTCTCATGTCTCCGTATCTTTCTCCATAAGATGAAAGAACAAAATGAAGGCCCAGCGCATTGTAATTCTGTGACGTATTTTGGTCCTCGGTCTAGTGCTTTGGATCTTTATTTAGCTCTTTGCCCTTTGAATTAGCTACTTTTACATGTTTAGCTGCAATTGATATTCTGTGACTATATGCTCATAAATGTGCTGTAATAATAATAATAATAAGAGCTAACATTTACTCTCCACTGTCTGCCGGGCACTTGGCTCTGTAGGAATGGCAGCTGTCTGAGAAAATTATTTTATCTTTCTCTGTCAGTGACCAGTGAGTCCTTTCTATGGATATGTCCCTTCTTACCCTCTGATCTCCCCGACTGCAATCATCAGTTTAACTGATGGTTACTATTTTTCTAACCTAAGCGTGGGCTCTTCATGTGACTTTGAAGTGGTATTCTGTACATGGGGTCAAAAGGACTTAACTAGATGGGTGGTTTGGCTCCAGTAGCCGTGTCGAAAGAGCTGGTGCCTGTTGGACAACGTGTGTGCGTGCAAGTACTGGTAAATTACAAATATTTGTTTATTTTAGTGGGCTTTTATCCAAAATTTTATGATGTTATGGAAAGTTTTACATTTCTGTAGGTTTTACAGCCTCTTGGTGAGGTACAAGGAAATCCTGAGGTCTTCCTCGTGCCTTGGAAACTCTTTACATACGTAGATAAGAATTTCCTCTGAGAGAATTTTTCCTGTGTTTCCAACTTTTGCTCAGACTGTGGAATTATGTTTTGCCATGGTCTGAACTGAGAAGGATGTTAGCTCCACTGACTAGACTGGCTGTACACATTATGAAACAGACCACAGAGAATCTTTTGCATATGTCTTCAAGGGGTGCATTTGTTTTTCCTCCAGGGCCGGTTCTCCTCTGGCATGCTGGACAGCCAGTATGTCTGGACGAACATCCCTGTGAGTTTCCCGAAGAATGGCTGGGCTGCCATTGGAACTCACTCCTTTGAATTTGCACAGTTTGACAACTTTCATGTGGAAGCCTCAAGCTGATATTCACGGAGCACCATAAAACCACTCTTTGGATTTTCTTTCTTTTGTTTTTGGTTTTGGTTGAGAGCCAATTCTTTTGATGGATCAATATTGAGCCTCTTGGAGGCTAACAATAGTGAAGAGTAAATGGGGAGAGAAATACATGTTTACTTGATCTTCTGGAAGATATTTTTAGAACTAGTGCCCAGGGGAAACCGATGAATCTTGAACATGACCTGATATGTCCCCTAAAATTCAAGCTGTGCAGCGGTCCCATTGTGAGGAGCGGTTTGGGTGGTTCACACCTCAAAGCCTTGGCATTGATGCTGAGGTGGCTGTCTTCATTGAATGAGCAAGGGATGGCGTGGATGGCAGTAACTCGATCATCACAGAGACGGACCGTGTGTCTGAGTGAGCAGATGGCCTCGTCCAGAGGTCACACCCCACCATAGGGAACTGAAGAACACTGGAAGTGCTGCTTTTTGGAAACTCCTTCAACACGTTAATCTTAACACTCTAAAGAGTATTTTTTTCTTTTCCTTTTTACGATGATGCTTCTGAATTATAGATACGATGAGTGGATCATTTGAAAAATGCCTCACTAATAAACTACCTCTAAAGCTAGTCCTGCAGTAATCAATGTGAGCAGATTAATTGGGCTGTCCGCAGTTTTTAATTCTTTTAAATCCAACCTTTAGTCTTGTAACCCGTAAAGCTCTCTGTGAACATTTTCCCAAGTGGCTGGAAGGAGGACAAAAATCCCATGTGGCCAGTGCTGTTCGCGAGTCTACAGATGAAGCTGTAGCAGTTCTCTGGTGTGTCATTTCATGGTGCCTTTCGCAGCCTGTCTTCTTGTGTGCCGCGGGTCACGGACTAACACAGCTCATGACTTCTCTCTGTGCATGGAAGAAGGGGAACACTGAGCTTCTGCCAGTTCATAGAATTGGATCATCCTCTAATATTCGTGTGATTAGATGCATTTATTTCACGAAAGTACAAATGTGTTTATATTTAAGTGTGGGGAGCAAATTTCTCATGCAGTATAATTTATATCTAAACATTAATGAACCTCCTAGAAACACCTCCATCATTCATGTCAATAAAGTAAATTCTAGAATTCTCTAAAGTGAAAGTTCGAAACTTCGTTGGACTAATCCTATGATTTTAGAATTTGTAATGGTTTAACATAGGCTAAATTGACGTGAAGTTTCATATTTCTGTTAAAGACAAGAAGCTAAATATTAGAATATATCAGATTATAGAGAAGAAGTTTTAATTGAAACCAACTCTAAGTGATTTCCACTTCAGGTCTACATATTTTTTTAAGTTAACTTTATTGTGGTATAATTTACATACAATAAAGTGTCCCCATTTTAAGTATACAGCTCAGTGAGCCTAGACAAGTGGATACACCCACAAAACCAACACCCCAGCCAATACGGAATATTTCCATTACCCTAGAAAGTTCTCGTGTGCACCTATGCAGTAATATCCTCTCACCTGCCCCCATCTCAGGCAACTGTCGATCAGATTTCTGTTGATACTGATACGTTTTCCTTGTTCCAAAACATTATAGAAGTGATATACACTATGTACTTTTTTGTGAATGGTTTCTTTCATTCAGCATAATGCTTCTGAGATTTGTCCATGTTGCTATGTATATCAATGGTTTGCTCCTTATTTCAAAGAATATTCCATTGTATGGTTAAACCACAATTTGTCATTCTCCTCCCTCACTTTTTGGAATTACAAATAAACCTGTTATAAACATTTGTGTACAAGTCTTTGTGTGGACATATGTTACCATTTTTTATTTTAAGTATTTATTTTAGAGAGAGAGAGCAGGCAGAGGAGCAGAGGGAGAGTGGGAGAAAGAGTATGAAGCAGACTCCCCACTGAGCACAGACCCTGCCTCGGGGCTCAATCTTATGACCTCGAGATATGACCTGAGTCGGACACTTAACCAACTGCACCACCCAAATGCCCCTATTTTCATTTCTTAATCAATACCAGAGTGAAGCTGCTGTACTTTAGGGAAATGTATGTATAGCTTTATAAGAAACTGCCAAACTGTTCTCCAAAATGCTTGTATGATTTTATACTCCCATCAGCAGTGTTGGAGAGTTCTGGTTGCTCCACATTCTCCTCAATGCTTCATGTTGTTACTCTTTCTAATTTTAGGTGTGTGGGTGTGTAGTTGGTGCATGAGATGTTGAGCATCTTTTCATGGACTTAGTCATTCATATATTTTCTTTTGTGAAATGTCTGTTCAGATCTTTTGCTAAAAAATAGGGTTTTCTCTCTTATTGAGTTGTAAGAGCTCTTTATATAGTACAGATGCAATTTTTAAAAAGGTTTTATTTATTTATTTGAAAAAAAAAATGCATGAGTAGGGGGGTGTGGAGGAAGAGGTAGGAAAATTCCAAGCATACTCCCTGCTAAGCATGGAGCCTGATGCCGGGTTCAACGTCATGACCCTGAGACCATGACCTGAACCGAAACCAGGAGTTGGAGGCTTAAATGACTGAGACCCCTGAGTTTACCCAGATGAAATTTTAAATCAGATATTTTATAAATAGTTTTCTCCTAGCCCATATCTTTTCAAGAATATAAAATTTTAACTTGGAAGTACAGTTTATAATTTTTTTTTTTCCTTTTAGGGTAGGTGTTTTTTGGTGTCCTAAGAAATCTTTGTCTATCCTAAATTCACAAAGATCTTATTCTTTGTTTTCTTCCAGAGGTGTTATATTTTTAGCTTTTAAATTCAGGTCTGTGAACTATATTGCATTACTTTTTGTATATGTTGGGAGGTGAGATTTGAGTTTCATTTTTTTCCCTTTATGGATAGTCAAGTTTTTTTTGAGTATCATTTGTTGAAGATACTATCCTTTGTGAAAAATCAATTGACTCTCTATGTATACATCCAGAAGTAAACACTGTATTCTGTTCTGTTGACTTATATGTCTGTCCTTAGGCAAATACCACACTGTCTTTATTTCTGTAGCTTTATCATCAATGTCAAACTCAGTTTAAATCCTCTCCACTTGTTCTTCAGAATTTTTTTTGCTAATATAGGTAAACGTAAAGTTTGCATATAAATTATAGACTCGCCTTATATATTTCTGCAAAGAGCTTGGGGAATTATTATTTAGGGTTACAATAAAATTACAGTTCAATTTGGAGAGAATGGATTTCTTACTTTTATCGACCCTTCAATCCATGAACATGTTCCACCTTCCACATGTTTAGGCTTTCCATACTTTTAGCCATTTCTGTAGTTTTCTGTAGAGACAAAGTTTTGCATGTATTTTAAATTTATTATTAAATATTTTATGGTTTTTCGATGCTGTTGTAAATGATATTTTTTTTATTTCCTTTTTCAATTATTTGTTGCACATACATTGAAATACAGTTGCTTTTTTTGGTTGACCTGTAAATACCGCTGCTTGTCCCAGCCTTCCTGGGAGGGGTGCATCATTGAGTGTACCAAATGCCTCCAGTGGCCACACACCACTGGAGCAGGGAGGAAGAGCACCCTGGCACAAGGATGGTAAGCGCTTCTCCCCTGCAACGCCCCTGCGATATCTCCATGCTGCCTGGCAAAAGAAAGAGGTTTGCAGATCCCAGCTCCAATATCACAGAGCAGGTCAAAACGGGCCTGGGGCCTGGGAAACCCTAACAGAAGCAGCACTATTCCAATTTCTACATTTCTTGTGTTAATTTTGGCCGTTTGTGTCTTACAAGGAATTTGTCCACTTCACATAAATTGTCTAATTTATGGGCATAAACTTGTTTGTAGTATTTCCTTGTTATTATCTGTAAGATGTCCCTAATATGGCCAACTTGTGCTTTTTTTTTTTTCTTTTGACCTTTATTAGTAAGAGTTTTGTCAGTTTTATTTATCTTTCAGAGAACCTGCTTTTGGTTTCTTATATTTTTCCCCCTATTGTTTCTTCGGTTTTTTTGGTTTCATCCATTACTGCTTGTACCTCTATTTTCTTCTACTGACTTTGGGTTTAATTTGCTCATTTTCTAGCTTAAGATGTAAGCTTAGATGATTGGGTTGTGGTTTTTTTTTTTTTTAAATATAGACATTTAACACTGTGAAATGTGTAGAACACCAAGCAGCATCTCACATATTTTGATATGTTACATGTCTCATTTTTATTCATTTGAAAATGTTCTCTAATATCCTTTTTATTTTTATTTTTTGACTTTTGTGCTAATTAGAAGTGTTTAATGTCCAAATATTTAAGGATTTCCCAGGTTTTTTTTTTTTTTAATCGATACTTCTGTTGCAGTCAGAGAGTATGCTCTCTAGGATTTCAATTATTTTAAATGTATCTAGGCTTGTTTTATGACCCAATCTATCTTAGTCAGTGTACCCTTCAAAAGAGTACACATTCTGCACTGATTGGCTGTAATGTTTTACAAATATTAATGAAGTCATGTTGGCTGATTATGTTGTGTAAGAGTTCTATGTGTTTACTGATTTTCTGTCTACTTGTTGTATCAATTACCAAGAGAGGAGCATTGAAGTCTCCAGATAAAATTTTGTGTTTTCTCTTTCCTCTTCAGCTTTGACAGCTGGACTCTTCCGGGGCTTTGAGAGCTTTGCTAGAGGCTGCCTGGGTGGTTCAGTCGGTTGGGTGTCTGCCTTTAGCTCAGGTCATGATCCCGGAGTCCCAGATCAGGCTCCCCTGCTCAGTGGGAAGCCTGCTTTTCTCTCTGCAACCCCCCCCCCCTACCCCCACCCCCTGCCACTTGTTTTCTCTCTTTCTCAAAAAAATAAATAAAAATACTTTAGAGCTTTGCTAGGGCAGGGACAGTAGCCTTGTAGCCTTTCCTCCAGGGAATGTATGGCCTTATTCCCAAGGCGAGGAATTCTCTCCGAGTGGAATGAGCATTCTCCACTGGAGTTGTTCCGATCTTGACCCAAGCCCTGTGAGAATCCTGATCATTGTACAGCTAATGGGACCCTGGTAACTCTTCTTTCCTTTGTGGATCCTTTGCCTAGCTCACAGAGTTTCACACTGTGAATACATAGCTTAGTCTAGAGCCAGACACGAAGGGAGCCCTCTGCACATGTCCGGACCTCCTTTTCTGCAGAGCTCCCTTCTCTCAGGTGCTCTGCATTGCATGTGTCAGCCTCCTCGGACTCGGATTTTATCTTCACAGCTCTGTATTTACCCCGGTGTACTGGAATCTAGTAAATGCTTCCAGACAGAAATTGGGGGTCTCAGGGATCACCTCTTTTGTTTCCCTTCTTTGAGGGCTCACAGCCCTGCGGTGCCTGCTGTCAACCTGAAACAGTTCCCATTGTTATTCTATCATGGCTTGAGATGGAGCTCTCAACCCATCCAGTTTAATATTTCGTCTTCGTAGACCTTTTCCAAAATCCTTTAATGCTAACACGTTGAGCCCTATGCCATTATGACTTTGATGATGTTTCACGTGGAATCTTACTCTTCTGAAGTAGCGTGTAGCTCTTTGGGTATAGAGAATGTATCTCATGCCTCTACATTTCACGTTTCGGGTCTCAGCACGGACCTGACTTCTGCTCAAGTTGATCTGAAACGCTGGATTTATATGTGGTTACAGGTAACCATGAATTGTACCTACCGAAGTGGATCCAGCAGAGCCGCTAGGTGAAAGCGCTTTGTAAATTGCCAGACTGTCTTGGCAATTTGTCTTGACAACTCCGAACACTGTCTTGGTCCTTTTAGGCTGTTGTAATGAACTACCACAGACAGCGTAACTCATCAACAACAGAAACTTCTCACTGTGTCCTCACACAGTGGAGGGAGCTAGGGAGATGTCTGACTCCTCCAAGAGCACTTGTTCTAGTCATGCAGACTCAACCCTCATAACCGAAGCCCCTCTGAAGGCCCCATATCCATCCCCATCCCATCCCAACGAGCATTAGGATTTCAACCCAGAATCTGGACACAAACATTCAGAACACAGCACACACCTCAAAGTGTGTAGAGTGCCATGGTGAGAGTATGGAATTTGAGTCCTAAGGTTTGAGTTCAATGCCAGCTCTGCCATTAATTTAACTTGGGCTTAATCACTTAAGCCCTCCAGTAGGAAGCTGCTGTGTGCAAAACAAAGATCTCAGGCTGGTCACCGAGACACCTTCTAGTCCTTACTCTCTAATTCTGTAACTTGTAAAGCTGCATTTCTTCATTTCATTCTAATCTTGCTTACCTGAAGAGGTAACTTTTTCCCCCTCTAAATCCGTAATGTTCACCACTCATTGTTTCCCAGACTTGAAGATGATCATACAATGCCCTGTACATTTTGTACATTTTCATTCTGGCAAAATGGCTTCATCAAGTGAAATCATGGCGCAAACGGCATTTTACCTCATTTTAGACTAATACAGAGAAGCCGTATTGCAGGTTCCATTCTAAAGGTATGTGATCTGCATGAAAAGGACCATCTTTATCACTCTCGCAGAACTGTTCATAATATGCTTAAGCTGTCACGGTGTCCAAACAAGAGACAATCAAGAGGCGTGATTTAGAAACCACAGTGTCCTGGTTTGTGCTTATACGTAGATTCTTCCTAACACTTGATTTTTCTCATGTTAATATTTTACTTTTTTTTTTTGGTTTTATTTTACTTTATTTTATTTTATTTTTGTAATTAAACCCCCACCCAACACACACCATGAATTATATCTGGAGGGTTTGTATAAAACTGACAACGTTCAGTTGATTTTTAAATCAGAGTACATACATTTACATACTAACCGAGTCAACTTTACAAAGCACTTCTTTTTTTTTATAATCATTTTTTTAAATTTATTTTCAGCATAACAGTATTCATTGTTTTTGTACCACACCCAGTGCTCCATGCAATCCGTGCCCTCTCCAATACCCACCACCTGGTTCCCCCAACCTCCCACCCCCCGACCTCTTCAAACCCTTCAGATTGTTTTTCAGAGTCCACAGTCTCTCATTGTTCACCTCCCCTTCAAATAGCATGGAGGACATGGGGAGTTAATATTTTACTTTTACTTGAAAGAAAGCTTGCTTTTCTTTGTATGTCAGAAGTATTACAATTCGATCATATTATTCTAAAAATAGCCTTTTTGCTTAATTCAAGCCCGTGACTGATTTGAAACAGTTCTAAAATGTGTTCTCCTTCTTCTCTCCCTTATTCTTTCCCCCCTCTTTCTTCCCTCCTTCCCCCCCCCTCCTCAACCACCTTCTCTCCTCCACTGCCCCCTCCTTCACCAATAAAGGAGAACTGGATGCTCCGGAGAACTGATAATTGTTACTGAACCAGGAAAAAATGCAAACACTTTGAGGAATTGTAGGGGGTTGTTGGACAAGGAATTTGAAATGATTTTGCTCCGACAAGATATTTATAGTTTTCACATTCCTGGGGGTGGAAAACATTATAGAAATAAGTGGTTTGAAGATTATACTGAAAAGGCAGTTTATTGCTCTCTGCATCTGTTTAACAGATTGCACTGATTAATGTTTTTGAATTGTGTGGTATGTATTTAACACAACGTGGGAAGTGTTTTTAAGCCCGCATTAAAGATTTTATGTGCAAGGTGGCACCATGTGCTTTGGGAATCGTCATGGACTTTGGGAGCTGCGATGTTGCCGCCGTGGATTTACTGATCTGTTTGATAACAAACAGGCTGTCAGCCTCACAATTGGAAGACCCCACTAGACACGGCAGAGGATACAAGTTCCTTCAATGAGGCAAATGGCACTAAATCTTAGCTGTGTATGGGTGGCTCAGCGTGGGGCACTTGGAGCCATGCTGCCAGGTGGGGTTGTATAATTTCTGTCCTGAAGGCTCACAAGATTTCTCACCGGCTTCTGACAAGGATGGGAATTGGTCAGGTTGTTTGCAAATGGGAAGATTCAGGATGTCTCTGTGCACCTGTCTCTTCCCAATTGTTTGCTAGCTATGTGCGTGGCTACTCCCTGGGTATAACTGGTAACAATCTCAGAACAATCTGAGAATTTACTACTGCAGAACTAGATGAGTTGAAAGTCAGTTTCTTCGGTATGGACTCCTCCTGTCTGTCCAGGTCACAGAGCCTCCTGAGGTCTCTTTCCACACACCCACTGTGACAGATTTATATAGACTTATTATTTTTGCAAATAAAACTACCTAAGATGCTATGAAAATTAATTTTATGTGTCAACTTGGATGGGCTGTGTACTCAGATATTTGGTCAAACACTATTCTAAATGTTTTCGTGAAATTATTTTTGTAAATGAAATAGACATTTAAGTCAGTAAATGGAGCAAAGAGGATCACCCTCCATAATGTGGGTGGGCCGTATCCAATCAGTCGAAGGCTTCAATTTTAAAAATGACCAACCTCATTGGAAGAGGGAATTCTGCTAGCAGACTGCCTTTGGACTCAAAATGCAACTCTTTCCTGGGTCTCTATCCTGCCAGCCTACTTGGCAGATTTTGGACTTGCCAAACCTCTATCATGGTGTGAGCCAATTCCTTAAAATAAATCTCTCTATATGCATATTGCCTACTGGTTCTGCCTCTCTGGAGAGCCCTAATACAGATGGTCTTATTTTGGAAGTTCATCTTGGAATTCTTAAATGAAAGTAGATAAAATTTTCTATTTGGAATACTGCATTACATTTTCTAATAAAAATATCATTTAGAACATGAGGATTTTGGTCTGTTTTTCATAGGGGATTGAAGAGAATATGAGAAACCTTCAATAATCATGAACATTTGTGAATGAATGTTGAATTGAAAACTTACAATTAGTCTAACCGTGATGACATTTTTCCCTCTGGCAGGTGTAAAGGATGTAAGAGCCATTAACTCAATCCTCTAAAAAGAATGCATATAGCTTGCTTGCTGGATTATGGTGATATTTAAGTAAAGTTTGTTGAAAAATTGACTTTTGAAAATTCCTCTTTTGCATGTTTCAGTAGCATTTTACTCCCACCTATTCCTTTTGCTTATTGCTGTTCAGGAGAGGAAAAAAAGCACCTGACACTTTCCTTTTCAGAAGATGCGCTGGAAAGACCAGTTTACATGCTATTGACCGGAATTCAGTAAAATTCTAACTGGAGTCACAAGACAGGCTAGGAAGCAAGTCTTCTTGCTGGGCACCTTGAGACTTCAAATGAAATTGGGGTTTAGTTACTAAGAATAAAAGGGAACATGAATGTCCAGTCAGGTAAGAAACAGCCTTTGCCACAGGGGCCTACTTTTATTAACATTATCTGGTGAAGCCTGGGTGGCTCAGCCTGTTAAGCTCTGGACTCTCGGTTCCGCTCAGGTTGTGATCTCAGGGTTGTGAGATGAAGCCCCATGTTGGGTTGAGTTGGGCTTGAGGTGGGCTCTGAGTTGGGCTGGCCTTGAGCTCAAGGTGGGCTCCGGGCTCAGTGGGGAGTCTGCTTGGGATTCTCTCTCCCTCTTCCCCTGCCCCTACGCCTGCTCTTTCTCTCTCTTTCAAAAAATTAAAAAAAAAAAAAAAAAAGAGAGAGAGAGAGTTTAAAAGCTCAGTCTGTCGAAGAACATTTTATTTTGCCTAGTTATTTTCAGGGCTACTATCTTAAAGCCAGTGGACCAGATTCATCATTTTAGGAGGGACCTCCCCCAACCCCCACATTTGTTTCTATGGGAAAAAGCACTGGCCGGCAGAGACATCACCTGCCACAGCTTTGTCCTTTTGCAGAGGAAGACAGCAGAGCCCAGGGAAGTGAGTTTGACCTTCCTGAAGCAACACCACCCTGAGAAGGCTTCCTGGAGGAGGCAGTGGGACATCTCAGGCTGTGTCTCTGCACCCCGACCCCCGTCATTGCACGTTTAATTGAAGTCAGAAAGTCTTCTGGCCCTTTGGTGCTGCCTGGTTTCTTTGCAGCGAACCCGACTACACATACCCGCCCTTTGGGAATTGCAACCCCCGGGCAAAGGCTGCAGGCGCGCTCTCTACCACTCACTCTACTCATTTTTCCGCAGTGCAAGGATCATTCCCATTCTCAGCATCTTGAAATAACAGCTGGCATCTACTGAGAACTAGTTTGTAAGCCCCATGGAAGCGGGGATCAGTTTTGATTTCACACACTGCCGTACCCGCAGTGCCTCGCGTAGTCCTCGATGCGGAATATAATACAAGAAATCAACAGCAGCCGCGTGGGTAGAGGTCGTGTTTACGCAGCGGCAGACACTGCGTTAAGCGCGTTGCACCGGGTATCTCCTTGCATCCCCGTCGCAATCCCGTGAGGTAGGCAATACTTGAAACTAAAACTTGAAAATGTGCCCTAGGATACAAACATAGTAGCGGCAGAGCCCTGGCTGGTCTGTCTGACTCCAGGCTGAATTACTAGGGAAGCTGGAGATTTTGGGGTTGCCACTGATTATCACGGAGATGTATCAAACTGTCAGATTAACTAAGAGGAATTTGAAAGCCCGCTTAGTTGACATGTTATCCGGCACTAAAGATAAGTTATTTTAACCTTATTTAAAAAATAGCAGAATAAAACAGGAAAAGGCAGACCAATGGGACAGCCAAAGATAATTGGGTATTTTTCTGGGGAACGGTGAGGTGGAGTGGAGTATGGTTATCTAGTAAGCTTCTGTCGTGTTGGAGATGTCAAGAGACTTTCTCCTGAGCCATACATTCCGTTTGAAAATGCCATCCTGTGGTGTAATCACATCTAGAGCAGAGATGAAAGGCTCAGAAATCTTACTCCCAGGATTCATGTCCGGGACACTCTTTCAAAGGCCGTGGGACGTCTGCGCGGGAGGAGAGCCGGGAGCTCCAGGAGCCATCTCTCTGAGGTATCTATGTCTTAGGCCTTGCTTCTCCACCTCATGGGGAGAGAATTTTTCTGTTTTTGTGTATGAGTTTTTTTGTTTGTTTGTTTGTTTTCCTTTCTGTTTGGCTTGAGGCATTTTTAATGCCAGAAACCTGTGTTGGGTGAACACAGGATCCTGTTTCTCAGACCTGTCTGGAGAGACTTAAGCTGTTGTGTCTGGAACAGAGAATCCTTGACGCAGACCCATGGGACTGACTTGGTCCAGGGGTCGGGTCTTCGAGGGGTGGATGTGGGTTAGAAGTCACATGGCTGCACACCTTCAAAGGTTTTGTGTCTCTCTCCTTCCATGTTTCTGGAGCCTAGTTCTCATCCGTGGAGGCACAGTGGAATCATCTGAAAAGATGGAAGCTACTGATGCCCAGGTTCCACACCAAAGGTTTGGGGGAGGAGTCCGACACTGGTACTTATTTTAGAAGTGTGCACTCTCCGTGTGTTGTCCAGGCCGAGTTCTTCCTGTGGCCTCCCAAGGCTCCTGCCCTGGCAACCATTGTCTTCTTTGCCTTGTCCCCCTTCTTGTGTTCTGACTTTTCTAGCATGCAGGCTGCTGGTTATACTGGATGGCATTTCCAAGACGGTCAAAAGAGTGTGTTTGATTGGGGTTGAGGGAAGGCGGGCAGGGCGCCTTCTACAAAAAGCCCTGAGTGAGGTGTATGTAATAAGAGACTGTTTTTCTTTTCAATTAGAAATGAATGAATGAACCTCAGGGAGGGAAAAAAAAAAATAAAACCCAAACAAGTGTGAACTAGGAGAGTTTTATAGTTTTTCTCTAACCAGTAAATCTGAGGGAATCCTAACAAATGGAAAAATTAGGCCCAATGAATGCTTTTCTAAGAAAAGACTTTCATAAAACGGACTCAAGAGGAACTGAAAACAGGAGAATGACCAATGATTGTGATGGAAATTGAGCTATTTGCCATGAAATGTCAGGTACAAACAGTTTCCAGTTGATAATTTTAAATTCTTGAGGATCTGATGGTTCTTAGGCTCATTTAAGAGTGTTCTAGAGCAAAGAAAACAGAAGTAAAGCTTCTGAATTATCTTTCAGAAGCAAGAATAACATTGGTATAAAAGAATGGGCTGGGATGGTACTTAAAAACAGCCAAGAACCTAACCTTCCCCAAGAACATTGATAAAATTCCAACTAAGGTTTAAGCACATAGAATCCAGCAAGGCAGAAAAGGAGAGGACCATGGCCGAGTGAGGTTCACTTAAACCTCAAAGATCAAAGATGGATCAGTAGTGGAAATCTGCTAATGTAACTCTCTCTTTTGATGGGTAAAGGACAGGAAAAGGATGTTGATTTCAGTAGAAGTGGTGAGGGCATTTGATGTAAGTTCATAATGTTCCAGATACACAAAACAGTAAAGTGGTAATAGATCATATTAGGGAAATTTCCATGAGTTATTTCCATTACGCTTAGTGGTAAAATAGTTCAGAACCAGTTTCTGAAGTTAGCAGTGCATGGGATGCCCATAGCAACAACCAATCTGATTCAACAAATGTAACAGGAAGTTTAGAACACCAAGTGAGCAGCATTTCCTATGTGCTCCAGGAAAGTCATCCCATCCTCCCAAAACCCTGCAGGAAAGATACTATTCTTCCCATTTTCCTGATGAGAATATAGAAGTGCAGAGAAGTAACTTGCTCAAAGTCACCCTGTCTGGACGTGACAGAGCTGAAATTTGTGCCAAAGTTCTTGACAACAGGAGACTTGCCTACATGGAGATTGGAAGATAATTTTGTAAAGATGGCATTCCCTTTACATTCATTAGTGAATAAAGCTATACTCCAATTATAATTCCAATATGTTTTTCTTAACTTGAGAAAGCAATTCTAAAGTGGAGTGGCTGTTTTTAAGTACCATCCCAGCCCATTCTTTTATACCAATGTTGTTCTTGCTTCCTAAAGATAATTCAGAAGCTTTACTTCTATTTTCTTTGCTCTAGCACACTCTGGAGGCATAGGTACTCAAGGATAGAAAAAAAAAAAAAGCCAGTCTGTAAAGAAGTATAATGATAAAGGAGTTTAAATTGTACTAAGACAGTGAGCACAGTAATGGCCCGGGAACGGATGAATGGAGGATATGGGACAGGAGGCGGGGGCACTGAGGCTATGCCATGCCCATGCCCATACATCTTATCTACAGTTGCTTTCATGGTTCAAGGGCAGAGCTGACCAGTTGCCACAGAGACCTTAGGGCCAGGAGAGCCCAAAATACTTACTGTCTGTCCTTTCCAGAGAAAGCTTTCCACCCATTGGCATGGAATAAAGTGCACATTCAAGTGTTTAGGAAAGGCTTTTAAAAATCTATGGGACTGTTTGATTATGGCCATTGTCTTATTTCTAGTGCCTCCCTCCCACCATACACATTGTAAGGAGGAAGTAGTAATTGTATCGAATGAAAGAAAAGACCGTTTTTCTTTTCTTGATGTGGGAAGAGGCCTCATGCCACCAGAAAGTCAGACAACCTTTATAAAAGGCGGAGTCAGCCCTCTGACTTAGCAAACTCACTTCAAGAAGTATCAGCCAGGGAGTGCCTAGGTGGCTCAGAAGGTTAAGCATCTCCCTTCAGCTCAGGTTCTGATCCCGGGGTCCTGGGATGGAGTCCCACGAGGGGCTCCCTGCTCAGCGGGAGTCTGCTTCTCCTTTTCCCTCTGCCTGCAGCTCCCCCTGGTTGTATTCTCTCTCTTTCTCTGTCAGATAAATAATTAAAATCTTAAAAAATAGATATGTCAGCCAACAAAAGAGACGATGATCTCATGAAGTTAGCAAAAGACATATCCAAGCATCAGAGTGTTGCTTTCAAGGTGTGGCTCCTAACTGCAATACATTGCAAATCTAAATGCCCAGCAGACAGGAAGTAAGGATGTAAACGATGGTACAGTTTCACCATGAAATACGCACCACCTTTGAGAAAGAGGGGCCTTGCTCAGGGACAGTATCATGTGCCGAGTAAGTCCACAGGCTTTGAAGCTAGAGTGCATGGGTCCGAACCCCAACTCTTTGCAGTAACTAGCTGTGCGATCCTGGAGCGCAGTTTGCCATTTGTGAAACAGCTAATAACAGCCAAGCAGGCATAACACATAATAACCTTGGTGGCTGGGGTTTTATGAGAATTAAATGAGTTAATACAATGGCTCCTTTTCTGCTCTCAGTGAATATTCGATGTTATGTTTGTTGCTTAAGATCAATGACCATGGCATGGCATTTTAAGTGATAAATTAAGGTTTGGAAAGATCAAGTACATTACGATCTATTTTATATAAAAAGCAGCCTACGCGTGAGCACACACACATAAAGGAGAGAAGCAACCACAGAATTTTCCAGCGTGTTGAAGATACTAACAGAAGTCCTCTTTGAATGAGATCTCAGTGATTTGACTTTATGTGCATGGTCTTATTTGTGTGTGTGTGTGTGTGTGTGTGTGTGTGTATGTATGTATGCATGTTTCTAATGTACCACAGAGCAGTTTTCAAAAACTTATTTAAAAAACCCAGAGGGCCAGGGTCTAAATTCCCTCCTTTTATTATCTTGCCTAAAATAAGACACAACAAGCCCACTCCTGGCAGACAGGATGCCAGGGTCCCCAAGAGATGATGGGGATATCACATGCTTGGAGACATACTGGACCACAGCAGGGAGCTGGGGGATCCTAGCAGGAGACTCCCATCACCATGGCAACCACAATGGAAAGTTGAAACAGTACTTTGGAGGGAAGAAAGCACCTTTCTTTATCATTAGGGTCATAAAAATAAGAAGCTTATAATTTTTATATATTTTTTAGCAGAAACCTTCTTTCCTCCATCAATAAAGGCCCAGAACAAAAAGTCTAGTCCTCCGACATAGGCTCAGACAACTGGTGAATGATCCAGCCCGTGAGCTCTTCTTACTAGCGGTCCTCTTTGGTAGACTTTGCCTGTTCTGATGACCTATGGACTCTGGAGATTATTGTTTAACAAACATGTTTGAAATGAGGATCTGAATGGATGGGACTCTCTTTAAGATAGAATTAGCAAATGTTCACGTTATTTAGAAGGTGCTTTGGAGTCTAGGGGGAGGGCACCCCCGCTTCTGCAGCTCTGACCCATGATGGCCCAGCTTCAACCTGGCCCCTCTGCTAGCAGGTGTCCCTACATGTCTAGAGAGATGTCTTTATTGCAGGAGAGTTATAATCACCAGAAATGAGTTGTTTTGAGCCCCAGACATGCCTCTTTTGAACTTCTGCATATTGATTCTAATTCTAGGTCAGAATGAACTCCCCGAAAGTCTACTTCTTGTCCCACTTCAAAACTCTTCAGGTAGATTGAGGTCACTGTCATGGACTGCTCTGGAAACTGATGTTTATTTTTCCTGGTAGGGTACTTCAGAAGCTCGTCGGTTTTAGGGGTGTGATGATAAAGCAGCCACACATCCCTTCACCATTGTATTTGAAAAGCTGATGTGGTTTCTCCTTGTCGCCCCTAACATGTTCCTTTTTATCTAGCTTTGCTTCAAAACCCAGGACCCATGTTCTACCTTTGAGAAGGTTTCCCCGTTCTCTGGGGGAGTTGCCCCTCTCTGCTGCCACTCCTTGCCCCACAGGGAGCAGGTTTGCTTTCAGATATGTCTCCTCCGTTAGACCGACAGCCCCAGAGACCATCTCTGGTTCCCAAGTGCTCGTCCTTGTCTGGGATGAACTCACGGCGTGGCTGGTGCTGAGGACAGGGAGACCAAGCCCCACGCACTGGGTGCCCCTTCTGATGCAGCTGAAGACAGCACTCGACTCCAGCTCTGCTCCTTGTTAGTGAGCATGTGGTTCAGTGGCTGGCAGACGATTTGTCCTTTTCCACCAGCGAGGTGTCCTGGAGTTCTGAGAGCTCCAGCTGGGTGAGACAAGGGCCCTCCCTTGGGCCTCACCCATCCTCTCAGTGAGACAGTGTTGAATTCTCATGCTCTCACCCAGTTTGGTCTTGAGCAGTTAAACTGATGTAACAGGTTGGGGTCAGGTGTGCCCCGGATCATCTTTCCCTAGAATTGCCTGCAAAGCCCCACAGCTGAGACCCAGAGATGCTAAGACCCCATGTCCTGAGCTCAGAGAACTGCCAGCAGATGCGGCCCGGCCCCTCTCTGCAGGACTTCCTGAGAGACACCAGCTGCAGAACTGGCCCAATCCTGCTGGAGGAGGGCTGGGGCGAGGGACACAGGTATTATTAGTTTGTTGGTGTGTTCCTGTGTGTGTGCATGTGTGTGTGTGTGTGTGTATAGAGAGAGACTTGATAAAGAAAGGTTTCCTTTTCCTCTCCTCTTCAAAATAAGGGATGCAGACTCCCACAGCCAGGGAGAGTCTGCACCATCCCTCTTCCCTCCAGTGTGGTTGCTGGTGGTCCCTGGGTCTGGTCGATCCAAGCCCTAGGGCTGTTGGAGTGTGGAGACAGGCCCCCGCACAGCCCAGTGACGCCGCCCGTACATCCCCTGTGGGCGTGGGAGGGACAGACACATACCCCGTGGATCTAGAGTGTGCCCAGGATGGGTGGCTGGCTGCCTCCTGTGTCTCCCTGCAAGAGAGTTGCCTTCTGGGAGAGGGGCCCCTGCAGTCTCCTCTGGGGGTGCTGAGGGAGGTGGGTGCAGGATACGCCCAGCAGGACTTCTCCATGGGCAGGGACCGTAAGGACCGCTGTCCCTCATGAGATTCCACGGACGTGCTCCTGGGAGTCCATTCTGAAGCCTTATCCGGTGAAGGGGATGGATGTCCAACAAGGTCACACCGAGAAGCAGAGGCCACCAAGAGAAAGGAGCTGGCGCAGGGTCCCAGGCAGCCAGTGGTCACCTGGGGCTCCTGGCCAGCTTCCTGCCCTGACCCCACAGCTGAAGGAGGCGGATGGCAAGAGGCTGGAGGGAGCCTGTCGGAGTTGGACGTGTCAAAATGGAGAGCGTGTCTTTAAGCACTGGAGCTATGCTGTTCTAATCATTGCAAGTGATCAAAAAGGGAGGGAACTGGGCTGCGATATTACTAAAATCCTCTTCTCTTTGGCAGAAGGAGGCTGCAGAGCAGATCCTTTGGGCAGGGCAGTTGCTGACCAGAAGGAGTATATCCTGCGTTTACACCACCCGTGAGTGACACCGCCAGGGAATGGTTCGGCTCCTTTGGGTGTCCTTATAAACAGCCGGTGTTTACTGTACCACCATGAGGCTGCTGGGGGGTTGGGTCACCTTTCCGTTTTTAGAAAGACCAAGTTCTGGTCCAGGGGACCAGAAGTCCTCTGGCCTGGTGCATGCAGTTGGGAAGAGACAGGTGTCTCCATGCTGGGGGTGTGTGGTACAGCGAGTGTGTGGGACAGGCCTGAGGGCTTGCAATGAGTAGGGTCCATTTCCTGACCAAAGGAAGGATATTCTTAGGAATATAAGCTCGAGTCACCCCACCAGCCAGCTGTGAATGACACGTGTCTCTTAGGCCAGCAAATCATAACGGATCGGATGATTTTGGGAGTATGGGAAGTTGGAAAACCCATTCTTCCTCCCTCCCTCCTTTTATTTTCTTTCTCTCTTCCTCTCTCTCTGTTTCCCTCCCCGTGCTTCTCCTTTGTGGGGTTGATAGCAAGTGCATGTTTGTTTAATTTCTGGTTATTGTCTGCCTCTTCCACTTGTCCCTGGAATTCTGAGAATGCAGCTACATCAGTTATGCTCAGCATTCTGTCTCCATTACCAGCCCAATGATGGGCACCTGGCAGGCACTCAATCAATATCTACCAAATGAATGAGTACATGAACACTCATTTGTGGTCATTAAAATAATGTTCTTTAAATTGCTGATTTTATTGTAAGCTGAATGTCCCGGTCTTCCTAGGCTGTGATCCAGCACAAGATCACGATTCCTTTGGAAGTATCCACATTGTCATGTTCTGCACTGTCTTGACCACAGGAGTCCCCTCCCCAGTGGAATTCTGGGAGTTTTCTGAGGGGCTATTGCCAGTGCTCAGGACAACTGGCCCCAGCATTCTCCCCTGTGATGACTGTCCCAGTTCCTGGTGACCCTTTCCAGTGGGCACAGCTCCCTGGGTTGGTGTCCCTCTCCAGCATCCCCATTCTGGCTTCAGGAGAGCATGGACTGCCCTCTCCCCTTTGCTTTTCCGTGTTTGGGCCAAGCTCTTCTTCTAATTCCCAGGAGCACATGAGAGATCCAGCAACCGCAGAGACTAACTTAAAGCCACCACTGGTGTTGGTGCGCACAAACTGTCTGGCCCAGACCTGCCCTCAGATTGTTCCTCTCAGGGAGCCTTCCCTGCCTACCTCCCCGCAAGTCTCCGCACAGCAGGGGCGGCTCCCGGGGCTGCACTGGGAAGGCCCCAGGCATCTCCCCTCCTCAGGGTTAAGGACAAGCTTCTTTGGCATCTAAAGAGAAAAGGAATCATTTGGTTGTTTGCCTTCCTCTCATCTAATATCCCTGCTGAAAGACACAACTTATTTGCGTTATTAAATACAGCAGTCCTGAACATCGTTTGCTTTACCCCAGTGTACAAACATCTCTCTCAGGGGCAATAGGTGGGAACCCGCTAATCCATTTTTTCTAAACCAAAACATCATCTTTCTTGAAAGTAAATTCAAAACTCCTCTCTTAGGAGGCAGAAACCATTTGCTGTGTCCAAAAATTTTTGATTTATTTTCAGTGAGGTCTACACCCATGACCTTATTATTACGATTATTATTATTATTATTATTATTATTTTTGCAAGATGACACTCATTTGGATATCACATTCTGATCCTTAGTTGGAACTCTGGGCACTACCATGCCCTTCTATTTGTTTATTATTTATCTACCAAATATTGATGGAACATTTACAAAATCCCTGCTCCTGTGGGTTGTATGTTCTTAGATCAGGGATCAGCATACTTTTTCTGTAAATGGTCAGATAGTAAATTTCGTAGGGCATGTGAGCCCTTTTAGCACTAAGGCGGCTGTAGACAAGATAATAAGTGAATAGACATGGCTTTCGCCGAAAGAACTTTATTTACAAAACAGGTGGCTGGCCTGGGTGCCATAGTTTGCTGACTCCTATTCTAAGCAATAAAACAGATATATACTATGGCAGGTATGACTAAGTGCCAAAAATAAAGATAAGATATTGGGTGAACAGCAGGGGACAGATCATGTAGGAATTTATACTGAGTGAGATTGGAAATCCTTGGAAGATTTGAGCAGAGAAATGGTCTGATCTGACTCCCAGCTCCAGTGGAGCACATTGAGAAAAGGATAGAAACATGAGGACTGGCTGGAGGTTACTGCAACGGTCCAGACTCAAAGGGATGGCAGTTGGTACCAGGACGGGAGTGATGAGGGGATCAGAGTTGGTTGCATTCTAGACAGATGTAAAAGGTCTGAGAAAAAAAAATATCAAGGACAAGGCTAAGACTTTAGTCTGAGTAGTTGGAAGAATGGCCTTTCCATTGATTGAGCTGAATAAGAGAGAAGGAGGGACAAATTTAGGGCAGAAGACAGAGAATCCTGTTTGGGACATGTTTTATTTGACGTACCTATCTGACACCCAAGTGAACTTGGGTAGGTTGTTGGATATACATGTCTGAGATGACATGTTTTATTTGACGTACCTATCTGACACCCAAGTGAACTTGGGTAGGTTGTTGGATATACATGTCTGAGATGAAGAGAAGGACCTGGGATTACAAATTTGAGAGTCACCAGCATGTGAGTGGTCTTTGTGGGGTCAGTGAGAGCATGAGAATTGATGTAAAAGACAGGTCCACAGATTGAGCCCTAGCTTGTTTGTGCTTGGAGCTCAGGGGGAGGAGAGAGCAGCCCAGGAGACAACAGGAGTGGGCAGCATGGCTGGAGAGAGGCAGGGAGAATGGGCTCAGGTGGAGAGTGTGATGGGCCAGCGGGATGCTACTGGTGGGGCCACAGGGGTATGGCTGAGAGCTGCCCTTGATTAGATGCTGGGGCTCAGCAGGAGAGCTATTCCCTACCATGCCTTGCATCTCCCTCTGTGGATCCCTGCTGCAGCTGGGGGAGAACTCCTAGACCATCACTCTTTCCTGGTCCCTTTATTGCCAGACAAGTTGCATTTTCTTAGTAACTTGGCAACTTGGCAGGCAAATTGCACCTCCCAAATTGCCCATAATCCTTGGCTAAGCTGCTCTCTTTGTACTGAAAAAAAGAAGCCAGCAGAGGCAGAGAGGGTTTTCGGGAATGAAGAGGAAAAAAATTTTGACCAAAATATAGGCACATCATACTGCCCCCCCCCCACCTCCTGTCCTCGTGTCCTAGGGTAGGATGGAACCTTCATGCCAAGGTAGCATTATCCTCTCAACAGGGTGAAAATGCAGCTGCCCCAGAGGGGTGTGGACAGTGTCCTGCTTTTCCCATGAAGGCAAAAGCTCCAGGAATCCTTTCATGTGTGGGCCAGGGTGTGGGTTTCAGGGCAAATACAGGGGAGAAAGAGGATGGGCAGGGAGGTGAAAGAATGTCCTGTGGGCCTGAAAAGGCTGGTGGAAGGGGAAAGTCCAGTGCAGAACTGGTGGGAAAGGAAGGGTGGGCTTCTTGAGTGTCTTTGACCTAGAACTGGCCCCACGTGTAAAGTCATGGATCCAAGAAATTGGTCCCTTCCTTCCTCTCTCCTTTTTTTTTTTTTTTTTTGTCATGGCAAAGATGACACCTGACACTCTGGGTTCGCATCTGCTCATGCCTTTGTTCTATTTTTTTCTACTCTGTTCAATTTGGGCATTTGGCATGATGGTCGGAGGTTTGAAAGCAACACTCCAGCTGTCCTCTCCATGCCCTCTCCTACTGAATTATCTTGAAATCCCTTCTGCTTGGCATGGCTTTCTTTAGTTCTCGCTAAGCAGAGTCTTGGGTGAGCCTCTGTTTTGACATGGAATCAGGCACTTGGCGCCTCCCCCCAACCATCTTGTTGGATTATTGAACATCTGTCTTCTAGGCTTCAACTCTTGTGGTTGATGGATGACCAGCTGTCCCTGAATAGAGCTGAGAGCCACGGAACTGATGGGGGTTCTGCCTGGTTAGGATCCCAAGCCAAGAAATATACAGGTCTTCCCTCTGGTCAGGAAGGTCCTTCCGATTAGTGGGATATCCGTAACAATGGGGGTATTTTTAAGTTATTTAATGGTTCTTTTTGTTATCAGACTTTATCAAATCCAGAATACCATGTTTGAATATTGTCCTAGCTACCAGGCAGCAAGTCATGAAAAAAGGAGGCAGAGGAGACAGAAGTACATACGTAGGTGGTAGAAGAGTGTACTATTTTAACATCTGTTACCAGAAACACTCCCAGGAAGGGAGTTCCTTTAAGAAAGGATCTTGACAAGTCATTTGGGGGTGGAAGGGGAGCCCTGAGGGCTTTGAGGAGTCCAGACAATGAAAGGAATTTTGAAAGTGCTTTGCACATGATATTAAGATGTGGGGAGAAGGAGAAGAGAGGAAGCAGTGGGAGAGGGGGCCAGAGGCCTGTGGAGTGTGAACGCCTTTCTTGTATCATCAGGGTTCTCCAGAGACTCAGAACCAAGAGGATATGGACATATACATAAATGTATGTGTATGCATCTCTCTCTCTCTCTTTATTTATCTATCTACCTATCTATTGACTTACCTACCTATGTACCTCCACGAAGAGATTTATTACAAGGAACAGGCTCATCTAATTATGGAAGTGAGCGGCCCCATGATCTGCTGTCTGCTGGCTGGAGACCCAGGAAAGCAGATATTGATAGAGTTCAAAGGTCTGAGAGCCAGAGAGCTGATGGTACAGATTCCAAGTCTGAAAGTTAAAAACCAGGAGCACCAAATGCAGGGGAAGACCAAAATCTCAGCTCAAACAGTCAAGCTGAATTAATTCAACCTTCTTCCACTCTTTGTTGAACTGAGGCCCTCCCGATGGGGAGGCCAATCCCTGCACTCTGTCCACTGATTCAAAGCCCCCTCACAGACACAGCCAAGAGTAATGTGTAACTAGAAATCCGAACATCTGACCCAATCAGGTGGACAGACAAGATTGATCATCCCAGTCCCGCTGTTGGTAAGAAGCTCAAGGAATTTTCTGCACAGAGATGGCAAACACTCACATGGAAGGGACTGCACTTTTGTCATGCCAACCTCCCAGTTTGCTGAAATCCTTAGTCAAGTGTGTTGTGCACACAAGTGCATGTCTTTTCTTAGTGGGGTGCTTGTGTGTGTAGTATGTATGAGAGCTTGTGTGTGCATATGTGAGAGGGAAAGACAGAGACAGGGCATTTGTGTAGGTAGAAGAACCTGAAGCTCCAGGGACGGTGGCTGCCATTGCAGAACAGGGTTGGGTGAGGAGAGAATCCAGAGATTAGTGAATTCAGCAGAAGCAGGACCCTAAGTCAGAGGTGGTAGAAAGGCATGAACAGCCAGGAAACTTCTGGATGGTTGAAATGAAATGGGAGCCAGGCCACCCTAGTCTAGATGATAGGGAGCATGGTGGTATGGGGGGTATGCTCCGGATATGTTCTGGGGGGTTCCATGAACTCTTGCTAAAAGAGCAAAGCCTGAGGCCAATAGATTCAAAGTCTCACCATCACCGCCCTCTACTCTCAACAGAGCAGAAAATCTGGATTGTGCTTCTACCTAATTCTTCCCTTTACTTGTCATCCTGTAAGAGAATCAAGGTGAGTTCGCTCCTCCATGAGTCACAGGTAGAAACCACACCAGGTGAGCTGTCCCACAAAAGAAACTTTATTTGTAGCAAAAAGAGATGATGAGGAATATTCCATGAGTGGATTCCTTTTGTTTAGGGTTAGGATGAATATTTAGGTAGGGAAACATTGTCATGGTGTGTAGAGGTGGGCATAAGGGTACGCATGAGTCTTACGGAAACATGCCTATACATACATTGTATGTTATGTAAATGAGGTTTGTGCTCCTGCTTGGGCAGGATTTTGGTATTATAATGAGATAAGGGTCACCGTTGGTCACTCCAGGGTCCACCTGCGTAGGCGTGTGTTGGCAGTTATGTTCAAGCTGGGCTGGGTGGTCTAGGCCAATGAGAACTCTTTGTCTGGGTAGGACAGTCATTATTGTTTAAAAGGTATTTTGGGTTTCCAGCCTGAGGTGATATGCCCCATGGGTCTTTTGCCCGAGTTAAAAGATAAGTGGAAAAGAAGAGCTTAGAAAAAAATGTGGGACAATAGGTCAGTGGGTATAAGCCGGTGAGCAATAAAGATCAGGTCCTGGGGTCTAGCTGGTGACAGTCTATTGATAGCTTTCTATCTCCTTCATCCAAGGTGCTTCTGTCGCTTTTCAGCAGAAATTATACCCTCAAAGGTGAGGGTATAATTTTTTTCAGTGGCTTGGGATAGAGGGCCCTTCCAACAGGATTTTTATTCAGGGGGTTAAAGGAATAATTCAGTGAAGGCTGCGTGGTTTGCATAGCATTTCTAGGACACTGGCTGCATAAGACGAATGATATTTTCATGCACGTTTCTGAATGGCTGTTTTCCGGAAGCCTTAAATGGCTTTGCAGATGTGAATTGATCGGTCGTATCACAAAGTACTGTCTTTGGTGTGGGTTGGCCCTAAGCCCTTCCCTCGTGTTCCCTGGTGGACAGCATCCTTACTATGTGTCAGCCGCTGAGCTGGAGTCATCAAACACTAATCAGATAAGAAATGTATTAGTGAGGAATCATAGAAATCGTATTTTCAGAGTAGGAAAAAAAAGTGCAAATTTTAAATTCACCACGAAGCTGTCACAGCTGTTTAAGATGCTGTGAAAATCCATTTTAATAAGTATCACAGTTTACCTATTAAGTATATTTCAGAGGCAGGCAAAGTGAAAAGTGTAATCTGCTTTTAAGCATTTTTCACTAATATAAATTACCCAAATGAAGGATCTGGGCATGCTTGCCCTGCTAAACGAGACTTTACCAAACTTGATGTTACTAAGACCCCTTATGTATTCGGCTCTGTCAGGAATGAATCACACAGCGTAAGTGGAAATCCTCCCATAGGGTTTGGAGGCCAAACAGACCTCCCTCACCTCTGTCTCCTGTTAGTTCTCTGTTCCTGGGCAACCATTTCCCTATTCGGGGCTGCAGGTTCCTTGGGTGTAAACAAACTAGGTTAATTAATCCTCTGAGTATTGTTGTTCAGGTTAAATAAGATAATACATACAAAGAACTTAGCTCCAGAATGCATATACTCAGTACTTCCTAAATGATTGTTATTTTTATTATAAATTTATAGTATTTAACTCAATGCTATTATTTTTGGAGTCCAAAGTTCTATTAATTTTAACCATTTAAGATGGAGATTTTAATTAAATTTTGAGCTTCCTGCCTGTTAGACTGAATTTTATTGTTGTAAGAACACATTATAACAATGGAAAAGAATACGTTACAACAATGAAAACTTAAAAAATGAAGTAATTTATTCATTGACCTCATATTTTAACAAAACATGGCTTTTCCTATTTTTTGGATCCCCTTGTCTGTGTATAGGCACATTTTAACGTTATTATAATCAGTGTTCATAGCCCTATTCCACAGTCTGCACTTTCATAAAAGGTACTGTATCTATTTTTTTATGTTCTCTAGAATTGTAATCTTTGGTGGCCAGATAGCATTCAGTTGAGTTTGTGGACCCTAATTTCACAGTCCCTTTTTAAAATCACTTTGGTAGATCAGTATGTTTTGTAAAAGGAGCCAACGGATTCTAGATGTGGAGACTGGGAAGAGGTGAGCCCTTTTGCTTGGGGAGGGGCTACATAGCTGAGGTGCGTTGGGACAGATGATTGGTTCCCATGGTTCTGGAGAATCAGAGAACCGGCAGTGGTGGGGGTCAAGTGGGTGGGGTTCTCAGGAGAAAACATGGCCCAGCTGGCTGTAGTCGAATGCTGGCTGGGTCTATATGGAGAGAGGTAGAGGGGACCTTGAGGCTAATCCAGAAGGATTGGTCAGCTCAGTTCGGCAGCCACAGGAAGGATGAGGCAAGGTCAGGAGTTCCTTCAAGCAGGCAGAAGAGGGGGTCAGTGTGTTGAAGGCTATGTCTGCGTTGATGTGATTTATAATAAGAAATATATATTTGGTGTTTGGTTCGTTTCTGGCACAGAGCTCCTAGAACCTTGGAAATTTTGAAGGAATGAGAGTGA
The DNA here is from genome assembly GCF_010015895.1 of Lontra canadensis. NCBI lineage: Eukaryota > Metazoa > Chordata > Mammalia > Carnivora > Mustelidae > Lontra > Lontra canadensis. The sequence continues at coordinate 8,158,907 of NW_022631058.1, read as the reverse complement.
TCAAGGTCTCTTTTGCTATGTTAATGAGACAACTTTTGGAAACCCCTCAGTCACCCAAGAAAGTGGTTGGTTACCAGAAGAACCAAGGATTGGAACTTTCATTCCCACACCCCTGGCCTTCAGGAATGGGAGAGGGGCTGGAGGCTGGATAGATTGTCAATGGTCAAAGATCTAATCTGTCATGCGTATGTAATAAAGCCTCTCTAGAATCCCAACAGGGTAGGATTGGGAGAGCTTCTGGGTTGATGGACACATGGAAATAGGGGGAAGATGTGCCCCAGGAGAGCCTGGAAACTCCGAGTCCTTTCACCCTGTGCCTTGCCCATCTTTACATCTGGCTGCTGATGCACATCCTGTAAAGCTTTTGCAATAGACGGATAATCTTGTGAGTGAACTGGTTTCCTGAGTTCTGTGAGCTGCTCTAGCAAGTTAATTGAACCCGAGGAAGGGGTCATGGGAACGCTGATCTACAGTCAGGTGGTCAGCACAAGTGACAACCTTCCAATTGGCATCTAAAGTGGAGAACAGCCTTGTGGGACTGAGCCCTTGTGGGATCTGATGCCATCTCAAGTAGCGAGTGTCAGAACTGATTTGTAGGACACCCGGCTGGGGTCTGAAAATTGCCTGGGGTAGAGGGAACATCCCTCCCCCCCACATTGATATTGGTACCAGAATTGTACTCTGCTTTTGCTGTTTTCCATGAGCTCATTTAATCTTATAAAGTACCATGGACCCTATAAGATCAGTTAATATCCCAGTTCAACAGATGGGGAAACTGAGGCCTAGGGAGGTGGGGTATAAGTCGCCCAAGGCCACAGCTTTGGTGGCATGCCCTGCTCGGCAGGACTTCCTTGAGCTGAGAGCAGCTGAACCCTCCCAGGTGTTTCTCTGTTTCTCTAACACACTGTTAGACCAGTGAAGGACCAGTTCTGCTCTACAACTAAAACAAAAAGCTTGTCTTTCCTGCTGGGTAAATTGGGGTACTACAGAGCAAACAGAGAGAAAATGGCTGCTACCGACTCAGTGGGGGCTGATGGTATTTTCAGGAGTGTTTCCCTTGAGTGTGGAGCATCCTTTTTTTTTTTTTTTTTTGTTTTAAAGATTTTATTTATTTATTTGACAGACAGAGATCACAAGTAGGCAGAGACGCAGGCAGAGACAGAAAGAGGGAAGCAGGCTCCCCGCTGAGCAGAGAGCCTGATGCGGGGCTCAATCCCAGGTCCTAGGATCATGACCTGACCTGAAGGCAAAGGCTTTAACTCACTGAGCCACCCAGGCACCCCAAGTGTGGAGATTCTAAGAACATAACAATGCTGTGTGTGCCTGTGAAACATTTCTACCTGGGGAGGATTCTGGACCCTGCACTTTGTGGTGGTTTGTAGTCAGGAACCCATCTTAGCCGCCATTTTCAACGACCAAATCAATTGTTTTGATGATGACTATGTGGGACTTGCATTGCTGTAGTTCATAGTTCATAGGAGGTTTTATGAAAATGGGTAGTTTAATTAAATAAAACAGCCTTTTTTTAACCTATTATATTGGCAAATACATATATAAATATTTATTATAAATGCTGTTTTATATATAATAGATAATGTGTGAAACAACATATTGTGTTTTATGTATTTATAAATATTATGTATGTTTATATATGTTTAAAATATAGCTTTAGGTACAAAAATGTGTGTGTAAGGGTATTTGTTACAGCATTCTTTATAACAGTGAAAAATGAGAATTGACTTAAATGTCCAGTGATAGAAGCATCGGTAAAGAAGTTATGTATACTTGTACAATGGGGTCAAAGCCTTAAAAAAAACACGCTTGCAGAAAGATGTTTAGTGACAGGGGACACTGCTCATGATATAACATTAAGTTTTTGGAGACAGTATATAAAGTAGAATTTACACATTATGTTTCTAGTTTTGCAAAGACAATAAAAAATTTATAAAAAACAACAGTAAATAAATGCATAAAAATATCAAAGTGAAAATGGTGATTATTTCTCAGAGGTCCAAATAGGGGGACTCTTATTTTCTCTTTTTGTATTTTGTTGTAAAGTTTACACAGCCTCTTCAATGAACATAACAAACACACACAAAAAACATTTGTGTGTATGAAGCCACTAGAGATAAACAACACCATGTTTTCCCAGTTTATCCCAATTTCCAAATTTTGCCCTGTTGTCAGATTATGAAATTTCACTCTGTCTGGGAAATAAGATGCTGTAGGGATTTGGGGATGAGAAAAGTCAAGGTTTTTGTAATGTAGGTTTCTAACAAGACTGGGAGGATGAGCTGCTGTATAGAATTAAGAATTCAGGTCCGGCAGGTGGACAAATGGAGGGCAGTCGAGGTGTGGTGGAGGGATGGCCCTGAGGCTTCAGGTCTGACCTGGCTACTTGGAGCTCTGGGACCAGGATTTTGCCTGGTATGGGAGCTGGCGGGGGGGGGGGTGTCCAGGTTCAAGTCCATGTCCAAAGTTACCTATGTGACTTAATCTCATGAAATCTCAACATAATTTTAAAGTGACCACCATATTGATCTGTAGTGAAGCAATAATGGTAAAGCCTACATAGCAGCAGGAGCGAGGAGTCTGCCTGTTCCAAGGGCGTGTAACCAATGCCTGGCTCTTGATCTCCCCTGGTCTGCACGTTTGCCTGCCAAATCAAGGAATTAGAATAGATCATCTCTAAATTACCCTTTCTCTTTAAAATGTCTATGGTGCTTAAAAAGCCTTAGGCAAAGAGAATTGAATATTCCCTTAACTTTTATTTTATCCTCCTTTGGTGAAGAGAGTTATGGCAATGCGTACATATACATCAAGGAGCCAACTAGCAGGGTGTGGAATTCAGCAGTGTGAGTAGGGGGATTTAAAGAAAGCCAGAGTGGGCTGTAGTTTTTAAGGTGATGGATGACAAGGAATGGGGTGGCTGGATACAGGTATAAGCCTCCTGCCCTTTCTCGAAAAGATGCGTATCAAAGTGCTCTGTGTTTTGTTTTCTCTGGAGCAGTGGTTCCCAAGCTTTTTTGCAAATGACAGTCACCTGGAGAGCTGTAAGGTCATCCTGTGGCCCCAGGAACACCTCACGCCAATTAAATCTGGAGAGAACCCAGGCATCAGTATCGTAAAATCTCCCCAGATGGTTCCAATGGGCACTCAAAGTGAAGACCCATGAGCCTAGTGAATGGAGGGCCCAGAAATAAGTGTGAATCACATATGTCAATTCTATCCACCGAGTGGATAAAAGCAACGCTTCTCTCCCAGACTTTCTAGATGCCAGTGAGGGCCTGACAGCCACTCAGGAGGGTGAATCCAGAGAAACCTGCCATTTTCTTCTATGTTTGCAGTCTAGGCAAAGTCTTGGCCCTGCTCCTGGGTGGTTAAACTCACATATAAAGATAGATCTTGTAAGGGCCTATTTAGCCAGAGGATTCCATCTTGGATTAAACAGTCATTTTGTTGTTTATTCAGTAAAACTTAAACTGACCCCGCCCCCTGCCCTCAGGGGACTTACTTAAAAGCAAGCCCTGGAAACCAGTCCCAGGTAACAAAGCCCAAATACAAGGGCGGGTCAGGCCAGGTGGAGACATCCAATCAGTGGGGAGCTCATACTCTCTCCCTAGCTACCAAGGAGTGTGGGTCCTGCATTTTGGGGGCCAATTCTGACCAAGGTGATAGGCTAGTTCAAATGTCTACTATAGGGTGAATTGTGATTCAATTGGTCAGTTGTGTGTGACCTAGCATGACTGTGTAGCTTTCTCTGTGTGTTACAATCTCATCGGCCACCTGCGTGTGGCCAGGCCCAACCACATGGCCTTTGCTCTATAAAAGTTAGTCTGTGAGGCAGGGAGGGCTCGCCTCTTTGCAAGAGATGGCCCCGACCAGTCGGTTTGACGGTCGGTTTGATTCTTGATGCTTGGCATGAAATAAATCTTTACTTGACCTTTGCTTTGTATCAGTCTTGTTCCTTTGACCATGGACCCAACAACCTGAACAAGCCTTTGAGGGAAGAAGTACTTTATTTTATTTTTTAATTTTATTTATTTGAGACAGAGTGAACGAGAGAGAGAGCATGGGGTGGGGTTGAAGGGGCAGTGGAGGTGGAGGATGGAGGGGCAGAGGGAAAAGCAGACTCCGGCTGAGCTGACAGCCCAATGCAGGGCTCCCATCTTAGGGCCCCAGGGACCACGTCTGGAGTCAAAGGTAGACACCTAATGGACTGAGCCACCCAGGACACCAGGAAGAGGTACTTTTTCTCGTCCTCTAATGCCACTGCTCATTTGCCAGGGGGAGAAACAGACTCAGGCATGTGGAATGACTCATTCAAGCCCCGAGGCTGAGAAAGGAGCCCTGTCTCTGCTTTCTCTTCCACTTCCTCTGCCCTCCTTGGTGTGACCCCAGTAGTGCTGTGATGCATGAGAAGGGATGAAATGAAATGTCTCTTTCCAAATAGTAGCCTATTGGTCACACAACAGTGTTCATGAATGTCCGGAGACAATAACAAAAAGAAAAAAAAATTATAAAAAAATTTAAAAATTAATAAAAATAAAAAGAAAAACAAAACAGGGAAGTTGTCACTAGTTTGAGTCTAGTTTCTCAAGGACACACCATGGGAGGCTGTTGTCAGACTGATGGTGCTTCTTTCCAGGGGGACACACTTCCTCTTGTGGGAAGCTTCTCATTTGTAAACCAAAGCAGATAAACAAGTTCTATTCCGGCCCGCTGAGTATGACTGACACATTTGAAAATATCTTTCTACGAAGACATGGGAAAGGGATAATGTAAGATGACACAGACGAATACACAGGAAAATCTATGGAGGAATTCCAAAAATTGGTCCCCTAAAGAAAAATGCATGTCTGACATGAACCTCAGGACCTGGGTATCCTTCCCTTGACATATCCAGGCAACAGAAGACTCTCCATTCTAAGGTCTGTCCACTAGATGGCAGCAGGACCACGGTAAAGGATCACACTGGCTTGCTTTGACATTAAAAAAAGGATCTTTTTATACAACACAGAGGTTGGAACTCTGATGGTTTTATGGATAGGAATATGCTGTTAAAATATTCTAAATCATAGTATATTTAATACATAATTCTTCCTATTATTGTGCAAAGTATATTGGCGTTCTTGGTATAATTCTTACGATCCTGAATTATTTCATGTGTTATTTAAGCAGTTTTCATGTTATGGCTAATCGTCCTTTGGCTATCACCACCTTTGCTCATTGAATCCCAACTTTGGCTTGGCTAAAACTACATTCTTCAAAGGGCAACGAATGTTTATTTACTAAATGGCTTTAGTCTGTAGCGTGAGCCACACAGCTGTGATCCTGCTCTTTATGGCTCTGTCATGAGTTTCCCTCAGTCGTATGATAGAGCCTGATTCTTCTTTTTCTCCCATGATTTCATATCAACTACAGCTTGATCTCTGACCTTTTGTGGATGCAATATGTTAAGGCCTTATGTTTTTACTGAGAGCCAGGCCATGTGTGAGCTGTTGGTGATGTCAAGCGAGGCTTTCATGGAGGTTATGTGTTGCTGGAAGATACCACGACACGTATCTAAGGTACCTACTTTAGTACTAGTTAGTAAACTAACTTTCTTTCTTTCTTTCTTTTACAAGTCCTTTTAAGATTGAGGCCCTTATTCTGTGGATCATGGAAAGTTCTTTCGGAAATAGCTGGGTGATCCGGAAAAGGATTTGGATCTGAGAATATCAGAGGCAGCTTTACAAATTTAAGGATTATTAGGAGACCGATGCCAGACGTGCTCGTTGGGGACCAGGGCCGGGCTGCAGCTGTCCCCCTATTGTCACCATCTGTCATCTTTAGGACACATCCACACTGCCTAGACAAAGTAGGTTAGAAATATGCAGCCGGTCTGGTTCATTTCGTTAGCTAAATAAGTGAGTACACACACAGACTGGTCCACAAACAGAACTAGTCACTGTGGGCGGCTTTTTAAAGCACTCGATGGTTGACAGCGTTCAGATATATCACATAGGAGTTTAACAACCCTGGGCCCACAGAATGCAGCCATCTGCCCCACCTGCCAAAGCGAGCCAGTGAGGAGAGAATTCAGAAGCAGAATGGTAAAACATGTTGGGTGCACGTTGGGGGTACCCAGTAGGTTACCAATATACTATGGCTACTGTTTACTAGAAGCCTGGCCCTTGGTACCCAAGCCTGACGGTCTTAGATCATGCTGTTTCTGGTTCAGTAATTTATGACTTGAGATCTTTGGATGATTTTCTAAGTTCCAAGTTTGACTGTGTGTGCGTGTCCGTGCACCTGATCTTCAAATTCTGCTCCTGGGGTCTTCGTGTATCTGCTCCACCTGTGTTTTAGTAAATGGTGGGAGATCTGATCTGTGGTTGTGGGACCCTACGCAGAACCAGCTTTGTTATTGGGCGGAGTGTAAAGTAACCAAAAGGCTCTTCCTAAGAGGAGATGTGAAATGACTGTACGTCCGTCGTCCGATTAGCCTGGGAAAGGCTTGCAGTGAGCTGGGCCTGGGACTGACGCTCATTTATAACCCAGGCAACAGGAGGTCTCACAGTGCACGGCCATTAAAGAACACTGACCTGTTAAAAGGAAAAGCTGTTGCCCATAACCTTACAAAATGGGCTTTCTGTTTCCAACAACAACAAAAATAAGCAGACAAACAGAAAAAGAAAACTGTGAAAATGGCAAAACAGCAAAATGCTGGAAAAGTGTGGGTCGGGGTGGGGCAAGGTGCCAGGGTTTCTGGGGCCTGCATTTCCCATAAAGGAACAAATATATTTAGAAAGTGGCAACACCTTTTGACATTTGCTAAGTGATTTTGATGATTGACTTTTCAATTGGGTTTCTGTAAGTAAGCGAAGGAGGGGTACCAGGGAAAAGCAATTTTCCCAATGGGAGTATAAAATCCTTCAGCCTAATGAAACGTTTTCTCTGGTTTAGAGATAACAACCCACTTTTGGGTTTTATGCCTAATATTGATTCTTTGTGTATTTTTTATAGAAGCCTTGATGAAATTCAGTTAATTGTATTTTATTAGACTGAGAGATTGTCTTTTTTAATATTGTCCCATCCTCCTCCCTCATGACTTTTCATTCCTTCTCCATGCTCCCTATCAATAGTTTCACTTTGATGGATGGTTTGTGACAGTTAAAAAAAAAAAAAAATCAAACTCTCGCTCTACCTTTTTGATCTGCTTCCAGTCTGCAAGATTGCAAAAATGCTGAAAAAGCCAAGTTCCTTTAAGCGGTAAGATGCTGAAATGTGGTCGTTAAATCCTGATGGGTTTTTCATTCTGCATCCCATAATTTTAAGGAGAACCAGTTTCTGAAATGGTTGGATAAATGCAGAAAATATAATAAGGTGGAAGGGAGGTCCCAAGGCAGCTTTTAAATCTGTGGGACACTGAATTTATTTACAAACACCGAAAGAGCTCATAAATTATCAGGGTCCGCCTCACTTAGCAAAGCGGACCCAGGAAGAGAACACAGCAGATTGGGGGGTCGAGTGGCTTGGTGGCAGGTGGTGGGGGGTGCTGTGACTTCCACCTTTTTATGTCTTTGGTGTTTTATCCAGCGAAAGCGTTATCTTGAGAAAACGGCTTTGCTGCTGGGCAATAAGGTGACTTACTCCTTGGGATAAAGGGTCTCATAAAAGCATTTAGACAAGAAGAATTAGTGGTTGGGGGAAACTATAATCTTTATTGACTGACTGGGGTGGGCATGGAAAGCAGAATTAAAATTAGAATTGCTCAAAGGACAAAAAAGTTCAGATTGATTTAAACCCGAAGAATAATGAAAATAAAAAGTAAGAGGCAGCATATTATAGTACAAATAGTTCTGCCCTGGTATTTAGGAGACTTGGATTTTCGTCCTGGTTTTGTGACTTAGAAGCCGTATGTCCTTGAGTAAATCACTTAAATTCTCTGAGCTTCGGTTTTCCTGTCTGTGAGGTGGGGGTTTTGGGGGCGCTTATTAGGGGCTGGTGAAGAACATCATGTGTGTTACGTAATTTAACTCTCGTGAAAACTTCCGAGCCTAGAACGTTGATGATTCTAATACACAGAAGAAAACGGAGGCACGTGGGTGGTGGGACATTTCCGGAGTCTGTGACAGCAGCCGGATTTGCACCCAGACTCTTGAAGGTCAGTGTCTGGAAGGTGCTGCCCCCATGGAGCCGCCCTGGAGAAGTCCTGGCTTCTCTTACATGATCGCCTTGAGTTCCAGTATGTCAGTACTCGGGCTAAGTGTTCTAGAAGATAAAAACTCACACCAGTGTCAGGTGGTACTGTTTTTCACTGTTCATCATTGTGATCAGTAGGCTCCCCAGTGTTAGATGTGGTGAGCATGTGTAAGACCACACTCAGGTACCCCGAGGCTGCTTCCCGCCCTGGGCGCACTGATTTCCTAGTGCTTCCAAGACGAAGTTCCAGAAACCAGGTGGCTTGGAGCAATCCACTTTTATTGTCCTGTAGTTCTGGGGGCCAGGGGTTCAAAATCAAGGTTTTGGCAGGGCCGTGCTCCCTTCCAAGGCCTGAGGATTTTCTACTCCCAGCTTCAGGAAGCCTCAGACATTCCTTGGCTTGTAGGCGACCATCTTCTCCCTGTGTCTTCACATCACTGTCTTCTCACTGCGCTTGTCTGTGACCAAATTTCACCTTTTATAAGGACACAAGTCGTACTGATGAGGGCCCCCCAATGATCTCATCTTGATCATGGGTAAAGACCTTATTTCCAATTCAGGTCACATTTACAGATCCTGGGGATTAGGGCTTTCATATTATTTTTGTTATTATTATTATTTTTCTGAGGGTGGTGGTGGGGACACCTTTTATCCCATAACAGTGAGAAAGCCCAGGGATGGAATTCGGAGATAGGCACACCAGAGTCCAAATCCAGGCTTGAAGAAATTGGTTGATTAATGCAAGTGACTGTACTAGTGCTCTCTTGTGGCTAAGACAAACTATATTTAATGGCTTAGAACAATACGTATTTACTCTTTTTGAGGTCTAGAGATCTGACGTCCAAATGAGTGGTGTACTGAGCTGAAATTGAGGTGTCAGCAGTCCTGCGTGCCTAGTGGAGGTGCCAGGGGAGAACCCGTTTTCTGCCTTTTCCAGCCTCTAGGAGCTGCTCGTATGCCTTAGCTCAGGGCCCCTTCTTCCACCTTCGAAGACCGGAACATGCTATCTTCAAATCTGTCTTTGAATTTGACCTTGACCTTCTGCCTCTCTCTTCTGTCCTTCCATCTTATTGTGATTCTAAGGAGCCTTGCGATTACCACCTGCATCATCTAGTATCCTCTTCCCAGGGCAAGAATTGTTCTTAGGAGATCATTCTGCCTCCCATGGTGCTGGTCCTAAGCTCCCTCCGTAGTTTGAGAATCCTCATGGTTTTACATAGGTTGTTGAGAAGGTTGAAGGAAGTCATTCTCAGGAATAGCTCAGGCCAGTGTCCACCCCCTGCCCCCGCCAACAGCAGCAATTCATCACCTGCTAGTTGCAGATATAGTATGCACGTCACATTTTATTTTTTATTTTAATTTTTTAAAGATTTTATTTATCTATTAGAGCGAGAGAGTGTACACAAGTGGGGGTGGGGTAGAAGGAGAAGCGGGCCCTCTGCTGAGCAGGTAGTCTGATGCGGGCCTTAATCCCAGGACCCTGAGATGATGACTTGAGCCAAAGGCAGATGCCCAACTGACTGAGCCACCCAAGTGCCCCTGCACGTCATGTTTTAATGGAAAACTATCTTCTTAAATCCTCTTGATTTGGGAAACTTGTGCAAATATTTCTGATGTTTGTGTGAATGCGAAGCATAGATGTTCTGTGTTCAGAGCAATCAGTAAAGCTATGTGTGTCGCACAGAGGGGGGGCTTGAACGTCATTGGTGTTGCCTACATTTCATTCTGTTGGTTCACTTTTCAGTCAAGTGGCAATTGCTATAGATCATGCTCGGGAAGACAGCCAATTTAATTTGGTGATCTTAATGCAGTTAAATATTCCATTTTTAGACACCTTAGTGTCTAAGACATTTTAATGGCCACTGCAACACTTATTCCATCACCTCCCAATCCCCAGTCCCCATTTAAATCATCCTGGAGTGTTTAATGTATCTTATATAAGCAGCCTAAAGCCATACCAATAGAATGGAATAATAAAAATTATTGTTTTTTTATAACTACAATAACAATATAAATAATTGAGGAATGCTTTATAGTTTTACAAAAGGCTTTCTCGTAGGCTATCAAATAAATGACTGATTTGATGGCTCCACTGGCGTTCCAGTGTGAGAACAGAGGTTGGAGCCCTGGCGTCAGCATCAGACCGACCCGCTTTTCATTCTCACCATCACCCCTCTGCAATCCTAGGCAAGTCACAGACCCTCTCTGGACCTCAGCTCTTGTCATCCGTCAGGTGAAACAAACACCGCAGTTCCCTCATAGGGGACGGTGAGGAGTCAATAGGAATAAACGTTTGGTGCATTTCAGTGACGATCAGCATTGCCTACCATTGTAACTCTTGTTGTAATAAGGTATTAACACCAAGCTCTACCAGTCCCAATTGTAGGTGGGCATTCCAGTTAATAGAGGCTATGGTCCAAAGTGAGACACAAAACCACAAGCAAGACTTACGCATTGAGGGGAACAAGACCTAGGTTCTGACTCCCTCCTGACCACCAGCCTGGAAGAGGCTGGATGTACGGGTGGGGAGATGAGAAGGGGCATGGAGCAAAGAGTTGGTGGTGGGGTGAGTCACTGCCATAGCGAGAAGGGTGGGGTGATTCTCCTCAAGTCCAGAGAAAGGAGCTGCAAGGAATTCACCCAGAGACTGTAATATGTCTCAGGCAGTTTGGTGGATATCAATGACTGGTGTGTGACTCTAGAACTCAAACCGTGAGAGACTGACTGGCTAGTTGCTGACAGAAAGGAGTGAAGGAGCAATTGTGCTTCCCTGGAGCCCACTGCACTCTGTGCATTTCTCTAGGCAAAGGAAGGGTGTCTTATGCAGCAGGTGAGGGCTTGCTTGTGAGCGGTGGGATCTCTTAGATCCTCTTAGATCTCTTAGATCCTGACCAAGATGGCTGCCAGAAGGTGCAGTCCATTTCCCCCTCCCCCCCGAGGAAGCAGAGGTCTGAATCTCTAAGTGTTGCTGGAAGGGAAACGTTTGCCCAAGTCAATAGAGTTACAGGAGAGAAATGCTCACCTATGGGGTGAGACTCAGGAAAGAGCCCTTGGAGAGAAGCTGAGGGCTTCATGTCATTCCAAGATGAGACACCTTTTCTTCTCTCCTTCCCTTACACTTGGACCCAGAAAGGGTCAGAAACCATGATTAACACATTTGAGGAGAAGGGATGAATGCACAATGTGGGGAAGGAGAAGTCAAACATCCTCTTTTCCCAGGCAGGCGGCCAGCCGGCTCAGCCAGCTGTGAACACAGAGAGGTTGTGAGTGCAAATATAAAAGTGGAAAGTTTTATTTATTCCTTTGGACCCAAAGGTATGAATTACCCAACCAAGACTGCTTTGATTACAGTTGACCCTTCAACGACACGGGTTTGAACCTGTGAGTCCACTTATACAGGGATTTTTTACAGTATAGTAAATATATTTGCCTTATGATTTTCTTAATCACATTTTTTCTTTAGCTTACTTTATTGTAAAAATACAGGATATGTACTATATATAACATACAAAATATCTGTTAATCGAGTGTTTATGTTATCAGTAAGGCTTCCAGCCCATGGTAGGCCATTAGTAGTTAAGTTTCTGGGAGTCAAAAGTTATATGTGTTTTTTTGATTGGCTGGAAGTCAGCATCCTTAACCCCTGTGTTGCCGAAGGACCTACTGTACTTTAAAATGTCTGAGGGATCCTGACACTTCACCTAAATATGATAGAGGGGCCAGAAAAAGCCAGTTATATGGAATGAACCAGGAGAGCCAGTAAGAGAGAGCACCGGACCTGCTCCTGGATTGTATCCCACCAGTTACACTTGGGCAATGGAGCGCTTCTGTCGTTACTTCTCACAATAACTCTGCTGGGTAAGTCATAGTGTGAGAAGAGATAATGTTTCCACAGATGAAGTGATCAAAGCTCAGAAGGGTCAGGGGTGGGTGCAAAATCCCAGATGGAAAGTAAGCAGAGGCAGACCTTCAACCCTGGCTTCCTGATTCTATTTGTCCTACCTCACCACAGAGCTCCCACATCCTGGTCAGAAGTGGCAGCAGAACCAAAGTCCATTGGGACCCTGGAACCCAAAGGATACTGGCCTAAAGTCGGAGATCTCTTGTCAGGGGCCTTGCATCTGGCTTGCAACATGGTGTCCTTCATCCTGGGCCCGTGTGTGTTTAAATGGAATCCAGATCAAGTCTATGTTCTTTTCTTTTCTTTCTTTTTTTTTTAAAAAAGGTTTTATTTATTTATTTATCTCTGACAGACAGAGATCACAAGTAGGCAGAGAGGCAGGCAGAGAGAGAGGAGGAAGCAGGATCCCTGCTGAGCAGAGAGCCCGACGTGGGGCTCGATCCCAGGACCCTGGGATCATGACCTGAGCCGAAGGCAGAGGCTTTAACCCACTGAGCCACCCAGGCACCCCAAGTCTGTGTTCTTTTCTTTTAGCATGATATCTTTTAGGATATTTTGGTTGGCTTTTGTGGCAAGGTCTTAATGCCTTGCCATCTTTCTTAGAGAAGAATGTACCGTAAGTCATTTATTTTCTGCAATACCTCTATTTTACCACTGTGTGAATGAAGCCACCTTAAATGGAATTATCTAGATGAGAACCAGAAAGTTACAAATGGAAACTGCTACAGGAGATCATGGGTCAAATTCTCTTCAGGAGCCCAAAGACCCCACTGAGGCTCACCCTGAAAGGAATAACTTTTTCCTTTTTTTCAAGAACAAATAAGCCTGAGTGTGGGCACTTTGCATGTGCTCATTGCCCTTTTCCAGGGGGTATTATGGCATGTGACAAGAAGCTCCTTGCCCAGAAATTATGCTTGCTCACGTCTCTGGAGATGGAGAGGGACCACTTCTTCATGCTTTAGAGGAGTTAGGAACGTTCTTACCCAGGGGAGGAAATAGAGGAGACCCTCCCCCACTCCAGTGAGGCAGTTTTCGGGTCATGCTCACAGGGTAGGTGGTCAGGTGCAGGCCACTGCTCCGTATCACCCCCTGTGTTCCGATGACCAGTGCCAGCTCGGGGCCCCGGCTGCCCTTCATTCAACTCACCACTCCCGTGGCCAGGAGCTGGAAGCAGCAACTGGAAGAACTGAATATTACAACACTCTCCTGATCAGTAACTAAAGGAAAACAAAAACAAACACGAAATCCTTGACCAGCCTCTTCCTCCCCGTCCTGCAGTGTCCATCTTGCTGACATGATATAAGTTGACATGACTAAAGTCTAGGAAGCATCCAGGTAGGAAGTCACCTCTGATGGTGACAGATTCTGATGCAGAAACCTTCTACTATCAATCCTCTGTAATTCTGTCAAGGGCATCTGAAGAAGCAGAGTTGGTTAGCTCAGGAACAAAACTTAGGGAGGCACGTCAGGTCCATTGGTAGGAAAGGAAGGGGGTTTGTTGTCAGTGACCCCAGAGGTAAGATCCAGGGAAAGGGATTGAGCCACAGGCAAACAGACTCAGGCTCCTCAAAATGAATAATGTGCTAGCTTAGGGCCCCTCATACCTAGAAGTCACTGTGTTCTTTGTGGAACCCCACAAGGCCACAGACTGAGCTGTTCTGACTCGCCTCATCTCGCTGCTTCTCCTCGTCTCTCCTCAGAGCTAGATGATCTGTTACCTCTCAGTCCCTCTAAGGGACTGAGGGTGGGAATATTCTTCTAGAGGACATCTTTTGTGGGAGGGGCAAGTGGATAGAATTTGCTAGTTTTCTTTCCTCTCAGGAGGTTTCAGAAAAGAGCATGGATTTTGGAATCAGATGGCTGTCTGTTGATTCCAGCTGTGGCTCTGCTGCTCATATCATGAGTGAATTTGGACCAGTGACTTAACCTCTTCCACCTCAGTTTCCCCATGTGTAAAATGGGAAGAATAAAAAAATCACTGGCATCCTAGTGTAGTCTTGAGAATTAACGTCCTGGCCCCTGACAATAGCAGGCATGTATAGACAAATGGCAAGTTTCAGAGGGAGCTCATTATTTGTTTCCAGTTTACAATGCTGAATATCACTAAATGGTACATTCTATTAAACAAAGTAACATTACAAGTCCAAGTCCCTAGTGTTTTAAAAGCATTAATTTGATCTTAGGCATTGATGATTCTGAGTTTTGCCGTTAATAATATTATGTTTTTCTAGTTCTTTTGTGTGGATCTCTGGTAGCTTATGCCGACAGACACGTGGTAATAGATCTCATAAGTATAAGAAAATTGAGAGAAAACTTAAATTTTATATATTTTTATTTGTTCAATTCAATGTAATTATTTAGGGGCTCGACCTGGGTTTGAGTTCCCATTTGGCTACTGCATTAACTTTATGACTTTGGATAAATAACTACTTCAAATTTGTTTGCTCACCTGTAGAAAGGAAATTATGGTAAAGGTTGAATATAATGAAAATATACAGAGAAAAGCTTAATGGTTGCTCTGAATGTGTCTCCTCAAAATCCGTCTGTTGAAACCTTTGTTCCCAAAGGGGATGGTTATTAGTCAGTGAGGTCTTTGGGAGGTGCTTACATGGAGAAGGTAAAGCCCTTGTGAATGGTATTAGTGCCTTCTAAACGAGGCTCTAGAGAGAACCTTGTCCCCTTCTACCCCGTGAGGACGTAGGGAGAAGGAGTCAGCTCTGAACTCAGCAGCAGGCAGCCATGTTGGCACTTGGATCTTCATGCCTCCAGATCTATGAGAAAGAAATTTCTGTTTTTTTTTTTTTTTTAAGTGACCCAGTCTGTGGCATTTTGTTATAGCTGCCCAAGTGGATGAAGACAATGGTGTTATGTTTTCAAACACTGGTAACTATTATCAATATTTTTTCCTGTGATAGATGATTCATTATTTATGCATAGCCCAAGGTAATCTCCCCCTCTCAAAATCCTTAACTTATTCACCCTTGCAAAGTCCTTTTAGCCATTTGAAGTAATACTCATAGGTTCTGAGGATTAGGATGTGGCTACCTTGGCAACATGGCAGAAGGTGATTCTTGTGCGGGCTGGAAGCTGCTTTAGGTGGGACCTGTGGGGACTTAGAACCTGTGGTTGTAAATGGGAGACAATAGGGAAGACTGTGTCAGGCTAAAATGAAAGCATTTCTCTTTTATTCTCTGCCCTGTGCCATAATGTTTCATCTCACCTCAGCATCCCTTTTGTCTGTAAATGCATTGTCTTGGGGTTATGTTTCATGAAATTTGCCCTAATCCACAGGCTGGTTGAGCTCCTTTCCTACTTTTTTGGGGGGGCTCCCCCCTTCTGACACATCCCTTTTTTGCCTTACTTGCCCCAAACTGACAGGCTCTTCACATTTATATCAGCACTGTTCTAAACACTTTTGTACATACTAACTCATTTAATAGTCAGAATATTCTATGATAAATGTATCCTCACTCTTCAGTTTAGGGAACTGAGGCACCGAGAGATGTAACTTGCTCAGAATCTCAAGTGAGTGTCCAGAGCATGTCTGCCTACAGAACCCGAACTTTAAACACTATATTCCACTGCCTCTCTCCAAGAATTCCTCACCAAATGGTCACATTACTGTTTTCATTGAGCCCAGAAAAAAAATGTTTTGGAGCACACTCCTGTAGTTTTGTTCTTCTTTGTCTCAGAAACAAACCAAAAAATAAAAGAAACAGAACAAAACAACAACAACAACAACAACAACAACAACAACAACAAGCAGAGAGAGAGAGAGAGAAGTTCTGACTGACTTGATCTTGAAGTCACCCCATCCCATGGGTACACAACAGGAATGTGGTGACACCACACATAAATAGTTAACATGTTTCGTCATCTAGCAGTCTAGCTGGTGCCAAGCAGATGTTGATAGAAAGATTTCAGAGAAGCATCATAAAATTATGATTAAGCCAAAAAGAATTTGAATGGTAAAAATGTAGAGTTTTAAATCTATAAATTTATGACTATTCTGTGCATTTGTATAAAAATTCAGTCTTAAAGCTGTAGGCGTGCTATGGATTTGGAAAGACAGAGAGTGGGTGGAGTGGGGAGGGGAGAGGGTGTCCATCCCTGCTTTGGCAGACCTCCACTCTGCGCACAGAGGTGATGGAAGAACAAGATGGTGGACTGCAAGATGGGCGACAATCCAAGTTCTGGGCCGGACAGTCCACGTTAAAATTCTGAATCCACCCCTCATTAGCTGTGTAACCCTGACAGTGGTTACTGAACATTTCTGTGCCTTCCTTTCCTCAGTAGAAAATGAGCATAATAAGTACCTACCTTATAGTGTTTATTAAGTGCGCTAATACCCATAAGACAATTTGCCTCCCACTCCTTTATATATGTTAATAGTTATAATTGTTCCCTTATCATAGGTAGTAGTCTTAGGAGAACACCATGCATTTTGGAAGAGGAAGATGTTTTTTCTTTAGATGGAAATCATAAGGAATCCCTCACTGTCTGAGGGAGAGGAGAGAAAATAAACTGTCCTGGAGTGGACCACTATGTCAGAATACCGTAAGATGTGGCTTAACCAACAATTTATTTCTCATAGTCTGGAGGCTGGAGGTCTGAGCACAGGGGGCCAGCATGGCTGGTTCCTGGTGGGAGCCTTCCTCTTGGCCTGCAGATGACCATCTCCTCACTGTGTCCTCCCATGGCAGAGAGCGTGAGGCCCCTGGTCTCTCTTCCTCTTCTGATTAAGGGCAGTGATCCCATCATAGGGCTCACCGTCATGACCTCAACTAAACCTAATTCCCTCCCAAAGGTCTCACCTCCAAGTTCCACCACACTGGGGGTGAGGGCTTTACCCATTTTAGGACCACACTAACATTCAGTCCATAATATTAGCACATGGAAGCGTTAAGAAGATGATTTCAGATTGTGGAAAGTGCCATGAAGGAAAGGTTTCTTAAGAATGGGCTCATTTGTACCTGGGATTGGGGTGGGATGGAGAAACCTACTCCAGGTGGCTGGTCAGGTGGGCGTCTTCGGCTGGGATCAGAGCAGAGATCTGGCAGGAGTATTCAGGCCGTGGCAGCAGGAGGGCAAAGGCCCTGAGACAGGGAAGAGCTTGGGTGTTGGGGAAACGGCAGCTGAAGATTTCCAGTGTGGTTGGAGGAAATGTGCAGAGAAGTATGTGCGTGGAGGTGACATGTGGGTGATGGGCAGGGGCTGGCGGGGGAGGGCAGGGATGGGGGTTTGTTCTAAGTGCAGTGGGAAGCCACTGAGGATTTTAGCCAAATGGAGATATGCCCTGATCTGTGTTTCAGACTTGATGTTATTGTGCCAAGTGCCATAGTTTATGACTCACATTATTACTCTGGAGAGACACATTTATTAAGTACTTACTGTATGCCAAGGAAGTGCTGACCACTCTGTACACATGGGATAGGAGGGAAACAGGGCATGTCAACAGAAACACCAGTTCACTATAGATGTGAAATTCTAAGGTGAGATGCCAGACCACACACAGATGTTCAAGGGCACAGGCATTAGATGGTGCAAAAACTCCTCCTGTAGGGTATAAAAGGTAAAGGGTGTGGGTTTGTGAGGTAGATTTCCTCCTCCCACCATCCCTCCTCTCCTCTCCCTCCCTTCTTCCTACCTTCTTTCCTTTTTTAAAAAGATTTTTTATTTGTTTGAGAGAGAGAGAGTGAGAGTGGTGGGAGGGGCAGAGGGAGAGGATGAGAGAGAATCCTTGAGCAGACTCCCTGCTGAACACAGAGCATGCCACTGGGCTCAATCCCAGGACCCTGAGATCATGACCCAAGCCAAAATCAAGAGTTGTCCGCTTAACTGACTGAGCCATCCAGGTGCCCTGAGGAGGATTTCTTTGAAGGTAGCTTGTGTCAGACCCCTCCCTCTCCCACCCTCCCCCCTGTGAGGGATTTCAGTGAGACTACTTGGAGAAGGGATTGTCTGGTTGGCATTTGGGGGGCATGTTGAGCTTGGGTCTGATGTGGGAGGGTGGGCAGGATGAAGGAGAGAAGTGGTGAGGAAGAAGGAAGTAGGTCAAAGGTGTATGAATGTTAGGCCAGAGGTGCTAGACTGGTCACAGTCTAGGTCGTTTATAATGTTGGGTCTAGGATCATTTAAAAAAAGAGACTGCCCAAAAGAACCATGCGGAGGGACTGAGTTCTTCCTGGGATGGGCACTAGCTTGGGGAGAGCAGAAGTTTTTGAAGACAAACCAAATGTGATTATTGTCTAGAACTGGACCTTCCAATTTCTGAAATGAGACCATATTTGAGACGTGATTTGAAGACACTTTAAGATCTCAGGTGCACGTGTTGTGGGCCATGCCTCAGATGGTCTTCCACCAAATGCTAAGAAACAATGTCCCCCACTGAAGACATAAAAGGGAGTATTGAGTTTTGATTTTAACCTTTGAATCACTCTCATTCCGTCATTACTGTTTATAGATGGTATTTTGTTGAACCTTCTCTGAGGTGGTAATCTTTTTATCTCCATTGAAAAGGTGGAGAAGTTAAGGCTTGACCAGTTTTCACTGGTCATTATGAGGCCACAAAACTAGCTGGGAGTCAAGCAGGGTTTGAACCCAGAGCTTCTCTTAGCCACTGTGCCATGCTGCTGGGGAAGCAGTAAAGGGCCCCGCCATGGGCTGTCTGACAAGGAACTGTTGGAAATAGCGCAGAGATGGTGGGATTTGATTTTTTTCTTTTTAAAGAAAGAAGGATGTTGGCCAATCCATCAAGCTGAATTTTCCATCTCTCAGTTTAGGACTTGAAAATTCCATCAGAATAAAGTGAGACTTTGGTCCCATGGTGCACGGTATTTTGTCTGGCACATTCCAAGAGGGCAGAGCTGGGTCTTCAGGCAGATGAGAACAGGGGGGTGCTGCTTTCTTCCCACCTCCCCATGACCTTCTTTCTGTGCTGGTGTGTGTTCCCCACTGCCAGCCTCAGTACCTGAAAGTTCAGGGCCAGTCTTGTGGGCTGTGACTCTCCATGAGGGTCTTCATCTTGTGTCCAGTGCTGAGCTTTGCAGGGCTGGAGGCAGTTCTTAAAACTGTAGAGCCATGCGGGAGAGGTGAGGAATTGCCTTTCAGTGGGGCTCTCACGTACCCCTGAAACACAGCCTGTCAATCTCTCCCTGCTGTTCTGTTACCTTACTCGGGGGATGTCCGGAAACCAGCGTCATCTGTGTGGGTCACCAGCTCCAGGAAAGCTGTTGTTAAACACCCATTGTTAGGATCACGACGGTCAGATAAATAAAATACTGCTGTATATTCAAGCATGGCCTTTACGGCGTTATATTAAAACAATAAATCAAGTATCACAGACTCAGTATTTGAACCAGCTTTTACTGCATTATTCCATCCTCTCCATTATTCAGCTTTAAAATCCCTCCCCCTACATTTATGATTTTTGAAACATTACATCAGTTATGTCCCCATGGCACTTTAATCTAATCCCAAACTTTAAGGGGGTAGGTAAGTGTTTAGGACACTGGGCCAGGCTCTGATCATTTTATGAAACCGTTGTTTTATAGAAGAACATTACCTTTATTACCAAATTCTGTAGTGTGTTGGGGGGGGGCAATCTGGTTACAATTACACATAGCATTTTTTAAGAGCTGCAGTAGAAAGCTCAGCCATTTGAAGATGAGATATGGCTTCCTTGATGGGTCGTAGCATATTGGTACAAGATGTCAGAAGGGAGCATGTCGGTGCCTCTGCTTGGTGCTTCCCCTTGGGGATTTTATGTTCACTCTTGGTGCACGTGGTTCCAATGGAAACCCTCGACTTGATTGTGAGCCCTGAAGTGATGTTAGTCATTCATAGCACAATCATCACCTATATCAAAGGAGAGCCTTTATGTTCTGGCTAATGCCCTTTGTGAAGTTCACCCCCAATGAACTGGATACCATTAACCCTTTAGAGTAAAGGCCTCTTTCTTACCAGATGGGAGGTCAGACCCCTGGGGAAGGGAGCACGTTCTGCAGCACTGCTCTCCGCTTCTCGGGGGAAGCGGTGGATGGATGTCTGTCTCTGTTGACCATCCAGCAGCTGCCAACATCCCCGTCTGTAGTTCTTCAATCCCCATTTCTTTTCTGGAACTTGCATGGGAGAGGGAGGGCCTCGAGAAAGGCGTTGTAAATGGCAACGCAAACCACGTGAGTAGGATACTGTTTAACACTCAAGTGGCCTGTCTTCCATATACTGTGAGCTTCTGAGAAGCCAATAAATGTCAAAGAAATGTCAAATTATGTCTGTATTTATTGGGTCCACAGTGCATTTCTGAGGAAGCTTTGTGGCATTTGGTCATCACATTCTTTGAAGGTTATCACACAGCGTAGGGACCATAAATACATCAAACGGAATTCAGCATCCCCCCCCCCCCACCCCTCTGCACGGTCAACAGCCCAACACTGGACTGTGCAAGGCAATTCTCTCTTGGGGGTTTGCTTGGCCACATGATTCTTTTAGCTCTGAAATCAAAAGGGGGTTGTCAGTCGTGTCCCCACAATCAGTAAAGGCCCAAGTTTGGATGCCTTTGATGTTCCTATGTCTTTTGGTAGAAACCTTTTAACGTTGCATGGAAATAAGCTGCCAGGATTTTTAGCAACTGCCTGGTGGATGAAGGAAGGTGAGCAGGGAGGTGGGCGCTGTGGAAGAAAAGTAGGAAGGTCATTGACATCAGCAGTTGGTATTGGAAGGGCTTTCTAAGACCCCCTACCTAGACAGACAAGTGCATCTTTGTCTCTGAAGCTTGTGTAGGAAGACCACGAGGGGCCCCACCTTTCTGAGGCAGCTTGGCCTTCAAGGACTGAGCAGAAGTCCCAGGCAGCCAGTTTGGCTCTCTGTCATTCTCTTTATTAAAACCAGAAGTGAATGTGACAAACTTCTTATAAAAATCTGCATTGTTAGGGGGAATAAACTATTTATTTTCTTTTTGCGGTCTCTTCCTACAGCTGTTCTCTCAAACTACCTGAATTCTACTGTCCCAGTTTTTTTTTTTCTAATACAGAGAAGCCAACATCATTTTTGATGTATGTCCCGTGCTCCCAGCCATTGATGCTTATGTTGCCTCTAGCTAAGCCTGCAAAGCATGTGGTCTTATCCCACTTGACAGGTGATGAGACCAGGCAAACTAAGCTGCTCCGTGTCAAAGCAAGAGTTTGAACCCAGGTTTTCCTGCCTTACTGTTCTCCCCCTCCCCCCACTCATTTTGGGCCCATCATCCCAGGGGAATGTCCAGGAAATCCTGGCTCCTAAAATTTGGGGGCCTTTCTGCACAAAAATAAACATCTGGGCAATAGAGTCAAAGCTGGTCAGTTCTGAGGTCCATCCAGAGGCAGAATCTTTGCAGAGGGCTTCCAACCACACCCCCTTTTGCCCAACAGTTCCCCCCGCTACCCCAGTAGGAAATGGAATCCCAGTCTCCTTGCCAACGCATTATGGAGAACAGGCAAGGTCAATCATTAATTAGTTCAGCTGAAGGCAAAAAGGAGGAAGAATGGGATAAACTGAAATTGAGGAGTGTGGCTAACTGTAGTAATCCTGTTATATGTTACCTATTTGAAGCCTTTAAAAAAAAACGAGTCTTGAGCAGAATGATGATTGGTCATCCAGGAAAAGCACGAAGCACCGTGTTGCCGAGAAGTTAAGGCTGGGCGCATCCTCCGTGTCAAACGTGTTCAAAGATTTCAAAGAATTTTTCTTTTTTTGGTGACTTTCTCTCTGACAATAAAAAGGGGGGACCTGAAACTACATCTGGACAAAGTCATGTTTCTAGAAGAACTTGGGAATTTTGGAGAGAACACTTTTGAAAGGAGACTCCATCAATCTCATTTTATTGTTAGAATCACCCTTCCCTTCCCCTTTGATAAACTGCCTCATTTGTTCTGTCTTTCTCTTGTCTGTCACAAAACGGTTTTGCACTTGAATCCACCTGCACACTGTTGCTCAGTGTGCCCTCCTCCACGAGGACTTGGTCTCTTGGCCAGCAGGCATTTATTCCTGTGCCAGACATTTGCTTATACGTCCTTCTGAAATATTCCTCCCCTCAAGAATTCTATTGACCACACTAAAAGGAGCATCCCTCACTGTGGAAGACAAGGGACCTTTTCTGGCTTTTTCTCTGGCATTGCACTAATGGAAAGTTATGTGTCTTAGAAAAGAAAGTCCAGACGCCTGGTGAAATTGTTAGAATTAGAAGAACCTTAATAATTTGGGCCTTACCGATGTAAGGTGTTTTCCAAGTCATATATATGTTTGAAAGTTTACATTCATTAATATTGAAAACCGGGCTACACTGTGCAGGCTTGACCTCCCCCAAGAACACAATTTTGCAAGTCCACTTGACATCTATTTCCATATCAATAATTGATGTGTTGTTTCCTCATCATTTATAGCTGATTATTAAAAGAAATCCAGAAGGAAATTGACTTGATAATTTGTAGAGATCCCATTTTTTAAAAAAGTTTTATTTATTTATTTGAGAGAGAGCACAAGTTGGGGGAGGAGCAGTGGGAGAGGGAGAAGCAGACCCCCTGCTGAGCAGAGAGCCCGATGTAGGGCTTAATCCCAGGACCTGAGATCATTTCCTGAGCCGAAGGCAGACACTAACCCACTGAGCCACCCAGGTGCCCCTATAGTGATCCCACTTTTGACTAAAATATATTGTTGTACTTAATAAGCTTGCATTTCTTTCAATATCCAGTAGTTCAGGACTTTTTCCTGGGCAGAGTCAATTAATGAGATTCTTCTGTATTTCAGTTGACAGCTTCCTTTTCATATATTTAAATTATATGCAAGAATTTTGATTCCTAGATATAAAAACAGATTACACAGAAGTTTTGAAATTATTAACCAATGCCAACTCCATGGTGTTTAGTAAGGAAAGTTGTAGATGCATTGAAGCTGGTTTCTTCATCTTAGTATCACAGGTTCCTGATGGTTGATTTTATGAGTCAACTTGGCGGGGCCATGGGTGCCTAGATAGCTGATCAAACATTATTCCAGATGCTTCTATAAAGGTATTTTTTTGATGAGATTAACATGTAAATTTGTAGACTTTGAGTAAAGCAGATTATCTTTCATGATGTAATGGGTCTCACCCAATCAGTTGCAGACCTTAGGAGACCTCAGGTCTCCCCTGAGTAAGAAAGAATTCTGCTAGTAGTTGGCCTTTGAACTGAGCTGCAACGTTTCCCTGGGTTTTTAGCTTGCTGACCTACCCTGTAGATTTCACACATGCACCTCCATAATTATAGGGGCTGATTCTTTAACATAGATCTCAATCCCACCAGCTCTCCCCCAAATATACATATGTCCGTAGATTTAAATACAGATCTTGTTTGTTGTCAGGAGAATCCTGACTAATACAAGAGGCTTCTCAGAATATTAACTGTCTGAGAAAACGCTCAGCACCCCGCTTGGCACATTTTGGAAAATGATTCTTGAAAGCTTTGTATGTGTAGTGAGTTGGCTGGCTTTTAGTGATGAAGAATGACATTTAATAAAGCTTATTTGTCTCTATTTTCTGTCTGATGCTTGTATAGATTTAGCACAATGGTCATGGTTAGTAAACATATGCAAGAATTTTGGAGAACACCTGAACGAGAGAGTGCAAAGCAATCCAATGGCACAAAACCAGAGAGAAAATAAACTTGTATTTTGTGGCAGGATTCCACTCACAGAAATGGTTTGAGGCAGTTTCTAAATGTCAGGCTTAAACTAGCATATGTGGGAAGTGGAGGAGTAGAGGCTGTTGAATTTAAATAGAAGATGTTAATTTTTTACGTGTTTAAGGAAACTTTGGAGTATTTATATAAACACAATAGGCCTCGGATGGGTAGTTGATAATCAGAGGAATCCTGGTTTCTGTGCAATCATCTGATGGAATGTGTAATTTTCATTTCATGAAATGGTATTTTTCCCTTTGTAAAGGTGATGCATTAGAAAGTATAGACAATTTGGCAAATACAGAAAGATGGAAAGTAAAGTGGGAATCACTTTTAAAAGATGATTATTATCAATATTTTGGGGTATTTTTCTTTCTTTTTTCTAGGACTTAGTGTTTAGATTTTACATAGGTGTATTATGTTATAATGTATAAAATAATTTATATCTCTTTTCTGTTTATGTAAAATAAATATTTAATGGAAAATTTATGGAAGTGTGGCTATATTATCCAAGGAGAAGAGTTAGCCTTCCTGGAAATCCAGAGCAAAAGACTGTAAAGATTTTAAAAAAGAGAATCTGCATGGATTGCATGGGGTACTGGGTGTGATAGGCAAACAATGAATCATGGAATACCACCTCAAAAAATAATGATGTAGTGTGTGGTGACTAACATAACATGATTAAAAAGAAAAGAAAGTAAGGGTTCCCAAATTAAACTGAATGGTTGACCTAATTTAATTGATACAAAGAAGCTTCCAAAAGGCTTCAAGATTCCTAATTAGTTCATTGAAAGATTCATTACAAACAGCTAACAAAAATTTAAAACACAAATGGTATCTAAAAAAGAAATAATAAAGAGAATCCATTCTTACTGTTAGAATGGAAAATAGTGAGGAGATTCCTCAAGAAATTAAAAATAGAGCTACCCTATGACCTTACAATTGCACTACTGGGTATTTACCCCAAAGATACAGATGTAGTGAAAAGAAGGGCCATCTGTACCCCAATGTTCATAGCAGCAATGGCCACAGTCACCAAACTGTGGAAAGAACCAAGATGCCCTTCAACGGACGAATGGATAAAGAAGATGTAGTCCATATATACAATGGAGTATTATGCCTCCATCAGAAAAGATGAATACCCAACTTTTGTAGCAACATGGATGGGACTGGAGGAGATTATGCTGAGTGAAATAGGTCAAGCAGAGAGAGTCAATTATCATATGGTTTTGCTTATTTGTGGAGCACAAGGAATAACACGGAGGACATGGGAAGATGGAGAAGAGAAGGGAGTTGGGGGAAATGGAGGGGGAGATGAACCATGAAAGACTGTGGACTCTGAGGAATTAACTGAGGGTTTTGGAGGGGAGGCGGGTGGAAGGTTGGGTGAGAAGATTGGTGGTGGGTATTGTGGAGGGTACATATTGCATGGAGTACTGGGTGTGGTGCATAAACAATGAATTCGGGAACGCTGAAAAGAAATTAAAAAATAAATAAAAATTAAAAAAAAAAAAAAAGAACATTCTTCCCCGGTTGGTCGTTAGCATCTCTGCTCAGTTCTCAGGACTATAAAGCCACAGTGGTATTTCAAAGGGGAGCAGTCCGGGCTAGTGGTTGAGAGGCCGAGTTCCAGAACCAGACAGCCTGGTTCAAATCCCAACTCTGCCAGAGACCAGTGGTGTAAACTTGGGCAAGTTTCCTCCTGGGAAAAATGGGGATTAGAAAACTTCTTTCATAACAATTGCAAGGATAACAGGAAAACATGGGGAGAACCCTTCCAACAGTGCTTAGAATATAGTAAACTCTCAATCGATGATTGCTTCTTATTAGATGACCGGGGATTGCTTCTAATTACATCATTAATATAATTTGCAAAGCCATAAACCCCTAGTTAGTGAGTGCAAGGTAACACATGTGTTACATGCATATCTCATTAATACAACCATTCATTACAACGGTTCATGAGATAGGCATGGCATGCCCATTTTGCAGATGAGGCATCTGAGGCTTGGAGAAGTTACTTAGCTTTGCCAAAATCTCACAGCTGGTCAGTGGGAAGACAGGCCTCTACTTGTGGCCTTTAAAACAAGAAAAGCCCAGGTATCCCCAGTCTCAGCTATGCAGGTGTGGGAGCAACTGCAATTGGAGAGGGAAGTGGAAGGGACAGGAAAGGGGGAGTTTAAAGAAGTTTGTCATGACCTATAGGTTCTGAGAATTCACATAAAGGATGGGAGTGATTCTGGAATCTCTTTCAGGGGCTACACTCATTCTTTCAGCTCCACTTCTCAGACTAGACATGTGAGTTACAGCTTTTTGATCATTGTGTTCAAAATCTTTTTTGTTAAAAATATGAAACAACAAACCAGAAAGGAGAATGTCTGCTTTCCAGGAGGAATTGCAGAAAAGGAAGACACATTTTCCCCCTTCAATTTTCTCTAGAAAATAAGTCATTGTATCTGAGAATGGTAGCAGAGAATTCGAGTCTGTTTCTATGCATGATTATGTCATGTGCAAACAGCTTGTGAAAGAAACACCCAGGGTAATTTATCAAGGAAACTGCTTTTGACTCTATTCTTTTCCCTAGGGTTTATGAAACTTCAGCAGGTGGCATTTTGGTGTTTAGCATGACAAGCTTGTGAAATTGCAACGGCTAGCAAGGAGGGGGGCAATTTGATCTGGCTTCTTTGGTAGATGAAAGAGAAGGGTACAATGAAACTAACATGTATTGAGCCTTTTGAATGCACTGGGTCTGGGGCTAGAGACTTCAACATACATCTAAATTTACATCGACTTTCACACATCCAATTTAATTGTCACAGTGTTCATTTATTAATTCCGCTAATATTTATTGAGTGCCTACCGATGGGCAGATCCTAGGTAAAGTGCTGGGTTTAGGAGGTGAGCAGGTAGGACTGGAAAGCAGGATAGCCACGTGGGTCTCTGCCGTGCTGCTGAGCTAGAGGGCGGTGTGAGAAGAAATGGATGCCTCCCCTCCTCTGATAGGTTTGCAACCGAGGACACTGGAGCTGAGGGTTTTCAGAATAGGTGTGCAGGCAAGTAATGAGACCGGGCTTCCTTATGCCTGTGTGACCCCTTCAAGACCTCTCTTGTGCTTCATCGCTCAGGGGTCTCTGAGGAGTCCATTTAGGATGCTGGGTTTCCTAACTCTCTTCCTCAAGCTTGTAAGTGGTTTGCTTCAACAGCCCCCTTTGCTGAAGTGCGACCATGTCTCTTCTTGTCCTGTGTGTTTTCCTCTGTAGCTCTCGGCTCCTCCTTCTCTCCCTTCTGACCTCCTCTGGAGGGCTGGAGACATGGTAATAACAAGCAAAGTAGCACAAATAACACGAACAATAAAACAAAGCCCATGAGACCACTGTCCACAGGTCTTCAGCTACTCTTGCCTTCCAGGAAGCTCTCTCGGTGGGAAAGCCTGGCTCCTGGGTCTCCTTCCCTCAGGCTTTGAGGTCACTGGTAGAATTCTGGTCCTTCAGATGCGGCACCGAGGGCCCCTTTGCCTGGTGACCAGCGGGGTAGCCTTGTCATGAGGGTCACTTGTGGTTCCTTGTTGGAACTCACATGCCCTCCTACCTCTCCCAGCTGGCCGTGAGACCCCTCAAGTTGAATCCCCTTCACTCTGTGAATCACTCCCCCTGATGCCAGCTGAGGAAACTCTCTGGCTACCACCAGTTAATGCTTAAGTTAGACCCACTCAGATCATCTACTTTTTGATTAACCAAAGGCAACTCGTTAGTATCTTAATTACATCTGCAAGAATTCTATTTTTTTTTAAAGATTTTATTTATTTGACACACAGAGAGAGCACACACAAGCAGGGGGAGAGGCAGAGGGAAAAGCAGACTCCCTGCTGAGCAAGGAGCCCGATGTGGGGCTCGAACCCGGACCCTAGGATCACGACCTGAGCTGAAGGCAGACGCTTAACCAAATGAGACACCAAGGCTCCCCTGTAAGAATTCTTTTTGCCATTTAATGTGATAGAGTCATAGGAAGGATCTCACGATACCCACAGGACAAGGACCACGGGGGTCATAGAATTCTGTCTGCCACAAGGGGATAGAAGTTTTCAGCAATTCCTCTAAGAAAGGCAAGTACATTTTTGCTTGGTTTTTAGTTGATTGTCTCCTGGTTTCCTGGTAGACTCCAGATACTTTGTATGTTTTCTAGTAAACCTCTGGAGTAGGTAGGTTTGGTGACCATGCCCATATACTACTCAGAGTCCCTGCTGGGGAGGAGGTCACTGACTGATGACTTTAGCTCTGCATTCTTCCCTGACCTCATGCCAAGCTTTGTTTTCCATGGGCTGCTCCAGCCAATGATTGCTCAGCAGAAAGTTGCTTTAGCTCATCATTCGAGAACTGCCCTTCAGCTTGGCTGAAACTTTCTAGAACTGCGTTGCAGTCTGAGATCTTCATCTGAAACTCCCTCCTTCCCTCTCTCCCTCACAGGCCCACGTGCACACTGCTGTCTGACAGATTTCCCCACCTCCCATGGACCACCCTGTTTTCCTCACAGGAATTTCCCCCAATAAATCTCTTGCATATCTAATCTGGTCTTGTCATCCACTTGTTGGAAAACCCAAACCGATGTAGGTGATGCCAGCGATGTCCCAGGAAACAGGTGGTAAGATGGGGTTCTGGGACTGTGTCACTTATGACCTGGTAGCAAGCATGATCTCATTCTGACTGGATTCTGGGGAACCGATAGTCAGTGGCACAAGGCGGCCTGCTTTGGACTGAATTGTATTCCCTCTAAACTCATCTGTTGAAGTCCTAGCTCCCAGTGTGACTGTATTTGAAGATAGGGCTCTTAGGAGGTAATCATCGTTAAATGAGGGAAAGGGTGGAATCCTAATCAGAAAATATTGGTGGCCTTGTAAAAAGAAATGAGAGACAGATTCTTTTTTTTTTTCCCCAGTAACTGACTGACATTCAGCCTGAGGCTCTTCTATATTTCCTGTGATAAGAGCTTTCTTCACTGAGAGCAGACTGCACACTGGGGAGCGGGGACATTTTGAGGACACTTAGACATCGGATCTGAGTTGACACTGCTACTGAGAGACCAAAAACCTCATCATAGCCCTCTGTTAGAGTGAAGGCCTAAGGGGGCAGGTACGGAATAATGTCCTGGACAAAGTCTGGCTCACAGGGGCCCACAGGCTCCATGGGATCCCTCAGTGGTCATGTCCATGGGCTTTCCCTGAGCTGTTCCAGCCGATGGCTAAACGTTGTGACCACATGGATGCAGTCCCATTTCTGCAAGAAGTAAGACTCCTCTGATGGGCCACCTTGGCTTCAGGACTCTAGGACAGCCTGCAGGAACTTTGGCCAGACTGCATGACAGATGAGGACAGCTCAACCCACACCTGCCTTCTTCCCTGTCTCCTTCAGACAGGTCAGACCTGCACTCTGGTCTGATGGCTCTTCCAGTTCTACTCGGTCCTTTTCCATTTTCCCTTCCTGGCACTTTCCCCAGTAAGTATCTTGCATATCGAATCCCATTTTAGATGGGAGGAGCCAAATCCAATAGGGGAGGAGCCAATCTGGGAGGAGCCAAACCCAATAGGATTTGTGGGCAGGGCCTTGTTTATGTACGCGGCTGAACGTGCCTTCAGTTGGAATCTTGATTTAGTAACAGGTAGGTCACCTCACTTGCTCCTCTAATTAATATAAAGCAGCAGAGTGAAATGTAATCGTAAGCTGGCAGGGCTGTGGTTACCCCAGGAGGTGACTAAATGCCACATTGTCCTCTGACATGTTTGTGTGATAGCAGCTTGCTCAAAGGGGTTCTGTCTGCTCTTCAGTTACTTGGGTTTTGCCAGAGGAGGTCTGTCAATATCTGGGAACAACTCCTCATTGGGACATTACTTTTTTTGTCAAGAGGCAACAAATCAAAACACCTTTGCCAGGGACCCTGCATTGATCGGTTTCCTTCTGAAGCAATTTGTGACCCATCTCTTTCCTCCTGACAGTGTAGCTCTAAGTGCTGAGTTCATAAACGAGTTTATAAAGAGAACTGTTCCATCTCTTGCTCAAAATGATTTCTCCAACTTCAAGATACAGAACCGTTATTATCTAGGC
Source organism: Lontra canadensis (assembly GCF_010015895.1). Classification (NCBI taxonomy): domain Eukaryota; kingdom Metazoa; phylum Chordata; class Mammalia; order Carnivora; family Mustelidae; genus Lontra; species Lontra canadensis. Next base: position 8,129,034 of record NW_022631058.1, on the reverse strand, counting down.
CATGGGCCTTTTACCAACAGTCGTGTTTTGTGACAGCTACTTGTACTGGTTTTCTAGTTAAAAAAAAATTCTTTAAAGGAACCACATATATACACAAAAAGAGTTAAGAGAGCTAAGGGTGAAGAGAGGAAGGGTCCACAGAGTGGGAGTAGCATGCTGGCATTCCAGGAAGACACAGGTTCTGATCCCAGCTCAGATGTCCACAGACCACGTGTCTTGTGGTGAGTTTTGTAACACTTACATACCTTCATTTCTCATCTGGAGAAGGGAATGCTAATGCCACAAGGGTTGGGGAACATAATTTATGTAGAAGCTCCATTTAGGAAGGAACCCCAGCATAATAAAGGCGAGGGAGCAGAGCTTATCCACTGGAAACCAGGAGGCCAAAATTATCATGATGGCTGGTAAGGCCAGCCCTAGGGGTAGCCAAGGGGGCTTGACGTGAAGAGAGTAGTGGAAATTAAATAAATAGGAGCTAATACTTATACTTTTATGAGTACTATGAGCTGTGAATTTAGAAGTAAAGACTTCAAGAGGGCAAGGCAAGTAGGCTGCACCCTGCAAAGGATGGGTCTTGTCCTTTATCCGTCATCCATATACTGAATGCACGAGTAGACAGCAAGGATGTTGACATGAACTCTAGCTGACAACTTGGGAAGGGTAGAAGACTGCCCGTGCAAGAATGTATCTTAGCTATTCTCTTCCTGAATCCGTGTTCTTCTTCCCAAAACATGAACAACAGGAGGGAGGGATGGCTTGGAGAGGAAGCCATTTGCATGTTCGATTTCTCACTCACTTAGCAAGCATTTTTGAGCCTCATCAAAATGCCATCGTTAGGGCATGGTGACCAGAAATGAACATGGAAAAAGACTCGGGCCACATCTTCAGAGAACTATCAGTCCGGTTGTGGAAGGACGCGATGGCGGGTCACCATGGGGGCTTATCGGAAGTAAGGAGGGGCTGGTAAGGAAGCCTCCTGAGAGGAGATGCCCCTGGAGTTTAGTCTGCAAGTTAGCAAGGTGAAAACTAGCAGTTTACACAGGGAGCATCACTCTGAAGGCTCAGCGTTGTGAAAGACCTGCTTGTGAGGTTATTGGGGGAATTTTTCATAACTCGTACAACAGTAAAAGTACAGAGTGTAAGCTGTCTCCCAAGTGAAGGAGATAGATGTTGTGGGAACGGCAGCTTGGGTATGATCATTACGTCTTTCACCAACAAAATCTCAGGTAAAGGGCTTTGCATGGGGATGTGTCATGTGGAGCACAAGTTGGCACACCCACGTGTCCAAAGCAGTAAGCACTTAGCAGAGTGGAGCCAGTGTCTCTGGTTGACTTCTAGACACACTCCGTCTCCAGGGAATCTCTTGCAGAACTGGAGTAGGGATGGATGAATGTCGACGTAAGAAGCCACTACCCGGCTCCCACAGTCACAGACAGACAGATGAGCTCTGTGGGGTTTATTTCTCCACGGGGCTGTGGGTTAGCTTCCCTGGTTGCGCAGCAGGAGGTATGCGAGAAATTGCTCGGAGAAGCTCTTGGGTTTCTCTGAGCAGTCTGCTTCGTGCTCTCTTCCACCCGTCACGTAGATTCTTCCTCAAAAAGGCGTCCATCCCTTCATGTGCCCCTTCTGGGCCACTGCAGGACCCTGATTTCTGCATTTCAGGACAATGTGTGCATGAGGGAGTCTCATGTTGTTTCCCATCTTGCCCGCCATTGTGATAAGAAAACCACGAATGAATTCTCTCTTTGTGTTTTGAGCCAGCCTGGCTTCCCTGCTTCCTTGGAATGGCCTGCCCCTTCCCTACCTCATTCCACAGACCCTCTTTGGCTGAACGTCTTTCTTTCTTCCTTAATATGTTCTTATCTCCGTTTCCTGGAGTCACTTTTATTTACCCTATAATCATTTTCTCTGCCAGTTAATAAACACTGCCTTATTTATTTTTTTCCCTATGCAGTGGGTAATGTGGCTTCAGTGAGCTTTCTGTCATTTGCCTAAAAACTGTTATTAAGTTGTGTGACAGTGTTGTGTAATGTGTAATTGTGTAATTGTGTTATTAAGTTGGTAACAGTGTCACGTGCCTCATCCTGCTGAGAAGGCTTGGGCTGGGTTCCAGGGAGCCTCCCCATGATTGTCTCCCTATTTGTTCATGCAGAGACGAAGTGGTATAGTTTGAGCTTGCAAAGGCCAAGGAACACAAGCTTTACCTTGCTGCCTTCATGCCTGACAGGAACCCGCTGCATGTGTCCCTCCTCATCTTTATCTGAGTCACATGGAATCGCTTCAAGTCCCTCCAGTCTGCTGGGCTTTTATTTTCCTGCCCACCTTGGGGGTGTCTTGGATAAAATGGCCAAGCCAACTGGCTGAGAATCCGCATGCATTTCTTTTTCCTGCCACACTTTTGCCTGGAGTTGAATTACAGTCATACATCAACCCGTGGCCCCCATAGACTCTCTGGTGGACCAACGTTGTGGCTCTTCATCTTGTTTCATGGATTAATTTCCCCTGAGAGTTTGCTTTTTAACATTTTTTAAAAATAAAAAAGGTAAACTTTTTTCCCCAATATCCAAAGCCATTCATGTGTGTCATATAAAAACTATGAAATGCAGATAATTGAAAAGGGAATAAAATGCACCCCTGAATCCCACCATCCAGAGATAATCACCCTGGTATTTTGTCTGTAATTATAGACATACACACAAGGATGCATAATAAGCTGGTGTGTGTGTGTGTGTTTGTGTGTATGTTATATGCACTTTATTTTCTTTACAAAATTAGAGTCATATCATACATACAATTTTGTAGTATGCTTTGCATGTCATGAACATCTTTTCATGCCAATGCATACTTATCTGGTTCAGTTTTAATAGCTGAACAGTACCTTATCATATACTAACGTAGTATAATTTCCTTAACTGATTTGCTGTTCTTGGTTGTTTAGGTCGCTTCAAACTTTTTATGATATGTATAAAAATGGACACAGCTAAAAAATCTTTATGCACAGCCTTATTTTTTCCTTAGCATAAATTCTTCCACATAGAATTATTGGAGCCAAAGAAGGCATATTTGTGAAGCTTTGAAAACTTCCTGCCAAATGATCCCTCCCCGCCTTGCCAATCCCCGTTTAAGTCGTGCCAGTATGCACATTCTCCATTAGCTGGGGTGTACCCATTTCTGCTCACCCTGAGATTTTTGAGTAGGTAGGAGTTTTGTGGTCTTGGACAGCTTCCAGAAACACAGATAGCAGGCTTCTGGAATCTGGAAATCTGAATCTAGCTCCACGTGATGGTGGGTAGGACACGACTCTACAGTATGGAGTTTGCAAGCCCCCAAAGGGTGCCTGGAACACCACCAGCAGAACTATGCATTCTTCAAAACTCATCCGGAACTTTCCATCTCATGTTGCCTTTCCTATTGCCTTCCTTTTGTCCCGGCCATCTTTATTTCTATTGTACGTATACATTGTACCAGATTCTGTGCTCATCTCTTTTGGTCTCTCATTTTGTGTACAGAGATACTGCTTCTCCATCCTGACTGAACTTCTCTGGGGAGAAGAATGTTTGAGTTTATTCTGTAAATTCAACCTTGCGAGACACCTGGTGATGTATAGAGTAGGTGATAAATACCTGCTGACTCAGCCGACTTTTAGGCCAGACCTGTAGCTATCGCCTGGTGGGGATTTCTAGGGTGTTGCTTAAGTCATAGAAAAGTACCAGTGTGGAGGGGAAGAGTGCTTTCTTCTGATTTCCAGGAAATAAAACCACATATGATGCTGGGGGATCCTTTTCCTAAGCCTTCAGAGAAATGCATCACATTCTTTGTTATCCTCTCAAGGAGTCATACAGCTTGCTATCTTCAAGCTGTATTACATGGAAAATCGAAGCTTTAATCAATTTTGCCTCTTGTTGTCTCTGAGTTCCAGTCTCTTGATTTTATTTCCTGAGCTGGAATTCATAGGAGGAAGGGCGCATGCACTGGCTGAGTGGAGACAATGGGCTATTTCTCCGGGGTTACTGATGCCCAAGGGGGGTTTGTTTTCCTCCCTACACTCTTTCCCACCCCACTGTACTCTTCCACAGCCTTTGGGCAGGCCACAGTGGAGGTGGAGACAATGGCTCTTAACTTGAATGCTAACACCCAGATCACTTGGGATTCTGTTCCAGTGGCTTCCCCGACCTTCTCTAATAGTGAATGACCTTTCCATGTCTTTGAGTCTTGACATCTGGTTTGGGTTGAGAGGATGGTGTTGTAAGTGATATAAATGACAGCGGAATTGGGATAGTGGTTATAATTTGGTAGTAACTTGATGTCATAACAGCAACATGAATCACATATGGAGGGGGGCAGAGGGTATGGGGCATGGAGGCTGCTCACATCCCTACCTCCCCGACAGTGGCAATCCCATGTGAGGCATGGGACTCTGGAGAAGTGGGTTCAGAGCAGAAAAAGGGAAGAGCATGGCAATCTCTCGGGTCAGGCTTTGGGATCAACAGATTGACCGAGGTTTGTGATTTATTAGTTGGGAATAGCCACACTCAAGCGCTTAGCATTGATGGATATTTTTCTCATTGCATTTCAAACATAGAAAATGGTCCTTTCTGAATGAGAAATCTGGGGCCATTTTAGTCATTAGTCATTTGAAACTTTCTCTCCTGGTGTTACAGAGAGAAAAAAATGACAAGAACTAAAACATGTTCCTAACTCTGAATTGCTTATATAGAACAAAATGAAATGCTTAAGTTCAGTAACTCCATTAGTCTGGTGGTTTGCCTCTCTTTCTCTCTCTCTCTCTCTCTTTTTTTTTTTTTTTTCCATTTCTGTTTTAGCAGACTGTTGTATTCAGGTCTTTTATTATATGGGAACAAAAATAATTGAATGCATACTGTGCTGGGTACGTATGAGTGCATATTAACTCTTCAGTGGGTCCCTGTGGCACCTGTGAAATCTAAGTCCCTACCATGATTCAAGGAAGGTGTTCAATTAGCATTTGATGATTAAACGAAGTGGGTTCAAAGAATAAAACCTCAACTCCACGCGAGTGGAGGCAGATGCTCTGAAAATCCTGGGGAATTTCAGTGTTGATTTATCTCTGGGTGTGTCAGTGTCAGACACATACGCTTAGTATTCATTCTGCCAGTGGCCCGGTTGCAACCTCAGCCTAATTTGAGGCTACTTTTAGCAGCCAAGTACAAACAGTTGGTTGGCCTGCAGAGAGCCATTGTCCTTGGAGGACACAGAACATGTGACCCCAAAATATGTCACTTTGGCATAGAATCATTTTGAGTTGAAGGCAGTTGAGAAGAAGCAGCTACAAGGAAAGCTCCCCACCTTCCCCCTATTCACATGAAAGCAGGACACAACATTTCAAGGGTGTCTCTCCTTCTTTCTCTTCCAAGGAAGACAAAAGGTAATCATAAGAGACAATTTTAGCTCCATATCAGCCTGGATATGGCACCAGAGGCATCTATGTCACTAGCTTTTAACTACCATCAGTTTCCTTTCTACTTACCTTCCCATAGTTTACTACCTTTGGAAGTCTCAAATCATTTTCCTCATTTTTCTATAAACGTATTGTTCTTTGTTGGATACAAGCCTGAGTTCTAAGCCACTTCTTTGAGTTACTTATCTCTGAGTCTTCTCATGTGTTACATGTGCAGAACACATGTCAAAACACTTGTCTGTTTTTCTCTTGAGAATCTCTCTGTTATCACAGAGCCCCAACTGTAACTGTAGTAGTTTGTAGAAGTGGTAGACACAGCTATTGCATCTGGACACCGGCACTCACACTGCCTTTATTCTGTGTGATCTCATGTTATCTTCTGAACAGGAAGAGGAAATCTAAATTATTTCCTCACTTCACAAAAGGAAATTGAGGCTCAGAGAGGCTAAGAGACCACTCAGGATGCCATGCTGTAAAGTTTGAGACTGATGCTGCTATTTTGGCTTCATACACAAGGTAGTTTTTTCTTTCTTCTGGGACAACATAGGAAGCTGGTGAGTGGCTAGTTTTAGGGGACAGGTCTATTTACCAAGGGCTCATGCACAAATGAGATGAAGGGATGTATGTCAGCTTGTCTGAGGTACACAGTGCTCTCAGTAAAAGGCGCTTGAAATTATTAAAATCTTAGAGAATATCCACAAATGAAATTCTCTCTCTCTCTCTGTTTCTCTCTGTCTCTCTCTCACACACACACACACGCACACACACACTCGTACACTCACACACTCATCACCTCTTAAAGGCACAACAAAAAGCAAACCACTTAGGCATCAAAGCTTATTTGAATTATTTTTGCTAGAAATATTTATAAAATGAGGTGAAACTTATCCTGCCTTCTTAAACAGATTATATGAAATTAAGTCATAAACTTAGCTATGGCAGGAATTATGTTTATTTTGTTCATATCACATCCTCAGCACTGAGTTCTGTGTCTAGTGCAGAGTAGGTATTCCAGAAACATTTGTTGAGTGAATCAATGAATAAATTAAAAAAAACACATCTAGGGAATCCAGGGTGGCTCAGTGGGTTAAAGCCTCTGCCTTTGGCTCAGGTCATGATCCCAGGGTCCTGGGATCAAGCCTCACATCAGGTTCTCTGCTCAGCAGGGAGCCTGCTTCCTCCCCTCTCTCTGCCTGCCTCTCTGCCTACTTGTGATCTCTGTCTGTCAAATAAATAAAATCTTTAAAAAAACCCACATCTAGATAGAACAACATTAACAAAAAATTAAACAAAACTAACAATTAATTTGTTAATTAATAAATTAACAATTAATTAATTTTAACAAAAAATAAACAAAATTAAAAATTAACAAAATTTAAGAAGCTAGTGTATTTTGGGTCACCATCTCATTTTAAGTCAATGAAGAGCTCTGTTTGTGATCTGTCCTGAACCTTCATTTTATTTTTTTAATTCTTTAAAACTCATTACTCTCATTACTTTGCTCTGGACCTCATGGAAGCCCTTCCTTAACCATAAATTCACAATTGCTAAACCCAGCTAGAACCAAGTCAAGTTCTTCTTCAACTCCATCTGATTTGCGTGGCCTATGGCACCTTGGATTATTTTTCTAAGTAAAAGGAAACCATTTGCTTGCTGACAATCCACTAATTTAAATATACCTTCAGGTATGGATTTTCCATAAACCTGGTAACCAGCCCAGCCTATTTGGCTTTTAATTCTGAAATTTATTGGCTCTTCCTTGCCTTTTGCAGATACAAGCTCATTCTTAATTGTTCATTTTTATTCTTACCCCAAACATAGTAAATCTTAATAGTTGTGCCTCCAGCGTTAAAAGGGAATGTGGTAGCTGTGGAGAAAAGTATTCAAAAGCACATTAGTTTAGCGACAATATAATAATGTTTCCAAGCTGCTCATAAGAGCTTATATTGACTTTCAGAATCATTGTGCAGAGATGTTTTTGAAGGGACCCTCCAGATGGATGCCTTCTCCCCACCTCAAGATTGTCATCACATGTTTCTTCTTCCATCTCTGAGTCATTCAGAACTGTGAAAATTCTATTTTTCCACTTTAATTACAGAACTGGATGAGAATGTATTCCGTTGTTTGGCAGTATTACTAACGCACTCTATTTGTTTATGGCTCTTTGAGAAAGCTATTTTAATAAGGTCAGATTTGCAATTTAAATGAACTTTAATATTTCTTGCAAAGGCTGGGGCTGCTTATTTATGCGCGGGGTGAACACGGTAGAAATTTATGGTTTAAAAATATGTTCTCCTGTTTTCTTTTCCAAATGGTGCATCTCAGGTGATAAACGTTTTCAATGATATTTATAATTTTTTCTTTCCAGAAAAGGGCAGAAAATCCAAATCAGTGAAATCAATCATGACTTTAAATGGGGTTGTTAATACTGTATTTTTCTGCTTTTCCCATTAAAATTTCTATCTCAAACCCCTATCATATTCACGAAAAAAAAATTACTCAAGACACAATCCTGTGGGTGAACTCTGTTCTAGCACTCCCATAACACACAAACCAGCGGAAACCACAACATGACACAACAAAATCTATTCTCTGAACTTTAAGGAGTGGCCATTTATTGAATTTAAATTGCTCTGGATGGAGAGAACTTTAGGCAAAGAATGGAGCCTCTGCATTTACCTTTCAAAGGAATCTGTGATTGAGTTGTCAGGCAGGACAATTTATACCACAGCCTGACAACTCAGGGATCAGGAGGGGTGGGCTTTAGAGAAATTCATTAAATAGGCTGAGAAGTTATTTCTTGATTGGAGTGATGAGAGACAGAGAAGGGGCACCGTCCTTTCTCTGGCTTGAATTCTGCCTCCTACTTTGTGGGTGCTTTATAGATGCTCTGTTGGAAACACAAAAACCAAAGCAAGGGTTAGAAGATCTGAATGAAGCTTAAGTAGTAAAGGTTTGTAGGCACCCATGTTGAAAATATTTGAGTACATTGGAACAGGATGACTTTCACATACTTTGAAAACTAAGATAAGAAGAATAATGAGATAATTTGTCTACTTTAAATTTTCTGTTAGTTTGAAAGATTCAAATGTATCTACAGAAACAAAATTCTACCAGGAATTAAATCTTGGTAAAATTCCTTCCTCCCCTCCTTCCTTCCTTCCTCCCTTCCCCACTCCTTCCCTCTCTTCCTCAACTCCCTCTCTCCTTTCCTTCCTTCTTTCCTTTTTTAATTCTTCCTTCCAACAAATTGCTATTCAGTTTTACCTATTTGAGAGGCTTAGCATTATTTTAAGTCAGGTAACTCTCAGCCAATGAGACCTTGTCTCCTTACATGCCCAGCCAAGCCTCAGGAAACAGGAACCTCAATAATCATTTACATTTCCTCACCTTACATTCACTCCTCAGTTCATACCCTTTCCATGTCTACCCCTGACATTCTGCTAAAACTCTTCTCTCCAAGTTCAGCAAGACTCCCACAACTGGTAATCCAATGGACACATTCTTTCCTTGATTTGTGTGACTTCTCTTGAGAATAGGCCCTGATTGTATCATTTGCTTTACACTTAGACTTCTCTTCTCTTATGAAATCTTGGTTTTCCTCATGTATCTGTGACTATTCCTTCTGGATCTCTTTCAAGAGTGCTGAGACCCTAAATGCTGGTGTTTCTCAGAGTGTTTTTGGGTCCATTGCTCCTCTTACCCCATATGCTTTCCCTGGTAACTTCATTTGTACTCAAGCCTTTAGTCACCACTTACATGAAACATGAGACATGGGATCTGAAGGTGTCCTTAGCGGGTGACATGGTGGTTCCCACTGGTTTCTTTGGTTTCCATCTCCATGAAAGGCCCCCAAATGCATTCACCCAACCAGAAGTCTAAGTCATAGACGCTTTTGCTGGCCCATCCCATAGCCAACCAACATATCATCACTTAAAATGCCTCTCAAATGCATCCCACTCTCTCTATTCCTAGAGAGAGTGCCTGTCTTGGTCCTAGTTATTTATTTTTGTCTGGATCCCTCCCTACTTCCAATCAGGTCGTGTTCTCAGTGCCATCTTCCATGCTGCACCTGAAGAGAATTTCCTCAAACATAATACCTAGTTATGTCATTCTCCTGTTCATACTTCCAATAGCCATCCAAAACTTTCCACAGAAATTCCAAATTTCCATCACCCAATTGTCCCTCCCTTCTGCTATGATCCTCTTTGCTGTTTCTTATAAACCACCTATGAGTGAAAACACATGATACTTGTCTTTCTCTCATTGACTTATTTTGCTCGGCATAATGTGATGAGCACTGGGTGTTATACATAACTTATGGATTATTGAACACTACATCTGAAACTGGTGATGCACTATATGTTGGCTAATTGAATTTAAATTAAAAAAAAAGAAAAAAAGAAATGAAACAAAAACAAGTTCCCAATTCCTTGGCTATCTCTTTGTTATTGTTTTATTTTTATTTTTAAAATTTTTATTATTTATGTATTTATGTATGTATGTATTTATTTTTCTTTTAAGACTTTATTTAAATTCAAGTTATACTTGAATTTTAATTTAAATTTAAAGTATTTAATTTAAATACTACTACATACAGTGTAGTATTAGTTTCAGGGGTAGAATTTAGTGATTCATCAGTTGCATATAACAGCCAGTGCTCATTAAATCAAGTGCCCTCCTTAATTGCCAATTGACCCCTCCACCCACCCACCTCCCCTCCAGCAACCCTGTTTGTTCCCTGTAGTTTAGAGTCTCTTATGGTTTGCCTCTCTCTCTGTCTTTAACTTATTTTATTTTTCCTTCCCTTCCCCTATGTTCATCTGGTTTGTTTATTAAATTCCACATATGAGTGAAATCTTATGGTATTTGTCCTTCTGTGACTGACTTATTTTGTTTAGCATAATGCATTCTAGCACCATCCATGTCATTGCAAATGGCAGGATTTCATTCTCTTTGATGGCCAAGTAATATTCCATTGTATATACATACCACATTTTCTTTATACATTCATCTGTTTGACATCTGGGCTCTTTTCATAGTTTGGCTACTGTGGACATTACTGTTATGAACATTGAGGTGCATGTGCCTGTTTGAATCACTATTTTTGTATAAATACCTAGTAGTGAAATTTCTGGGTCATAGGGTAGTTCTATTTTTAACTTTTTGAGGAACATCCATACTGTTTTCCAGAGTGGGTGCACAAATTTGCATTCCAACCAACAGTGGGAGAGGGTTCCCCTTTCTCCGCATCCTTGCCAACACCTGTTGTTTCCTGTGTTGTTCATGTTTGTCCTTCTGAAAAGTGTCAGGTAGTATCTCATTGTGGTTTTGATTTGCATTTCCCTGATGATAAGTGATGTTTAGGATTTTTTCATGTATCTGTTGGTCACCTGTATGTCTTCTTTGGAGAAGTATCTGTTCATGTCTTCCACCCATTTCTTTTTTTTAAATTTTAATTTAATTTTATTTTTAAAAAAGACTTTATTTATGTATTTGAGAGTGAGGGAGAGCACAAGCAGGGGGAGGGGTGGAGGGAGAGGGAGATGCAGACTCTCTGCTGAGTAGGGAGCCAGATGTGGGGCTCCATCCCAGAACCCTGGGATCATGACCTGAGCCAAAGGCAAACATTTAACTGACTAAGCCATCCAGGCCCCCCAGGTAAATTATAATTTTAGACAAGTAATTTCCTTTTATAAGGATGTCTCATATAATACTTTTCTTTTTTTAAATTTTATTAATATATGATGTATTATTTGCTTTGGGGGTACAGGTCTGTGAATCCTCAGTCTTACACAATTCACAGCACTCACCATAGCACATACACTCCCCAGTGTCCATAACCCAGTCACCCTATCCCTACCCTCCCACACCCCCAGCAACCCTCATTTTGTTTCCTGAGATTAAGAGTCTCTTATGGTTTGTCTCCCTTCCCGGTACCATCCTGTTTGATTTTTTTTCCCCTTCTCTTTCCCTCACGACCTCCTGCCCTGCCTCTGAAATTCCTCATGTCAGAGAGATAATATTATAATTGTCTTTCTTTGATTGACTTATTTGCTAAGCATAATACTCTCTAGTTTCATCCACATAATTGCAAATGGCAAGCTTTTTGATGGCTGCATAGTACTCCATTGTATATATACATACCACATCTTCTTAAAAAAAATTTTTTTTTATTAACATATAATGTATTATTAGCCCCAGGGTTACGGGTCTGTGAATCACCAGGTTTACACACTTCATAGCACTCACCATAACACATACCTTCCCCAATGTCCATATCCCCACCACCCTCTCCCTACCCCCCTCCCCCTGGCAACCCTCAGTTTGTTTTGTGAGATTAAGAGTCTCTTATGGTTTGTCTCCCTCCTGATCCCATCTTATTTCATTTATCCCTTTCCTACCCCCCAAACCACCATGTTGCATCTCAACTTCCTCATATCGGGAGATCATATGATAATTGTCTTTCTCTGATTTTCTCTAATCTCTTAGCTTATTTCGCTAAGCATAATACCCTCTAGTTCCATCCACGTCATCACAAATGGCAAGATTTCATTTCTTTTGATGGCTGCATAGTATTCCATTGTAGATATATACCACTTCTTCTTTATCCATTCATCCGTTGATGGACATCTAGGTTCTTTGCATAGTTTGACTATTGTGGACATTGCTGCTATAAACATTTGGGTGCATGTGCCCCTTCAAATCACTACATATGTATCTTTAAGGTAAATACCCATTAGTGCAATTGCTGGGTCATAGGGTAGCTCTATTTTCGAGTTTTTGAGGAACTTCCATACTGTTTTCCAGAGTGGCTTCCCAGCTTGCATTCCCACCAACAGTGTAGGAAGGTTCTTCTTTCTTCTCATCCTCACCAACATCTGTTGTGTCCTGACTTGTTAATTTTAGCCATTCTGACTGGTGTGAGGTGGTATCTCACTATAGTTTGGATTTGTATTTCCCTGATGCTGAGTGATGTTGAGCACTTTTTCGTGTGTCTGTTGGCCATTTGCACATCTTCTTTGGAGAAATACCTGTTCATGTCTTCTGCCCATTTCTTGATTGCATTATTTGTTCTTTAAGTGTTGAGTTTGGTAAGTTCTTTATAGATTTTGGATATTAGCCCTTTATCTGATATGTCATTTGCAAATATCTTCTTCCATTCTGTTGGTTGTCTTTTGGTTTTGTTGATTGTTTCCTTTGCTGTGCAAAAGATTTTGATCTCGATGAACTTCCAATAGTTCATTTTTGCCATTGTTTCCCTTCCCTTTGGTGATGTTTCTAGGAAGAAGTTGCTGCAGCTGAGGTCAAAGAGTTTGCTGCCTATGTTCTTCTCAAGGGTTTTGATGGATTCCTGTCTCACATTGAGGTCTTTCATCCATTTTGAATCTATTTTTATGTGTGGTGTAAGGAAATGGTCCAGTTTCATTCTTCTGCATGTGGCTGTCCAATTTTCCCAATACCATTTGTTGAAGAGACTGTCTTTTTTCCATTGGACATTCTCTCCTGCTTTGTTGCAAATTAGTTGATCATAGACTTGAGAGTCCATTGCTGGGCCTCTATTCTGTTCCATTGATCAATGTGTCTGTTTTTTTTTTTTAATTAAAAAAATTTTTTTTAAGATTTTTTAATTTATTTCACAGAGAGAGATCACAAGTAGGCAGAGAGGCAGGCAGAGAGAGAGAGGGGGGAGTAGGCTCCCTGCTGAGCAGAGAGCCTGATGTGGGGCTTGATCCCAGGACCCTAGGATCATGACCTGAGCCAAAGGCAGAGGCTTTAACCCACTGAGCCACCCAGGCGCCCCTCAATGTGTCTGTTTTTGTGCCAGTACTATACTGTCTTGATAATGACAGCTTTGTAATAGAGCTCAAGGTCTGGAATTGTGATGCTGCCACTTTGGTTTTCTTTTTCAACATTCCTCTGGTTGTTCAGGGTCTTTTCTGGTTCCATATAAATTTTTAGGGTTATTTGTTCCATTTCTTTGAAAAACATTGATGGTATCTTGATAGGGATTGCATTAAATGTGTAAATTGTTTTAGGTAGCATTGACATTTTCACAATATTTGTTCTTCCAATCTATGAGCATGGAACATTTTTCCATTTGTGTCTTCCTCAATGTCTTTCATGAGTACTTTATAGTGTTCTGAGTACAGGCTCTTTGCCTCTTTGGTTAGGTTTATTCTTAGGTATCTTATGGTTTTGGGTGCAGTTGTAAATGGGATCGACACCTTAATTTCTCTTTTTTCTGTCTTGCTCTTGGTGTATAGAAATGCAACTGATTTCTGTGCATTGATTTTATATCCTGAAACTTTACTGAATTCCTATATGAGTTCTAGCAGTTTTGGAGTGGAGTCTTTTGAGTTTTCCACATAAGGCATCATATAATCTGCAAAGAGTAAGAGTTTGACTTCTTTGCTGATTTGGATGCCATTTATTTCTTTTTGTTGTCTGATTGCAGAGGCTAGGAATTCTAGTACTATGCTGAATAACAGAGGTGATAATGGATAGCTCTGCCATGTTCGTGACCTTAGGGGAAAAGCTCTCAGTTTTTCCCCACTGAGAATGATATATGCTGTGGGTTTTTCATAGATGGCTTTTATGATATTGACATATGTATCCTCTATCCCTACACTGTGAAGAGTTTTGATAAAGAAAGGATGCTGTACTTTGTCAGATGCTTTTTCAGCATCTATTGAGAGTATCATATGGTCCTTGTGTTTTCTTTTATTCATGTATTATAGCACATTGATTGATTTACAGATGTTGAACCAACCTTGCAGCCCAGGAGTAAATTCCACTTGGTCGTGGTGAATAATCCTTTTACCATCCTGTTGGATCCTATTGGCTAGCATTTTGGTGAGAATTTTTGCATCCATGTTCATCAAGGATATTCACCTGTAATTCTTTTTGATGGGGGGGGTGGGGTCTTTGTCTGGTTTTGGGATCAAGGTAATGCTGGCATCATAAAATGAGTTTGGAAGGTTTCCTTCCATTTCTATTTTTTGGAACAGTTTCAGGAGAATAGGTATTAATTCTTTAAATGTTTGGTAGAATTCCCCTGGGAAGTTGTTTGGCCCTGGGCTCTTGTTTCTTGGGAGATTTTTGATGACTACTTCAATCTCCTTACTGGTTATGGGTCTGTTCAAGTTTTCTATTTCTTCCTAGTTCAGTTTTGGTAGTTTATATGTATGTCTCTTGGAATGCATCCATTTCTTCCAGATTGTCAAATTTGCTGGTGTATAGTTGCTCATAAGATGTTCTTATAATTGCTTGTATTTCTTGGTATTGGTTGTGATCTCTCCTCTTTCATTCATGATTTTATTAATTTGGGTCATTTCTCTTTTCTGATATGTCTGGCTAGGGGTTTATCAATCTTAGTAATTCTTTCAAAGAACCAGCTCCTAGTTTTGTTGATTTGTTCTACGATTCTTTGGTTTCTATTTCATTGATTTCTGCTCTCATCTTTATTATTTCTCTTCTACTGCTGGGTTTAAGTTTTCTTAACTGTTCTTTCTCCAGCTTCTTTAGGTATAGGGTTAGGTTTAGGTGTAGGTACTTGAGACCTTTCTTCTTTCTTGAGAAAGGCTTGTATTGCTATATACTTTCCTCTCAGGACTGCCTTTGCTGTGTCCCAAATATTTTGAGCAGTTGTGTTTTCATTTCATTTGTTTCCATGAATTTTTAAAATTCTTCTTTAATTTCCGGGTTGACCCATTCATTCTTTAGTAGGATGCTCTTTAGCCCCCATGTATTTGAGTTCTTTCTACCTTTTCTCTTGTGGTTGAGTTCTAGTTTCAAAGTATTGTGATCTGAAAATATGCAGGGAATGCGCCCAATCTTTTGGTACCAGTTGAGACCTGATTTGTGACCCAGGATGTGATCTATTCTGGAGAATGTTCCATGTGCACTTGAGAAGAATGTGTGTTCTGTTGCTTTGGGATGGAATGTTCTGAATGTATCTGTGATGTCCATCTGGTCCAGTGTGTCATTTATGACCTTTATTTCCTTGTTGATCTTTTGCTTAGATGATGTGTCCATTACAGTGAGGGGGATGTCAACGTCCCCTACTATTATTGTATTATTGTCAACTGTGTTTCTTTGATTTTGTTATTAATTGTTTTATATAATTGGCTCCTCCCATATTAGGGGCATAGATATTTAAACTTGTTAGATCTTCTTGTTGGACAGACCCTTTAAGTATGATACAGTGTCCTTCCTCATCTCTTATTGTAGTCTTTGGTTAAAATCTAATTTATCTGTTATAAGGATTGCCAGCCCAGCTTTCTTTTGATGTCCATTAGCATGGTAAATTGTTTTCCACCCCTTGCTTTAAATCTGGAGGTGTCTTTGGGTCTAAAATGAATTTCTTCCAGACAGCATATTGATGGGTCTTATTTTTTTAATCCATTCTGATACCCTGTGTCTTTTGTTTTGGGGCATTTAGCCCATTTACATTCAAGGTAACTATTGAAAGATAGGAATTTAGTGCCATTATTTTGTCTGTAAGGTGACTGCTACTGTATATTGTCTCTGTTCCTTTCTGGTCTTTTACTTTTAGGCTCTCTCTTTGCTTAGGGGATCCCTTTCAACATTTCCTATAGGGCTGGTTTGGTGTTTGCAAATTCTTTTAGTTTTTGTTTGTCCTGGAAGCTTTTTATCTCTCCTTCAATTTTCAATGACAGCCTTGCTGGATATCGTATTCTTGGCTGTATATTTTTCTCATTTAGTTCTCTGGTTATTCCATACCAGTCCTTTCTGGCCTGCCAGGCCTTTGTGGATAGGTCTGCTGCCAATCTAATATTTCTACCATTGTATGTTACAGACCTCTTGTCCCAAGCTGCCTTTAGGATTTTCTCTTTGTCACTGAGACTTGTAAGTTTTACTATTAGGTGTTGAACTATTTTTATTGATTTTGAGAGGGGTTCTTTGTGCCTCCTGGATTTTGATGCTTGTTCCCTTCACCAAACTAGGGAAGTCCTCTGCTATAATTTGCTCCAATATACTTTGTGGCCCTCTCTTTCTTTCTTCTTCTGGGATCCCAATTATTCTAATATTGTTTTATCTTATGGTATCACTTATCTCTGAAATTCTCCCCTCATGTTCCAATAGTTGTTTATCTCTCTTTTTCTCAGCTTCTTTATTTTCCATCATTTGGTCTTCTATATCACTAGTTCTCTCCTCTGTCTCATTCATCCTAGTAGTAAGAGCTTCCATTTTTATTTTGATTAACAGTTTTAATAGTTTTAAATAATTAAGAGTTACTTTGATTTATAGTCTTTGATTTCATTAATAGTTTTTTTATTTTAACTTGGTTAGATTTTAGTTCTTTTATTTCTCCAGATTTTAGTTCTTTTATTTCCCCAGAAAGGGATTTTGTTTCCCCAGAAAGGAGTTCTCTAGTATCTTCTATGCTTTTTTGAGCCCAGCTAGCACCTTGATAGTTGTCATTCTGAACTCTAGTTCTGACATCTTACTAATGTCTGCATTGATTAGATCCCTAGCCATCAGTACTGCCTCTTGTTCTTTTTTTTTTTTGAGGTGAGTTTTTCTGTCTTGTCATTTTACCCAGATAAGAATAGATGAGTGAGAGAACAAAATACTAAAAGGGTAGCAATGACCCCAGAAAAAACACACTAACCAAATTGGAAAAGACCCAAAACTGGGGAGGGGTGGGGAGAAGAAAAGGAAAAAAAACAAAACAAAACCTCTCTCTCTCTCTCTCTCTCTTTATATATATATATATATACACATAAAACTGGTGAACAGAACAGAGCCACATACTTCGTACTTGATTTTGGGTGTATTTTGATCTGTTAGAAGAAACTGCTTCCTAAAACTTTAAAGAAAGAAAAACATATATATATATATATATATATACACACACACAAAAATAAGGATAAACACTATGAAGGGATGGAATATGACTGTAAATTTGACGATTAAAATAGGTTCTAAAAGGAACTGATAAGATAGGAAGTTGGTTGAAAAAAGAAAAAAAAAGAGGAAAGAATGTGATGAGACTGGAGACTAGAATAAATCTATGTTCAGGATTTAGGGTATATTTTGATCTGTTAAAAGAAACTGTATCCCAAAATTTTAAAGAAAGAAAAACCTATATGTATACGAAAAATAAGGTTAAATACAATGAAGGGATAGAAAATGACTATAACAATTAAGCTAAAAAATATTTTTTCAAAAGGTATTGAGAGGGAGGGCAGGAGGGTTAGAGAGGGAAAAAATGAAACAAGATGGGATTGGGAGGGAGAAAAACCATAAGAGACTCTTAATCTCAGGAAACAAACTGACAGTTGCTGGGGGGTGGGAGGGAGAGATAGGGTGGCTGGGTAATGGACATTGGGAGGATATATGTTATGGTGAGTGTTGTGAATTGTGTAAGTCTGATGATTCACAGACCTGTACCCCTGGGGCAAATAATACATTATATGTTAATTAAAAAAAGGGATTGAGAAGATAAAATAGTTAAAAAAAGGTTAAAATAGGAAAGAGGAATAATTAAACAAAACAGAATAAGAAAAAAAAATTAAAAAATTTAACTTTGAAAGACTAAAGAATCATGGGGAAAATGCCATGAATTCTATATGCTGTATTCACCCAGCTCTGACATTTTGCAGTTCTCATTGATTGGTGGAGTTGATCTTGGATGGATGTTCTTGCTGCTCTTCCGGGGGAGGGGCCTGTTGCAGTGATTCTCAAATATCTTTGCTTGAGGCAGAATTGCACCACCCTTGGCAGGGGCCAAGATAAGTAATCTGCTCAGGTTCGCTCTTGGCAACTTTTGTTCCCTGAATGCTTTCTCTACAGTTTTGGAGGTGGAGAATGAGGATGGCGGCCTCCCAATCTATTCCCTGTAGGAGCTAAGAGTTCAGGGCCCCACTATTCAGTGTGCCCTCAGAGAAAAGCAGTCAGTTCCTCCTGTCTCCCTGGTCTCGGGCTGCACTCCAAGCTCACCCACACTGTGACCGAGTGTTTCTATCTCTTGCACATGGCCCAGATTCAAGTCTCCTGTAGTGCACTCCCACACCCCTCCTCCCAGAGGAGGGGGGGGTTTCCATGGATCTGCCATCTGTGGGATTCCTACCCAAAGAGTAGTGACCCGACTGTGCCTTGGATCACGATTTAAGGTAACCCTGAGCTGAGAGTGCACTCCTCAGCTCTGTCTCTGTAGCCGACTTCTCCACTCTGAGACCTGGGGGCTCTGCCACACTCAAGTACCCCTGGTCTTTTGTGACCCTGCGGGTCCTGAGACCACACTCTCTCTGTGAGGCCTCCACCCCCAGCTTAGCCTCTGGAATGATGTCCCTCAGTGGAGCAAACTTTTAAAATTTCCGATTTTGGGCTCTGCTGTTCTACCACTTGCTGGGAGCTGACCCTTCCCCCCATGGTCTCTCTTCCCATATATCACCTCGGATTCACTTCTCTGCATGTCCTACCTTCCAGAAAGTGGTCGCTTTTCTGTTCCTAGAATGGCTGCTCTTCTCTTCGATTTCCTGTTGAGTTTGTAGGTGTTCAGAATGGTTTGATAACTATCCAGCTGAACCCCTGCGACCCAATGATATTTAGGTTTCCTACTACTACATCATCTTGCTCCTCACCCTATATCCATTTCTTAACTGGATTTTTTATTTTTGGGGTGTTGAGTTGTTAAGTTCTTTATAGAGTTTGGATACTAGCCCTTTACCTGCTATATCATTTGTAAATATCTCCTCCCATTCCATGTGTTGCCTTTTAGTTTTGTTGACTGTTTCCTTTGCTTCACAGATGCTTTTTATCTTGATGATGTGCCAATTATTGCTTTTTTTTTTTTTAATGCCAGCATCTAAGAATTACAAAGAACTTGGGCTGTATGGCACTTAGTCTTTGGAATTTGTCAAGATCCCTTTTTGTGGGCTTGTACAGAATGAAATTTTTTATTATTAGATCAATGTTGGCTTAAAAAGAATAATTTTCTCTAATTGTTTTTATTGATCAAGATTAGACTTCACTTTGATTTTTCAATCTGGGAACTTAAATTTTTCTTCATTCCCAGGAAATTCAAATGTTGTATTTCTCCTGTCTTTATTTTCTTCTCCTGTCTATCCTATTAAATATACACTAGATGGTTTCATTCTATTCACTATATATTTGAAGCTTTTGTTGACATTGTTTATCTCTTTATGTGCCTGTGTGCATTCTGGATGGATTCTTTAGCTATTCATTCTGGTTCATTGATCTGTTGTTTAATTTGTCCATTGCATATTGTATATAATACCTCTTACATTCATTTTTTTCAGTCTTAGTTGATTTAAAAAAAATCCATTTTTAAATCGATGTCTTATTCTATCATTAATGTTTCTACTCTTTTGTTCTCTTTAATATTTTAGGAATACCAGATTTTAGTATTTAGGTATTACAGGCATTTCTGGTTCTTGGAATGCTAATTCTACTGTTTGCTATAACTGCTGAGTCTCCTTTGGTTGGTATGTGTCCATGATTTTGTTTTTCTCCCCGTGATTTTCAAGTTTCAATTGTGGGTTTGTCTTTGGTGGGGGATTCTCTCTTGCGGTAGTCTGTTGTATTTGAGCTGTGGGAATGCCTCCTATAGAACACGTTTAGGGTTTTTTTTTTTTTCCTATGGGACCCAGAAGTTTCACATTTCAATCATAAGTTTTGATGTTAATTTTTCAGCTTGATTTTCTTGCACCATGTCTCTAAAGTGAATTTGGATTCTTCACCTGTCTTAATACAAGCTGGGTGGTGTAATAGCCTAAGATATTTTTCCCTACTCAGAGCTAGTATGATGGTAAAAAAAGAGAAGGGGCAAGGGTGGAATTCTGGAATAGACCAAAGTCTGCTATAAAAGCAGGCAGATGTATAAGAAACAAGGACAGAGCCAGAGAAGGGTGCCCCTGGAAACTGGAGGAGGGCCAGGGGAGAAGAGAATTTCAGTAAAAGGTGTGAGTTTCCCTGGGTTAAATTTAGCACATGTAGAATTTAATCCAGTTAAACCTTTCCTCATCAGCTGACTCTGAGTACTGCTGAAGACTGACTCCATATGATTCGCCTTTAATAGGCTCCCTTGTGGGACCTTTCACGTGTTGGAGCACCATAAATTACATGAAGGGCATACAGAGCACAGTGCACACAGGATTTGGAACCATCAGTCAACAAGTCAACTCTAATGACAGAAGTTGTATGATTAAATTATGCCTCCTTGAAGGCATTTCTGCCAATTTGGTTAAACTCAAACTCAGCTTGACATTCAAGGCCTTTGCTGTAATGTCACCCATTTATATTCATGAATATTCCGCCATCATGGCTGTTTGCTCATTGACCTCTATGTATGCCCCAATTCAACACAGACCAGTGTTCGTCCATATGCAAAGCCTTCCCTGTCTCAACTTGCTGAGTGATCCTTCGTGAAGCCTTTTTGGGTTTCCCCAGACCAGTGGTGATTTCTTTATCCCCTGAATTCTCATAATCTCAGATTGCAATCTTCATCAGCCTCTGTTTGGTTTTGCATGGTTTCCTCTAGCTGTGTATGTCTTATGACCTCTCACTCCCTCACTTTTACTTTCCAGTGGGTAGACTTGGAACTATCTTCATTATTGATGTACCTTAGGGTCAAGAACCATAACGTGACAAATGTTTGATACATAGCTGATAAATGAATTTATGGAGGAATATGAGGGCGATGTGCTTTGTGATTTTACTTTGTAGTGGGGTCTGGGATTGGAGTACTTAATGTGTGGAGTGTTCCAGGGAGGACCTTCAGAGTGCCTGGAGCTCCAGCTCTGTGCAGCAGCCATCCACATCACTATAAAGATAACCATGTTGAAGCCAGGGGCTTGTGCTCTGGCAAGAGGAGGCTTTGAAGATTTGGTTGAAGGCAAAGGCCATGTTCTTCAGGGCCAGAATGAGGGAGGCTCAGCTGAAACTTTCTGTGTATCTGCCCTAGCAGAAGGTCAGCTGCTGTGAACATAAGCCCATTGTATCTCTGATAGCTAGAGGCAAAGGAAACATGCACACTCCCACACCCATACTGAGGTGTCAGTATATATGATTTTTTAAAGGCACATGTTTCACACTCATCGCAAAGCCTCCTACTGACAGGTTGAGGCCCATAGCTCTAAATTACGTATTAGGATGAAGCCAGCTTTATTGAGAAAAGCATTTAGAGCAGCTGTGAGCAAATGCCTGTTGCAGCCTGGTCTGAGCAGTAAAGGGCGTGTGTATTGGAAACCA
Organism: Lontra canadensis; assembly: GCF_010015895.1. Lineage (NCBI taxonomy): Eukaryota > Metazoa > Chordata > Mammalia > Carnivora > Mustelidae > Lontra > Lontra canadensis. The sequence goes on along the minus strand of NW_022631058.1, from coordinate 8,107,355 downwards.
GATGAGTCAGCAGCACAGTGGTCATGCAAGTACCCGGGAGATGTAACCTGCACACTTTAGGAGTGATGATGGGAAATCACTGAAGCCTAAAAAACCCACTTGAGTTTTGGTGTAATTCATGATAAAACTCTCCCTTCCTCAAGAGTGTGTAACCAAAGTCCTCTCCTTTCCTCTCGTTTTGTCAGCTTTTCCCCTTGTGTTTTCTCCTTTCTTATTTTGAGACAAAAGGGACATTTGGATAGAAATTATTAATATTTAGGGGTTCCTGGGTGCCTCAGTCAGTTAAATGTCTGTTTTTGGCTCAGATCATGATCCCAGGGTCCTGGGATCGAGCCCTGCATCAGGCTCCCTGCTCAGTGAGAAGCCTGCTTCTCCCTCTCCCGCTCCCCCTGCTTGTACTCTCTCTCTCTCTCTCATTCTTTGTCAAATAAATAAATAAATAAATCCTTATTTATCCTTATTTATTTAAGGTCTTATTTTCTGTCAAACTGGCTCGTCAGCCACAGTGAGAGTGAGAAGCCATAGGCAGGAACAAATGAGAAAGTAGCCTAACAACATATGATGGCCTATGTGCTAAAAATCCCTAGGGTACAGCTTTTTAGTCCTAATTATGTACTTAGAGTTCATTTGTGCTCCTAAAGCCCACAGCATCTTGGGTGGGGGAGGCACTGGCTGGCAGCGGGACACATCAGCCCCAGTCTCTCTCATGGTGCAGATTATTTGTACACAGGGCTGAGTAATGAAAGCATTCCAGAATGGAGACACAAGGGGGACGGGAAGGGGCCCCTGAAACCATAATGTTTCTCTCCATGAGCCGTGACGCATACTCACTGGCCTGGCGGGTGGTGTCTAACACTAGCTTACAGGGGCAATAGCTCAGAGCCGGTGGACACACCTAGCTACTTCATAAAAGCTGTCAGATGAGGGAAAAAGGAATTGCTTTTTAAGCGACTTGATGTATTTGCAGAGATCATAGAAGTTCAGCCCAGCAACAAATGTGTTCACCTATCTTTTTAAAAGAGGAATGATCCCTGAGATTACCTTTAGGAAGTTTAAGTGTATGGAGAAAAATACCCAGAACATCTAAAAAGTAATGGAATCACGAGTGAATGAGCAGCTTGGTGTGGCTACAAATAAATCATCCAGGACGGATCCGAAAGCTATTTAAAATTCACAGTGGAGGGGAACAAAGTCACTGCAATACATCTTGATTTTAGTAACACATTTGATACCACGTCACGAAATTTTGCTTATGAAATTAATTGACGCTGGCATGGATATGAACACTGTCATAGGGATTGATAATTTTCAGGGGGTCTGTAAACAAGGCACGGTGATGAATAGTGTGACATCCAGCCAGAGGTAGTTGATTAGTAGGGGTGCCAAAGAGATTGGTGTTAAGCCTGATCATATGCAACAATGTTATTAATGGTTTCAAAGAGAAAGTAAAGAGAATGTTAATGAAATTTGCAAATTATACAAACCCGGGTGGTACTGGAATAAATCCAATAAGAATGATGGATAGAATTTATTCCAAGAGATATAGACAGGTTCAATATATGGGTAATAAACAGCAAAATGAGATTCATTTTCAAAAAATGCAAACTAGGATAGATCAGAGGAAAAAAAAAAAGAAAAAAATGATTCCTATAAGGGTACTAAGAATTTGTTTAATTTGCAAGACACTTCAGGGTCCTTTTTAGTTGGGCACTGACCTACCTGCCTACCTCTCTGTCTGAGTCATCTTTTCCTCTTTGTTGCCATCCCCTTGCACCTTTCTTTGTAATCTCCTTGAATGGTCTGTGATTTTTACACCTCTGTGCTTTTGCAAGTACTGTTCCCTTTGACCAAATGCCTTTCCTTTTATTTCTGTGTGTAAGATCTGGTACATTCTTCAATACTCTACTCACGGTTCATTTTCTTTGTAATATGGTTCTCTACTCCCTCAGAGAGCCACTTTGTCCACTGTATGGCCATCTTGCTTGATAACTTTTACTGGGACTCTGGTCTTACTGCACTATGACCCTGGAGAGGGACGAAGGGCAGTGGATAAGCAAATGGTCTTCAGGGTCAGAGTCAGGAACCCAGCCTAAGTGCCACATCAACAACTGTGGGCTGTGTGACCTTACCTGAGTTCCATAGACCTTTCCAAGTCTCTGTTGTTCTATAAAATGGGCATTATCTTTGTCCGTTTGTGCTGCTATAACAGAACACCATAGCCTGGGGACTTTAACAACAGACACGTATTTCTCACAGTTCTGGAGGCTGGGACAGTGAGGGCCCTCTTCTTGGCTATGTCCTCACAGGGTCTTCCTTGGGCGTGCGTGCGCGCGCGCTCGCACACACACACGCACACACACACAAAGAGGGAGAGAGAGAGAGAGAGAGAGAGAGAGAGGAGGGAGGGAGGGGGAGAGGAAGAGAGATTTTGTCTTATTCGCTTTCATAAGAACATTTTTCTCATCATGAGGGCCTCACCCTCATGATCTAATCTAACCCTAATTACTTCCCCAAATCGCCACCCTCAAATACCTTCACATTGAGAGTTAGGGTCTCAACATATGAATGGGGGGAGGCATAAATGTTAGGTCCATAGCAGGCATTTTGTAAGGATTCAATGACTTTTTTTTTTTTTTTTTTTTTTATGAAAAAGAGCTTGGCCAGTTCATGAGCTAGTTTTAAGTGTCAGGCATTACTGGTCTTAGTGACAGCATTTGCATAAGCCCCCCCTTTTTTTTTAAAGTCCATGAACTCTTTGAGGGCAGGAAAAATTATTCTTATTCCTTATACTCCTCCTCACCCCTCATAGAGTATCTGGTGTGTAGCAGGGCTTTGAACCAGTGGGTCACACATTAGTAAGGGGTTCTTTCTGAATATTAGAGCTGTTCCTTTTGCTCTCTGTATTTTGGGCTCAGTAGAGAAATAGATGAGCTAGATAATTAAGCTCTTTCCTCGTTCCTTTAAAGGTGTTTCAAAGAATAGTATTGACATTTTCACCTCTGAGTTTAGGTACTGCTTTAAACCTCCAGTAGCGATATTCTGGTGTCTTTCTGGTGAGATCATAACTGAAGGAGTATGGTCAAGTGTGGGCCATATGTAGCCAGTGGATGGGGTGGGGAACAAAAGCCATATGACTGCTTAAGGAGATAGTCAGTCTGAAAGGTTATGGGGGTGAGGTAAAAGCATTGAGAGGAAAGAAATATTGCAATTATCTGATATGTGGGGCCTCCTAAGGGGGAAGCAGGATCTTGAAATTTAATAAGTCTTAGAATTAATGGTTTGGACAACAAAGAAAAAGAGAAACATGATGCGAATATTTCTTCTGACTGATGTCAATAGAATCCTTCTGGCTTTGGATTAGTAGTTTTGGATGAAGTTTAGGGCTCTTACCTGCATGAGCTGCTGAAAACAGAGAGGTGAAGCCCCAGGTAGTTTGCCACCCATCACCTTCTGAGATAACAGTATGCATTGTCTCACATAAAGATACACTAGAAAGCACCCCAGCCTGACCATATTTGCTCATCGATCCCAGCCTTTGTCCCCACATGTTTGCTAAAAATATAGTATTAATTTTTGCCAAGTAATGAACATTTCAGCTCATACTGCATGATAAACACATGGGTCTACAAGTTAGCTCCAGTTTGTCCCATCTCAGCTGAATTTGGCTGGGCCAGGCTGGACTCCAGTCAGGCTCTTGTCTATTCATGTGGATTCTTGGGGTATGCTCTTCTCATGGGAGATGATAGGACCATAGGAAATTGAGCCAAACCACACAAGTCCATTTAAAGCCTCTACTAGCTAAGTCCGAAATCAAAGAGACAGAGAAGTATACACAGCCTATGTCTTTGGGGGATACTGTAAAGTTATGTGACAAAGAACGTTGACATGTAATTCTATAATAGAAGGGAATGAAGAATTGGAACCAACAATCCCACACATATAAGCACCAACCCACTTCTCATCTGTTGCTCATGCTCAGTCAACTGGTGATGAAGTTTTCCACTCAATTCTTATCCTTTAACTACAACCGCTAAGTCCAATCTAACCTCTAGATGTGACTGTTTTTGAGCCTTTCTTCAATGACTCTATCTTCCAGCTACTACAGCACTGGTTTCATGGACTGTCTGTGTCAACTTGGAAGGTTCTTGGAACCCAAGTTCTAAGTGCTACTATCCTTTCCACCCCTATCATGGGGAGTCTCTGAGTTCAGATGGTAGGACTGGAAAGAAGCTATAATTTCTCATGAGCTCTGGTGAACTACCACTCCCCTAGATGCCACTGAAGAAGAAGGTGCATAATTTAATCAGAGTTCCCTGGACTATTTTTCAGCACAAGTTGGTATTACTTAAATGCCTCCTCTTCTCTCTAATGGTTAAGTCAGGCTGACTTCAAGGTAAGTGTTTTTAAGCTTGATCTTGGATTCAATTTTGGGCATAAATTGAAAAAGAGGAATCAGTATTTCAGATGGATCAAATGCTATTTGGAAATAGAAGTTCAGAAGGCTATCTAAGGTTTTAACTTATGGTAAGTTTATATGTTTAGCCTATACTAGTTGGGAGATCAAAATCCAGGGGCACTCAGTTGGTGGGTAGGAAAGTCTCTCTGTTTTGATTTAGGACTCGAGCAGGTCAACAATCTCTGAGAACTTGTCCAAATTCATTATGCTCTTTTCTTCTCTTTACCCTTTGTCATTGTGCCCCACTGACCTCTGTTGGTGGGCCATCAGACATGCACTCCTCAGGACCTTTGCTTGTGTGGTTACCTCTACCTTGAATATCTTTCCTGGACTTGACTTGGCTGCTTCCTTTGCAATCTTATTTCCTGCACTTACAGGTCCCTTTCTCAGAGAAGCCTTTCTTGTTTGCCTGTGGTGGATAGTTTCTAATTGCTCCTCAGTTGTACTCACCATCATTCTCTACTCTGTTCTGTGCTCTGGGAGGCACCAACAGGCTTCCTCTTGGAATCAGAAGGTTGGGGTGGAGAGGGGTCAGGGTCCTTCTTCTTTAGCCTCCCTCTCTGATGAGTTGCACTCTCCTGAAAGCTACTGTCAACAAGATGCTTCCTGCAGCCACAGACAGATTCCTTCTCTTGCTCTGTTCCATTGGTAAAGATGGATTGCCAGATTTCCTCTTGCTTTCCCTGCCAGAGGATTTCACCACTCCTTGCTAGCTTCTGTCAACCCTCCTTACACTTCTTTTGGCAATCAGTCTTTCTTTAAACTTTCCTCAATTATTCTGCTTGAGTTTTCCATCTCAATCTCCAATATTTTGGAGATTTTTTGGACTTTCCATTTCCTGGCAGTTACCTGCCAGGACCCTGACTAACACAGCACTCTATTCAAATGCCTCCTTCCCCCCATTATTTTCTTTCCCTTAACCTTATCTTTCTCTTCATGAACTTTTATGTAATTTTAAGTTTTATTTACATATTTGTTTATTACATGTGTCCCCTCCTGATGGTGAGTTCCATGAAGATAGGGACAAGGCTTATTTTATTCATCAGTATATAGTTACTTTGTATCTGGCTCAAAAATATTTGTTGAGTGAGTAAACAAGCAAAGAAAAAAATGGATGGATACCAAGACAACTCATCAGGTTGCCCGAGAAAAAATGTTATTAATTGAGCAATTGTTATTTGACAGGTTCTGGCTGGGGGTTTCCATGCATTACCTCATTTACAGCAGCCTGTAGGTAGAGGAGATGAATGTCACTGTTACAGAAATGTGGAGACTAGACTTCTGGGAGTTTATGTAACTTTCCAGAGGACACACAGCTAGCAGGTAGTGGCTCCAGCATTCGAATCCAGTTCTGCCTGACTCTGAGTGCTGTGCTTTTCATCACTGCACTAAACTGGTTGGTCACTGGCAAGAAGTGTAGGTGCCAGTAGCCAACCCCAATCTTTTGTTTGGCTGCAGTGGAAAATGTAACCGATACTTGGATTAAAACTCCTGGTCCCCCCAGGGCTTCCAGATGCACTGTTCAATCACATTTAGACCATGCAGCTGATAGAATCCCCAATCATTTGTTGTTCTCTCATCAGTGAATAATGGAACCTGGCTTCTGGCTTGGCGGGGTAGTTCTCAAGAGACAGCAGATTCTGTCTCTTGTCTATGTGTACCAAGGATAGACTTAATGATTTGCTCTTATGTATATAGAAAATGTGAAAAGAGGTTAATTCCATACCAAACAGAACACCTGTCAAGAAATTAGGGCCTTAGTTTTATAAATCCCCAGCCTCCCTTTGATTATTGCTGTAACTCACGCAGACAGCAGATAATCTCCAAATTATACAGAGCTTCATGATTAAAATATTTTGCCCCTTTTTAATAGTTTGAGAAGAAAGACGATGTGGCTTTGGAGGCTTGGTGTCAAATTAAGCAGTAATAGAGCCGTAGAGGAATATAATAAATATGCATAAAGACGCTAAAAAAAGTATTTCTAATACGTCCATACCATAGGAATTTGCTATGTGTGAAATTGAAAGACTTCCTAGGGAAAATTCTTGGCCCATTTGCTTTTAAATTCACTTTTTATGCCCTTTTGTTAAAAAAAAAAGTTTTAAGCTCCATTATTCCCTTGCAGAGGAATCTGATCAAAGGAACATTCTCGGAGCTCTAGAAAACCTTTGCTGAGGGCAGGTACCCACCGAGCCCCCTGCTAGCCCACAGTTAGGGTGGAAGATATTGTTGCTCTGGTTTTACCTCCAAAGACCAAGGCTACCACCTCAGGCATAATCAATCAATGGAAAGAACTGAGAAATATTTATTGAGACCATCTGGGCTAGGCTTAGCAGGAGAGAGAACTGGAAGGTGGCAATAGGCCCGGGGGAGCTCATAATTCAGCCGGGACACTGGACATCCATCTGTTGTAATGGCCAGTCCCACAGATTGGTTCAAGGAGCAAAATCTGGGGGAGCTCCAAGACTGACAGCTGCCTGCCCAGAGGGATGACTTTTCAGAGGAGATGGGGCTTACGCCTGGTGGTTGGGGATGATCTGGAGTGTCAGGAAGGAAGGCCAGGGCCCCTCAAGTGGAGCGTGTCACCCCCAGAAGTTTGGAAATGGGTCTGCTGTAAATAAAGATTCTTGCTGTCTCAAGGGCAGCACACAGGCTGTAAAGGAGGCTTTTCAGAGCCAGTCTACATTCTGACACCACTTTTGTTGCTTACAAGATGCATGTCCTTGGTTTTGCCTACAACTCTCAATTTTCATCTTCCTAAAATAGCAAGAACGGGAATATTGGAAAAGACAATGGAGACGAAAAGAAGTCTTTTACTCTTCAGAATATTCTATCTGTTCTAAGAAAGCCTGCAAATTTGCATGTGGTTCAACCTCTTTCCCCAAGATGTATCACAGTCGTGAAATTACTCCCTTGGAGAGGCAAAACTTCCAGGACTTTTCTGCGTATTATTTAGGTTTTTGGTAGCTTTGTACCATTTCAATAGCTTTATAAGCTGAGGAGATGTGATGGATTTATTTAATGTTTTCTCCATCTTAATTCAAACATTAAAGTTTTAGAAAAGTGCCGTAGACTACTTAAAGATCTCCAAAAATGGGTTCTGTTGGTGTCTGAGAATTTGGATTATACAAGAGGCCACTCTGTAAATGAGTCAGATAGCTATGTTTTTGTTTCATTTGAGATCTTTCATGAAGTAGGTTGATTTTTAGCTCTTGTGAGTCAGATCACATTTATAAAGCAACAGAGAAAACAAATGAGCTAATATGACCCATGTATTTTTCATCTTGCAGACCATGAGCTGAACTTTTATAGCTAACGTGTTCCTGAAGTTTGCCTATTTTCTTTTTATCTAGAGGCAAAGAAGTGAGAACATAATGATTTATTGAGCAACTTCTACATGCTCCATGCTAGGGGGTTTACAAGTGATTTCTTATTTAGTTCTCAGAATGACAATCAAGAGTGGTATCAGTTCCATCATCTGCAAAATGGCATAATAATAGTGCCTATGTCTCAAAGATGCTGTTAGGATATAATGAGATAATGTCTGTACAGTAGTTAGCATAATGTCTTCCTCATAGCTATAACCATTACTATTATTATTATCATTTAATTTTATTTACCTCACTAATGTTATCCAATCAGCAGGAGTTAGGATATAAGCATTCTTACAAAAAGGCCAAAAATGATCTGTATCTGTAAATAAGATGGCAAAATTAGTTTATTTATTGCTGCTAATGTGCAAGAAATAGGCTTATTATTCAAAGGCTTCTTCATAAGTCAGTTGGATTTGAATGAATCCAAATTTAATTAACACATATTTAAGCTCAAATCTTGGTTTTTAGTACTATTTTCTAGTAAAAGGATCCAGGGCTCTTTGGAGCCGTGGCTGATTCTAGGTCTGGGAAGGATAGTCACAGGATAAGCCTAGATCATTTTGTAATGTTAGGAAGTAATGATGTGCCCAAAAACCCAACCAAACCAAACCAAAACAAAAAACCCCACCACAATGATGGGAATATGCCAAAGGGACACAGTAGCCAGCTGAGAGAGCTCCCAATGGCCCAAACTGGAAAAATATGGATAAGAAAATAAAATAATATTGAATTTCAACTGAATTTCAACTAAAATAAATATCTACAAGTCCCTACTGACATAAATAAAGGATTTATTTATGTAAATGGCAGGGGGACAGAAGAAACAACCTGTACAAAAGGATTAAAAAACAGTTAATGTAGATTCCTCATCTTCAAGAAGGTAGAGAACAAGTCCATGCAGGCTGTCCACAGTGACTTCCTTCCAAAGAGCACAGGACAGCAATGGAGAAAAGAGTAATGTTATGGTAAGTAAAGTTGACAAACTACCTCATCTGGGTGGCCAAGGTCAACATCAACAGAGGTTCAGTCATGTTCATAGCAGGGGTGCAAGAAAACTGTTACTTTACCTCTGTGGTCTTCCTCCTAGAAACCTATAACCCCAGTGTAATCATGAGAAAAACATCAGACAAACTCAGATTGAGGGATAGTCTATGAAAAGCCTATCAGCGCTACTCAAAACTGTCAAGGTCAGCAAAGCAGAAGGGAAGTCTAAGAGACTCACTGCCAGGAGGAGCCCGAAGATACACAGTTAAATGTTGTGTGGTATCCTGGATGCAATTCTGGCACAGGAAAAGCATGTAGGTAAAATCTAAGGAAATCTGAATAAAGTATGAACTTTAGTCGCCTGGGTGGCTCAGTGGGTTAAAGCCTCTGCCTTAGGCTCAGGTCATGATCCCAGGGTCCTGGGATCAAGCCCCGCATCAGGCTGTCTGCTTGGCGGGGAGCCTGCCTCCCCCTCTCTCTCTGCCTACTTGTGATTTCTGTCTGTCAAAAAAATAAATAAAATCTTAAAAAAAAAAAAGTGGAAACAGGGTCTTCCTGTCTCCCTCCTGTCATTAAAGGGAAATATCTAATGTTTAAAAAAAATAGCTTATGGATGCTGTTTCATTAATTGTAAAAAAATACACCATATTAGCATAAAAAGTCAGTAATAAGGGAAGCCAGGTCTGGGGTAAACCGGAATGCTCCATGTCATCTTTGTGAATTTTCTGTACATCTAAAAACATTCTGATGATATTAATTATTTTTGCATAAACTTGCTAAAATTCACATGTCTATCCTTGTGTCATATCCTAGATAAGAAGAGATCATGGATTTTTCTGAAATATACTTTGAGGGTGGAGAAGCTGTAGAAATAGGTGGTTAAGGAAGCAGATAACAATTTCTCATCATTTTAGGTCATGGTTTGTAAACAGAGTGCCATGTATATCCTAAGGAACAAGTGAAAGGAAAGCTAATTGTTTCTCCCACATTGTTAGCGGAGCCTATGCTGGGAGGAACAAGGGACTCTGTGAGCCTGGTTTCCAGGTCCTGCTTGAAACTCCATCCTCAGAGTTGTTCTCTGGCAAATGTCATCAGGGCTGTGAAAGTGATTTGCCAAGTGCCATAAGTTCTCCACCATCACTGCTCTCCCCGAGTCAGGACAGGAGTTTTAGGAACTCTACCCAGAGAGCCGCCAGGGTGAGGTTGTGATAATCTTGGTTCCCTGACACAAGCCCCTGCCTTCTGTTTTGTTGACCAATGGGATTTGTTTTCAGAGCAGGTGGGCATCAAGGTCACGCAATGGTTCATGACTATAATTTCGCTGGGGAAAGGGAATGGTGCCAAGGCAGGGACAACGTGATTCCTGTCAATAGAGGAAACAGAACTCTAGGCTTGTGTGTCAGCCTTGGAGAGAGGGAGGGACCTCACCAAAGAAAAACTGTGGTCAGGCATCAGGGTGTCTCAGTCAGTTAAGTTTCTGCCTTTGGCTCAGGTCATGATCCCGGGGTCCTGGGGTCGAGTCCCACACTGGGCTTCCTGCTCCTTGGGGAGACTGCTTCTCCCTCAGCCCCCACCTCACCTCTCATAAGTAAATAAATAAAATCTTAAAAAAAAGAAAAGAAAGAAAGGTGGATGGGGGGAGGTGGCCTGTGACTCGGAAAAGAAGAAGAAAAGCCATAGATAACTTTAAGGAGGATAAATGGGAAAATAAATTAATACCATTTAAAAGAAGTAGCAGTCCAGAGAGGAAAGAATATTGTGGGAGAGAGAGTTCAAAGATATGTGGAAGATTGACGTGCGGTTGGGATATTCAGGTAGAGGCTACTGTCAGAGGGTGGAGATAGGGCCAGAACTTGGAAGCCAAGCTGGAAATATGGGTTAGGCGGGTGATTCAGAGATGCACGAAGAGGTAGTGTGAACAAGGAGAACTTTCTGAAGGAGAAAGACAGGAACAAAGGTGAGGCAGAACCTCCTGAGGGATCCCTTATGCCTGAAGGAAGACAGGTGAGAATCTTCATCACACACTGTGTCCCAGGGATCCATAGCTCTCTCCCTGTCAGACGTTGGGCTGGGTCACCAACTGCCTTTTGGTACTGTTCTGCTAGAACTGTTTGTGCAAATCTGGCCTATGAAGAGGTGGAAAGGGCCAGCTATTGGGTCTGATTTGTGGGGAGCCTCAAGTTCCCATGAGGAAGGTTATTCATTTGCTTGAGGGCCTATCTCCACAGGGTCTCCATTACAGGGTGACAAATCAAAGGGGCCACCATGTATTTTTATCATCCACATCAGGACAGTTTTGAGAGAGGAGTGAGGTACTATTCATAGTTCCAGCAGGAGAACACGAGGAAGCCAGAGCAGACCCAGGCAAACTTGGATGCATGGTCAAACTACATATCACAACATCCACAGAACCAGGAGAAGATTTACCCAAACCATGCTGTTTCTATCAAGATCCTTTGGATGAGTGGGGCACCCGGGTGTCTTAGTTGGGGAAGTGTTTTGGCTCAGGTCAGGATGTCAGGGTCATGAGATCGAGCCCTGAGTCCCCTTTGTGCTCAGTGAGGAGTCTGAATATTCTCTTCCTCTGGCCCTACCCTTGCTCTCTCTCACGTACGTTTTCTCTCTCTCTCTTAAATAATAGATAAATCAATCTTAAAAAAAGATCCTTTAGATGGGTGAATGGACTCCTCAATCATCCTTTCTCCTTTTTCTCAGAGAGATCTGCATGCATTGATCTCTGCCTGTATCTGGCTGCCACTTATTTTTAAATGATCTCGTATTTACCCAGGTATTTCAGTATTGAATATTCCTGAGTTGAATGTGAAAACAAAGTGAACATCTCTAACACTAATTTTCTTATTGCCTAAAGAGGTTTCAAAGAGTAAGCCCTTTGAGGATGAAATAGTGGTTTGACCTGTGGGGATGAAAGAAGTTGAGAAAGCTTCCTGGGAAAAAGGGAGTGAGTCCGGGAGAGGATGCCAGTTTTCTCTTTTTCTGTGTTGTTTGTTGGATTATTTTTTAAAGATTTTATTTATTTATTTGAGAGAGAGAGAAAGAGAGCGCACAAACTGGGGAGAGAGGCAGAGGGAGAGAAGCAGTTTCCCTGCTGAGCAGGGAGCCTGACCTAGGGCTCCATCCCAGGGCACTGCGATTATGACCTGAGCTGAATGCAGGTGCTTAACTGACTGAACCACCCAGATGCCCCTTTTCCTGTGTCGTTTAAATTTCTGGCACTTGTAAATTGTAAGGCACTGGTATAACTTTATGATAGTTCACAAATTTCCTACCCAAAGCTTTCTTTATCCCGTTCCACATACTCTAACCCAATTAGCCACGTTTCACGGGCTGCAATTGATAATTAGCCATTACCCTTCTACATCTCAACATTGAAGGGAGCTGACTGCCAAACAAAAAGCAGGATCAGCTGAGCCGACAGAGTGTTGACAAGCCACTGAGGTGAGTGGAACGGATAACCGCATAGCCGGCTGCCCTCTTCATCAGTGAGGCATCTACCAGGTTGCTGAAAGCAAACTTTAATAGGAAAATGCTTTTTATTCCTCATAAAATGCACGAGATTTGAGGAGAGTGAAGATGGTCTTAAAAAGCAAAGTGCCTCCAAGCACTGCTCTTGTGTGAAAGCTCTCTCTCCACAGCTTTGTTATCTTTGATGCATCCTGATGGTATCTGACTTGGAAATTAAAGCTCCTGGCAGACAGGACAGTTTTACTGGAAGCTTTATGTAATTTGGTGGCTTAATCAATGGATCATTGTGTTATCAGGTGACTACTATCTAAATGACATTTAATATACCTGTAGAGAGATTAGGGGGGGACTTGGCTTCAATAATTTAGGGTATCAGTTGGTTAAGTTATAGATCTCATTTTAGGAGACAATGTGATAGTTAATTTTATGTGTCAACTTCACTGGGCCACAGAGTGCCCAGACATTTAGTCAAACATATTCTGGGTCTGTCTGTCAAGATAGTTCTGGATGAGATTAACATCTAAGTTGGTAAGTTGAGTAAAGAGGATTTTGCTCCCTAAAGTGGGTGGGCCACATCCAATCAGTTGAAGACCTCAAGAGACCAAAAAAGCTGATCCATCTGTGAATAAGACAGAAAGCCTTCAGGCTGACTGGCTTCAAGAAGCAACATTGAGTTTTTTCCTGCCTTTGGATTTGGATTGCAACATCAGCTTTTCCCAGGTCTTGAGCCTGTGAGCATTCAGCCTGGAACAATATCCCTGGCTCTCCTGGGTCTCTAGCTTGCTGATTGTAGATCATGAGACTTGTCAGCTTCCATAACAACATGAGCTGATTCCTTATTATCTATCATCCATCCATCCATCCATCCATCCAACATCCTTCCTATTTCCTTTGTTTCTCTGGAGAACCCTGGCTAATCCAGATGGCATTAGTTTGCTAGGGCTGCCATAAATTACCACACACTGGGTGGCATAAACAATACACATTTCTTTTCTTACGATTCTAGAGGCTAAAAGTCTGAGACCAAGAGGTTGATAGAGTTGGTATCTTCTGAGGCCGCACTCTTTGGCTTGTAGATGGCCACCTTTTCTTGTGTCTTGACATCATCTTCCCTCTGTACATTTCTGTGCCCTTAATTTCCATTCCTATACAGATACCAGTCATATTGGATAAGGATCCACACTCAGTAGCCTCATTTTAACTTAATTACCTCTTTAAAGACCCTGTCTCCAAATATAGGTGCATTCTGAAGCCCTTCAGGTTAAAGCTTCAACATAGGAATTTGAGGGGAGAGGGACAATTCATCCCAAAACAAAGACCCTCTGTATGGATTCATGGGCTTCAAAGTCAGGCCTTGGTTCTTTAAAAGTAAGTACTGGAAATGGCTTACATACAGAGAGAGAGAGAGAGAGAGAGATTTTTAATCAGGGGGATTATGAGGCCAAACAACCTTTTCTTTAAAAGTCTGTGCTATTTTCCTTAATGGAAACAGTTGAAAGGATAAGAGTGGTTGAATGACTCTAGACATACATAGTAAGCAAGGAGAGGATATAAAAAAATTGCCTTTAGATTCCTAAATGGTAAGTAGAGAAATTGCAAAAGATTGCTCGAGGGCATCTCAGCTTAAAAGTAAAGGCTTTTAACTGTGTAGTTCCTCTGTGAACTTCCTGCCAGAAGACTCTTCTTAAATGAGTCACATACATTAACCTCTTGTCTTAGTGAGGACTCCTCAACCAAAGGTGACAGAAAGCAAACTCATTCTACTTATGGAAAAAAGGAAATTTATTGGCAGGAATCTGGGTATTTTGTGGAAGAGAAGAACAATCAGGCAACAGGAAAGAGAAGGAGGCCGCTAGCCTTAGAAGCGACTAGAAGCAGGTATTCAAATGCCATTAAGGCTTTCTCTTTGTCTCTAGGTGTTGTTTCTTGCCGCCATTGGCTTCATTCTTCTCTCTCTTTCTTCTTTTCCTTCCCTTCCCTCTCTCTCTTTCTCTACTAGTTTAGAGAATAGCCACCAACAAATTCTAAAGCTTTATATCTTAGGCCTTCAGCCGGCCAATACAATCATTGACTCTGTGAGATCTAATTGATACCTTCCTGGGGAGGACTCTGGTTGGCTCTGATGGGCTGAGACTGTGTCAAGTATCTGCCCCTGGACCAACGAACTGTGGCTGCTTTCACAGCGGGAGTGGGAGGGAGGAGGCTGCCAAAGAAGGGAGGATAGGTGAATAATCCTATTGTTATTCTCTATACCTTGTGTTCCTACTTCATACACCCTCTAGAAAAATGACCTTTAGATTATTTATGGTTTCGTTTAGGGACTGTTCAACTTTTGAATGAAAAAAAAATTCAAACCATAAACAGTTTGATTTCTACATATTAGGGAATGTTCTGGCATAGTTATGATGGATGGTGAAGACACTTGGAAAGTTTCAGATTTTGCTACAAGAAAACTAAAAGAACCCACGTCAGCAGCTGTGGAATATCTAGTCTTCAAGGAGCTTTCAAAAAGCGAAAGTGAAGTAAAGGTTTGCAGAAAAAAATATCTGATGTCTGTTAGGGTGACATATCAATAGGATGCCCATGTGTTTTGTTAGCTGATCCAGGATGGTTGTGAAAGTAAAAAGGAGGCACTATTCATAATTATGAATGGAGAATGTGGGAACATGTGCAGTCACTCTTGCTTACATTACGCATCTATTTCTTCTTGCAAGTTGTCTACTTTCCCCATTAGAGCGCTTAACATATTAATCATAATGATTTTAATTCCCCTGTATAATTCCAATATCTATGTCATATCTGAGTCTGGGCCTGATGTTTGGTTTGTCTCTTCAGACTGTTTCTTGTTTCCTTTTAGCATGCCATGTAATTTTTGGATGAAAGCCCAAGGCATTGGTTAATAGAGGTAAATTGGCCTCGAATGATATTTTATGCTAATTTGGCAAGGCATGGGGTTGTGTTTAATGCTTGCTATAGATACAAGTATCAGAAACTTCAAATTTCTGTAGTGGCCTTGTTGGCTGCAGGCTTCTCTAAGGTCTCCAGGCTGAGTCTTTGTTTTGCAACTATTTTTTTGAAAGATTTTATTTTATTTATTTGACAGAGAGAGATCACAACTAGGCAGAAAGGCAGGCAGAGAGAGAAAGGGTGAAGCAGGCTCCCTGCTGAGCACAGAGCCCAATGCGGGCTTGATCCCAGGGCCCTGAGATCTTAACCCAAGCTGAAGGCAGAGGCTCAACCCACTGAGCTACCCAGGTACCCCTGTTTTGCAACCATTTCTGTTGCAGTCCACTCTTAACACTGACCCATTTTGGTCTGGTGGTTGGGTGTGTGGGAGAAGAAACATTTTATAATCTAATGGTTAAATCTCAATTTTCTACTAAGCTTGTGTTGCGGCGCTGTGACCTTCACAAGTATTTCCCAACCACTCAAATTCCTGCCTAGACCAAACAAGATGGCTGGAGTGGGAAAATGTCTTATCCTCCACATGGGTTCTGCCCCTCTGGTAGTCTTTTTTCCTGGCTTTTGCTACAGAGAATATTGACAATGGCTATGTTCCTCCTCTTCCTGTCAGAGCCATTAGGGGAATCTTCCTTAGATCTTCACTGTTAAAATCTAATGAGGCTCCAAGAGGTAAAACCCAAGAAAGTGTGGGGACACCTTTAAATCTATGGTCTGTAGGAATTTCTCACTCTTGTGCCTAATGCATCTAGCTTCCAGCAATTTGTCAAAATTATCATTTAAGTGTTTCTGACTGCTTATGGCTCTGGTGGCTTGTGTTCCAGGTAAACAGATCCCTGCTATGACTTTCTGGATTCACCCATCTCTCTAGATTTTTGGTTATGGTTTGCCCTGAAACCTCAGCTCCTGGATGGATCTATGAGAAGCCATTGATTTTCAGGCTTTTCTGATCTTTCTGAATTGTAAAGGGAAGAGGGGCAGCTTCCAGGGTCTTCGCATGTTGGAGTTAAAATCAAAAGTTCCTGAACCTAGAAGTCTTTATATGCTCATGATAAACTATGTTTCCAGTGAGGACAAAGTAAAGACATTTTTTTTTTTTTTTTTTTTTTTGAGATGTAAGGATTCAGGGGTTTTACTACCCAGGAGATAATCTGGAAAAGAAAAAAAGTATATGTAATGTGGTGGTTACAAAGGAATTCAAACTTCTATTTCTCAGAGAATGGAATAGACATATTTTTCACTATTCTCTCTACTAAATACAACTAAAAATCTTACATTAAATATAAAACAGACATACTAAGACACTGAAAGCTGAAGAAAAGAATGTAGGCCAGTGAAGGACCTTGAGAACCTTCTTTTACCTCATCTATCCCAGGAATTGAAGAAGTTGGAAACTTACTAAAAGAGAAGGGAGAAGCCAAAAAGAGTTGTGACCAAAGCTTGCTCTGTCTAGTGAGTGGAAGGTCCAGGATAGGGCAATCAAGTAAAAGAGAAAACTTTTAGACAAGAAATAAAGCATGAAACAAAGCATGAAACAAAGCATGAAAACAGTTAGACAAGAAATAAAGCATGAAATAAAGCATGAAAGCATGTTTATTTTAACATTGATACACATGTTATAAAACTTAACACTGACTGTGTAAAGATAATGACATGTTGGAATGAGGGGCAAGGGAGGGAGGGTTGGAGCAGTGTGAGGAGACACAATAGCAAAAGTGGGGTGGGGTCTTAATTCCTTCACCACCCCCCTTATCATCTAAAGTTAATGGGGCAAGATATTGTGTAAAGCCAATGGTTCAAAGACTCAAAATGTATAAGATTTGCAAATATAACTTATAGAATAAAAAAATATGACTGGAAGAAATGCAGAAGATATAATATTGGAGGCAGCATAAATGAACCGAATCCCTCATTTTCATTGCAGAGAGTCAATACATCATGCTTAAAGTTAGCAAATTAGAAAACAAACTATAAGCATCCACTTAGTATTGTGGAAGTAAGCCCATAAGAATTATACCAAAGAAGGAGTTATTGCCACTGAGGAGTGGAACTCTTGGTTGCAGTGGGGGAAGAAAAACTTAGTTTTTAGCTTTTGAGCCAGGCTCATCCTATTTGAATTAGTAGTACTATATGGATAGATTTCTTTTTATATTTATTAGTAAGTTATTAAAAACAGAAATGAACATTTTTCCATAAAGGTTTCCAAGATCCCAGTAACATTTCTGAATTAAGGCTTAAGTCAAAGTACCTAACAAGCAGTTTTTTAAAAAAAGATTTGATTTGATTTAATTGTTTTTCAGTGTTCCAAAATTCATTGTTTATGCACCTCAGCACTGCTCCATGTAATGCATGTGCCCCTTACTACCCACCACCAGACTCACCCAACCTCCCACTGCCCACCTCTCCCAAACCCTCAGTTTGTTTCTCAGAGTTCACTGTTTCTCATGGTTTGTCTCCCTCTCCAGTTTCCCCCAACACAAGCAGGTTTTTGAGAGACAGTTTATTATAAGTTCATGGGTGCTTTAAGCCTGAAACAGTGGCAGTAGAATGTGTATTCTGATTTCAAAGATAACCCAATGATTGGAAACTACCCCCACTCCTCAAGTTATTTATCAATATATATAGAAGCTAATCAGAGCTTCATGTCAGCCTCCCAAGAAATCAATCTTTTGAATGTGATGATCTAAGCCAGAAAACGGATTTGTTGCTAGGAATTGAGACAAGTTTTAGGAAGGGTTGCTGGACTCCAAACCCAGAGAAGGAAAATTTGTATCTTGTCTAACTGATAACACAGTTAGTGTATCAGTTACATGGGGTCAACTACAGGGGGCTCCATACGGCATGGTCTCTCCTAGTAACAATTTGGCAAAGAAAGCATGGAGGTGATGTGGATGAGAGCGCAGACGTTTAGTTTCACCGTCTAGTCCTATGAGAGATCCAGGACACTGACTTTAGGCTACTGTTGGAGAGAAGGCAACTGGTGTGTGACTTGTAGTAAAGTGATCCTGGCAAGTATCCGAAAACCCACGCACGGGTCGAGTGCTGGGAGTGCGGGGACAGGGTAGAGGGGTGGAGGTGATGGAGGATGCCATCACAGAACCTCTTTTTTGGAGAAATGGGAGTTTCTCCATTTGTTGAGCCTCATGGATATTAAAAACCACTCAAAGTTTGCCTTAGCAGTTGTTTGGAAATTTTCTAGTATGTCTGGAACCATGAAGAACAAGGAGACCTGTGCTAACATACATATGTATGCACAAAAATGATGTGTATGGAATGACATGTTGGGCAGTACTGGGTGCCTAAAGAGAATATGTGTTGATTCTGTCTTCCAAAGACTACAATTGGGAGTCACAAAGAGTTAGAGTCTGTCAGTTGCTGGATTGGACATTGTGAAGTGAACCCGAGGCCTAAATAGCCTTCCCCTCTTCTCTCTCTGGCCTCTTCTCTACCTCCCATTGAACCCACAACCCAGATCCATAGAGACTCTTTCTCACTGGCTGGCTGCATGGAGGAGGGGGGCTGGTATACAGTTAATGTATAAACAGGCCAAGGAGTGGGAGTGATGGTGAGAGATGGGCAGACTTGGTTAGTGGGCTTCAGTGCCTCATCCCAACTAGCCTAAGCTGATAAATGACCCCTCCTTACAGAGAAGAGGAAAAAGGGGCTGGGGAGCAGGGCAATGAGTTTCCTCCATGTTCTTCTAAAAGGTAAGACTTTTCCGTTTCAAGAGCCTAGGTAAGTGTAGGGGAGGAAAATTTTTCCTCAAGCCTCTTAGAGTTCCTGCCTTCTTCTGAAAATGAAACTGATGAAGACAGATCAATAGGAGAAAAACATTCAAATTTTAGTGTACTTTTACATATCCATGACAGCCTTCAGAAGAAAATGAAGATCTGGAGAAGTGACCAGAGCAGGAAGCTTTTATACCTTTTTAAACAAAAAAATACATATTTGTGAAGAATTGATAAAACAAGGGATTTGGTTTGGGGGTAATAAATGGTGAAGAAGAAATTGGGAAAGTAAGGGTTAATTTGACAAAGATTATTTGTATTAATTTCTTGGCCCCAAATTCCCCATCTCTGATGATAAGAATGTCTTCTCCTGGTACAGGGCACATAATCTTTCCCAGGAGAGTTTTATGACTTGTTTCAGGGAAGAAGGGTGGTGGGTGGTAGGAGAGGTCAGAGTGAACTTCCTGCCTCTACTATTTAAAAAAATTCCTTCATCTTAAGGCATTTAACATGCCATGGTGCTATATTTTGGGGTAGCATGTCCTGAACCCCATCACAGGAATCTAAGGAGAAAAACTGGGTCCCAGAACCAGCAGGCATCTGTATGCTGTGCCTTGTGTCTTGTGTTTTGTATATAGATGATATCCATGAATCAGATCTAGTGATTGGTAAAGGATATTTACTCCTTTCCCCATAAAGGCAATTCTCAAGAAGAGAGAGTTGAATATTTAAAAAATTATTTTTTAAAAAAGATTTTATTTACTTATTCGACAGAGAGAGAAAAAGAGCACAAGCAGGGGAAGCAACAGAGGGAGAGGGAGAAGCAGACTCCCTGCTGAGCAGGGAGCCCATGCAGGACTCATTCCCAGGACCCCAGGATCATGACCTGAGCCAAAGGCACATGCTTAACTGACTGAGCCACTCAGATGCCCCAAATATCTGAAAAATGATAAAGTCTAAGTCAGGATCAGAATTGGGAATGTTTTGCTTTTTTACTTTAAGCTTGAATCAACCAAACCCTAGAGAGTTAAAAACAAGGGTGTCCTCTCACCTTTTTATTTTTGAGTTGTCATTGTCCACCCTATCAAGGAATACATCTAGCAACTTTATTTTTATATTTTAATCTAGTAAAGAAAATGTAATCAGATAGTAATTGTTACTTAATACCATACCATTAGATTTGGAAAATCAACTCTGAAAATGTATAAGGTGAGATCATTAATTAAATGAAAAAGAAAAGAGATTTCTATTGGCTTACATATCCTATTAAAGCCTTTTCTACCCTTTAAATATTAATGGCATTGGTTTGTAATAGGATGGCTATAAAATTCTATTTGTTAACATCTAGGACAGAAAAATATTATTTACAATAGAAAGAGTAAATAATTTAATCATACATGTCAACTCTAATCAATTGTTAACAGCTTATTAGAATCCTCTCTTGAGAAGGATTCTGAGCACACATGTGGGACTGATAAGTTGTACCTGCTAAAGCTAGGAAGAGCAGTATTAATATCATATTATTATTATTATTTTAGAATATTTATTTATTTATTTTAGAGGGAGAGAGAGAAAGAGTGTGTGTGTGTGTATGTGTGTGTGTGTGTGCATGCCAGTGTGCAAGTTGGGGTGGGGGGTAGTGATGGAAGAAGAGAGAGTGAGAGAGAATCCCAAGCAGACTCTGCACTGAGTGCAGAGCCTGACGTGGGGCTCGATCCCAGGACCCTGATATCATGACTTGAACCGAAATCAAGAGTTAGACGCTCAACTGACTGAGCCACCAGTACCCCAGTATTGTGTTATTATTGTCTCTGGTTTGGGAGAACCACATGAAACAACACCACCAACCATTTTCTGGCATCAGATTCTGTATCTGTTTCCTCATTTGTAAAATGAGTGTGAGACTGGATAAATGTTTTACAGATTGTGGGAGAAGAGCTTTCACTGTGATAGGGGTAGATTGTGGAAGCCCAGTAGTTGGGCTTGAGTAGTTGCTGGCCTCCTATCCCTCTTTTAGCCAGAGCACATCCATTTTTTATGTTTTTATGTTTTACTTATTGGCTTCTGTATCAGCGTTTGGTTGAACAAGTGTTCTTTAAGTAAAAAGGTTTGAAAATCAATGGGTCTCTACAGTTTTATCAATTATTCTGTGATTTCTTTTCTCCATGTTCTTCACACCAATCCCCCCGCCATCCCCCCGTCCCCAGTAGTGCTGGATAATCCAGAAAAAAACTTCTCAGAGGTGTAGTACTTAAGTTGGGCCAAGAAGGATGAATAGGAGTTCTCCATGAGGGGTGTTCATGTGTGTGTGGTTATTCCAGGAAAGTAATATTCCCAAATGATCTACAAATCCAAGGCCAAAGGACACAGGCTAAAATTCAGAGAGAGCTGTCACTAGTTGCCAGGTTGTCCCTCAATGGATAGCCACAGTGTGGACATTTGTGAAAGCCCATTCTCAGACAATGACTTAGGCTGTTCTAAGATAAGATGTATAAACCAAAACACAAGTTTATTAAATTACAGGAGATCATTAATTATTAAGTCCTGGATAATTGCAAACCACTTCCATAAATCCATGAACCAAATTGGTAATCAGAAGACTGTTTGGTGAGCATGCGATGGTTGCTTTCGATGGAGCCTTCATCCTGGCCACCAGAAGGTCTGGTGAGCCTCCCCAAACCGACTGAGAGTCCACCTCTCTCACCTGCCATGGCCTGGGCTGGCTAACCCTTCACAGATTATTGCCTTGGACTCTCATTTCCAGATACACAGAGGCTACCTAGTTAGTGCTGTGATGACTTTTGAAGGTTCCTGAGCCCCCGCGGGGGAATCGCTGGTTTGGTGGGACTGCTGACCTTGCAGCCCCTCACTCCAGCAAGGGGGCTTGATCTTTTCATTCAGGAGTCACCTTATTGTTTCTCTTTATTTGGCTCCCAGTCTTTCATGTTGCCCTATTTCCTCTTCTCTGTGAAAAATTAAACATTGGCTCTGATCAGCAGACACGTTTACTTTCCTCTTTCAGGAGCCTGTGCGCCTGGGTCCCACCTTCCGTTCAGGTTCAGGAGAGCAGAGATTGCCTCTGACAGTGTCTGGGGGGTATCTCTGCCTTGCTTGTTCTTGGCATTCCAGAACACTTTTCTGTCTGTCCGGAATAGAACAATGACTCTAATTTGAGTGGTTAGTCCCATTTAAAATCAGAGGTGCAAACTCTCACCTTATAACTTCTGATGGAGCCCTCATTTTAGGAAGCTGTGTGCACCATATGTTACAAGGTATAATTACACAATTCTGGAGTTTGGGGTGAAAACAATAACTTAATACAATTTAAAAGGGAATAAAGCAGGGTTTGAGTTTTGGCAAAAGGCCTTCCCTGATTGGGAGATGGCAATTTGGTTGGGAATGTCTAAGGGGGCTGCTTCCATCAAGAATCATACTGGGCCCCCAATTACTGTGGGATGTGCATCATTCACTGAATATTAATTTAATTTATTACTCATGCTATTTCAGGCACTGTGCCGATCCTGTGGATAGACAGACGCATATTGGTTCCTTTTCTGTTTCCTAGCCTCCAGTACTTGCCAGGGTGCTCCCGGCTCCTCTGGGTTTGAATTTAAGGCAGGGAGGGAGCTGAGGGGTGGGAAGACTCTTACTGAGTATGGTGGGCACAATAATGATGCCCCAGAGACATCCATATTCTAGTCCCTGGAGCCTGTGCATACATTATAGCTAGAATGAAGGTTGCTAATCATCTGACCTTGAGACGGAGGTGATTATCCCGAGTTATTGAGGTGGGCTCAGTGTAATCACAAGGGTCCTTGTCACAGGAAAAGAAAAGCAGAAGAGAGTCCAAGTGCTGCGATATGAGGAAAACTGACCATTGCTGTCTTCGAGGGTGGAAAGTAGTCAAGAGCCTAGGAATGCTGCTCTGGAGGCTGGAATAGAAAATAGACTTCAGACTTTTATAAACTGTAAAATAATCAATTTGTGTTTTTTTTAAGCCACTACATTTGTGATGATTTTCTGTAACAGCAACAGAGGACAAACACACGGATACCCTAAACTAACTCTGTGTGAGTTGGCCTTTGCATTCCTTGGGCTTGGCAGTGAACAGCTGATTGTTCCTCGGAAGGGGTTACCTTCCTGTTTTTTTCTTCCTCCAGAGAATTCCTCCTCCTTCCCACACACCCTCCTCCCAACCCTGCAGCACAAAGCTTAACTAGCAATCCCTTACCTGTTTTTCCCCGGGTATGGTGAATGTCTGCTCCAAGGGGTCGCTCTGGGCTCCTTCCTCAGATCCTCGGCATTTCAAACTCGGTTCTCTGAGTTCTTCATTTTTAGTGACCCTTTGAAACCCTCTTGCTAGCTCTTCTTCTTGTGGCCTGGATATGGCCAACAGGAAATGTTTCTGCCTTTGCCCCAGCAAACTTTCTGGATGCATGCCATTCTAGAACCACCTCTCTTCTCCACCACCAGGAAGGAGCGGTCTGTGTTATTTGTGTTTCTCAGGAGTGAATCAGCCACCAGACTCCCATGTCCCCCATCGGGGACACTTAGCGAGCTCTCCAAGTCGTACTTATGAAGTCCCTTTCCCCAGCTTGAAGGGAGGGATGCCCAACCATTGGGAGAGCTGACCATCATACCCACAGCTCTCCAAAAAGAGACCCTCTTCCCCTTGTCATTTCTGTTCATGATCCTCTTAAAGCCCTCTGTGTGGCTGAAGGCCACCTTCTTGGAAAGTCCTGCTTGGTGGTCTCAAAGTTTGCTTTGGAATGTGAGAGGAGTTGGCATTTTAATATTCTAACATGTAAAAATAACAAAAACAAAAACAAAATACTGGCATGTTTATGGGTTGCTTCATATGGCCTGGGCCCTGTGGTAAGAACACTGTAAGAATTACCTTGTCGGCTCCTCAGGAGGGCCTTATAGGACTAACTTGCTCTTGTCACAGTAAGGAAAACAATACACAAAGAGTTGAAGTCATTTTTTTTCAAGGCCGTGCAGCCAGGAAGCGATACACCCTGTCCTGCCTGCTGAGGAATTGCACCCAAGCTGCTGCCTTCTCGGGGATGCCCTGTGCTTCCCTCACACGTCCCCAACCCTCTCTGTTCTTCACTGCCTCCTTCAAGTACCTCCTCCATAGAAGTTTCCCTGACGGCTGAAGCCTTTGCAACATTTTCTTTTCTCTCATGAACTTAATCACGGCATGGCACGGACAGTTTGTGCCGATTGCTTTACGCTCATCAGTCTGAGCTCCCGAGTCAGAGTCAAAATGCCCACAGTAGTGCATACAGTTCTCATAGAGCAGGTGACAGCTTGCAGGCCCGGTGCGGCCTGAACATGGACAAACCAAAGAGCCATTCCTTGCTCCCAAAGCCAGGGAGCTGGCGGGACGTGGCACTGAGGTGACTGCAAACACCAGGTTCCCAGGTTCCATTGCCATAGAGAACCCTTCTCTGGGCCTCTAAAACGTCTCTGATTAGTGGGGGCTCATAGTCTTCCTCAAGAAAAACTGGTGGTTTTCTTGAAAGAGAAAAACCATTGCCTCAAAGAGGTATTCAAATCTCCACATTTGCTGAGACAGAAAACTTCCTGGAGATTGGAAACAAATACCCCCGACCCTCTACTCCTGCCTCGGGCCTCCTGTGATGTTAGTGCGGACCCTTTTCTGTAAGGCAAACCCCACGGGCGAGGGCATATCGGCCTCGTGGCACCTCACAGCAGGTCTGGGAAACACAAGCCACTTGCCGGGCCCAGGGGTCTTCCCTGCAAAATGGCCTGGGGTCTGGAGCATTCACTCCTTGCGTGAATCTTTATCTCTCATTTTCTACATACTTCCTGCTTCTCTTTTCACCTTCCCACTTTCAGCAGGGAAACAAAGCCATCAGAGGGCACCTCCTTTCCGGTATAAACTCACTTCCTCTATTGCTTGGGCTCTGCTCCCTCCTTTGCCTCAGCCAAGCCCCCTCAGCCGGGCCCACCTGCTAGCCGGATTCCGTGGTCTCCTGCCTTCTCTGGCACCTGATATAACAACAGCTCATGGCATTCCTCTTATCCTTGCCCCCCCAACCCCAACACTCCAACGATGTATGCTGCCTTCATTGCTTCCTGTTGTTCTTATAATAAATTGAAGACCCTCAGGGGCTGATGAAGCCCGTGTGGTTGGTTTGCCTCCCAGACTCATTTTATACCAAGGTCCTCCTTGCTGACTGGGCTGCAGCTGGTCGAGCCTTCTCTCAGTAGCTATGACATGCCCTGGTCTTTCCCTCTACAGCACTTCTGTCCTCTCAGCCTAGAAAGTTCTCCCCCACCTCTCTCCCTTCCGCCTATTTAATTCTCACCTCCGTCAGATCTCAGCTCCACTGTTGCCTTCTGTGAACTTCTCTGCCCAGGTCACGTCCTCCAATTGTCTGGTCCTCTCACAGTGAAGCTGTGTAGTGTTTATTGGAGTCAGGAGGTTACATTTATATGGTGCTTATTTTTTAATTCACATTTCCCTTCTCCACTATATGTTGGGCGTCTCCAAGGCAAAGATCATATCTGTGATTCGTGTTGGTACATCAAAGGTGTTACATTAATTATTCTGACTTATATTTATTAAGCCCCTATTTTAAGCTCTATAAATTATAACTGCCATGGGATACACCATGAGAGATGGGGCAGATCCAGGTTTTTGAGACCTGGGGCATCTATAATTTGGAGGGCCGTCTTAAAGAAAAATAGTAACAGATCATGGTTATAAATTGTCTGTAGCCCTTTGAGAGAAGCCCCTGCTACTTGGGGTCCCTGAAGTGTAAGCTTCATTAACTTCATGATGAATAAGCTTTTGCACAGAGTATAGCATTTGTTCAAAAGTGACTCTTGGGCTGGTTGATCTGGGTTTGACTGCTGAGAGAGGAGAATCTGGGGGATGGACGTCTGCAAGGAGCAGGGCAGTTCTGTCCATGGGAACCAGCTGACTGGGGATCATGGGTAAACTCCATTTGTGTCTACTGGTATCTCAGCTGGGCCCCAGGACGCACTGGCCTCCCCTCTGAGACATCGGGCAGCAGGAAGCAGGAGGCCAAAGCCCTCCTCTCTCTTCTTTTTTTACCCAAAGATTTATTTATTTGAGAGAGAGAGA
This sequence comes from Lontra canadensis, assembly GCF_010015895.1. Classification (NCBI taxonomy): domain Eukaryota; kingdom Metazoa; phylum Chordata; class Mammalia; order Carnivora; family Mustelidae; genus Lontra; species Lontra canadensis. The sequence goes on along the minus strand of NW_022631058.1, from coordinate 8,081,249 downwards.
GTTTATGTGTGTGGGAGGGGACCACAGAGGGAGAAAGAATCTCAAACATGCTGTGCTGAGCATAGAGCCCAATGGGGGGGGGGCTCAATCCCAGGGCCCTGAGATCATGACCTGAGCTGAAAGCAAGAATCGGATGCTTCATCAACTGAGCCACCCTGGCGCCCCTAAAGTCATTTTCTTTTAAGAGCACGAGCACTGCTTCTTGCTTGAGGCCAGGAATTAAGAGCATGTGGGATCCAGGGCCCTAGTTGGTGGGCGATTTTTTTCTGGACTCCATGAAAATGGATTTTCCTAAAAAGCTCAAGGAATAATTCCCCTCAGAGTAAAGACACCATTTCTGGTAGCTGCTTCGTGCTCTTTGGCCAACCCTGACCTCTCCATCCTGCTTCAGGTGCCTCAGAGAGTGATGCTCCGGTCCACTTCCTCTTCCTCCTGACACCCCAGAGCCAGCCTTGAAACCTTCTTGTACGTGAAAGGGGAGTTCAGAAATAGGTGGTCAACTTGGTTCCCAAAGGAAAGGGTTTGGGACTTTTTTGTGTCCTGGGAAGTTGCCTAACCTTCTTCATTTGCACGATGGGACAAGAATAACTACCTTAAGGTTTATTTTTGATTTTCTAAAATCTGTAATTTAAATTCCTAAACATTTTTTTTTTCTTTTTGTAACAGACCACTATATTTTCTTCCATGACTTGTCAGGAGCCATAGATGAATGAGAAGTTGCATGGTTTCTTTCCTTCCTTCCTCCCTCCCTCCCTCCCTCCCTTCCTTCCTTCCTTCCTTCCTTCCTTCCTTCCTTCCTTCCTTTCTCAAGATTTTTATTTATTTACCTGATATGGCACAAGCGGGGGGAGAGACAGAGGGAGAAGCAGGCTCCCTGCTGTGCTAGAAGCCCAATATGGGACTTGATCTCAGGACCCTGGGTTTATGACCTGAGCTGAAGGCAGATGCTTAACTGACTGAGCTACCCGGTGCCCCATTTCATGGCTTCCTTAGAAGTTTTTCTCTTATATTCCTTTCCCCAATTTATGTAGACATCAACAGAAAGGAGACACAGAGCACAGAGGGAAAGAGGGAGGGACATGCAAACTTTAAAAAAAATCGAGTTCTTGCATCATACTTGAAGAACTGCAGATTCCCATGGGTCATAAGATGTGTCTAAGCAGCTCTGCTCCTCTCTCTCCAATGAGCTGACAGATTGGGTGTATCCCTCATGAGGTCAGAGGTGGAAACAATGTAGGAATGGCTCCAGCCCGCAGTGGCTGGCTCAGTCTTTCAAATCCTTTTATATGGATATAATCTGAAAGTGAAACAACATCCAACATGGAGACCACGGGTGCTGGGGTTCCACTCTGGTGCGGGTGATGGGCTTTTTGCCCTCTGGTGTTCACAGGCGCTTTCCTGCCCGCTCTTTTGTACCTTTAGGGTCACTGACAGAACAGATATTTTTAGTTACTTTTTCGTTATAATTACAGATAAGGTTTTCTTGGGATATTATAGTGGGTTGAATGGTGACCTCCCCACAAACTCCCTCCTCCCAAAATATATCCACAGCTTAATCCCCAGAATTTGTGAAGGACCTTATTTGGAAAAAGGGTCTTTGTAGATGTAATTAAATTAAAGATCTGAAGATGAGATCATTCTGGAATATATGGGAGGGCAAATGCAATCATGAGTCTTTATAAGAGACACACAGCAAGGATGCCAAGTGAAGAGTGGGGTGGGAGTTGGTGGCATGCAGCCACAGGCAGGGAAAGCCTGGACCTATGGAAGCTGGCAGGACACAGGAAGGATTTTCTCCTAGGGCCTTCAGAGGGAACAGGATTCCATGCACACTTTGATTTCAGACTTTGGCCTCTAGAAGTGTGAGAAAATGAATTTTTGTTGTTTTAAGCTACCCCATCTATAGTAATTCATTATAATAGTGCTAGAAGACTAATAAAGGTACATCTCAAATTCTAACTTACACTTAATATTTCCAGATTTTTCATTATTTTTATCAGCTTATGCAGGTGAATGAATGTGTGTGTGTGTGTGTGTGTGTGTGTGTGTGTGTGTTAACAAATACAAGTGATACAGAATATGTCTGTCTTACCATTTGCATTGGTATCAGTCTCTAATCATAAGGGTTATTTGCTGAGTACTGCTGAATCCAAGGGAGAGCCATTAGCAAGTGTGTGCTAAAGAAAGCAGATGTTCTCAGGAATTGGGGGTTGTGTTCCCCAAATCTCTCTATACCATTCTATATGCGCAGGTGCTTAGGAAACATACTGATACATGTTAGCATTACTATTTGGTAACTATGTGATAAGTTGAATTCTTTTGTGTGTAACTTATATGGCAATTACAAAAGTATGAGTCTAGGCTTTATCTGGTGTCTGTTTGAAGGGTTTTGGTTTAGCTGGACCAGAGAATATAGCTCTTCTGATGAGATCAGAAAACACAAGCTGCTTTTTCAAAGGGATGTGTCTATCACAGTCAGGACATAAGACCGCACATAAGACCCTTCCTTTGCCTGTCAAAGGCAGAAGAGAAAGAATAATGATAAATCATTGTAACGACAGTGGCAGCGGACTATCAGCTCTGTGAGGGAATCCGGATGAACATCCCTTTTCAGGCCATCAGTTTTAAGCAAATGAGATGCCCAAAGCAAAGAGTAAAAGTAACTGCTGTAAACCAAGAGAATGACTCTAGATACAAGAGATATTAACTGATAGGATTTCCTTTTTGCACTTTCTCTTCAAGGATGACTGGATACTGTAAAACCTCTTGAAATCAAGGGTGTTACATTTGCAACTTCTTTTCAGCTCTGACAAGGGCTGTGCTTGAAGTTCCTTATTTACCTTTGTCTCCCCTGCACATGGCAGGTGGGAATAATCACGAGAGTGACAGTGATCACAAACACTTTTTGCAGGTTTAGCTTTAGTCTGGTGCTGTTCTAGGTGCACTGCATATAATTTATCTTTGCAACAACTCTATGATGCAGGCGCTGTCATTATTTCCATCCACATAAGAGGAAACTGAGGTGCAGAGGTTGCCCAAGGAGGGTTGGTAAGGTTTGCCCAAGCCTCACGGTTTGCATGAGTGGAGGTGACGTGTGAACCCAGGTCCTATTCCAGAGTTGTTGACCTTGGCAGCTCCAGCAAGATCAGCAAATGCTCAGTGAACCACAACAAGAAATTCACTATTACTCCACACTTAGTGGGTGCCTGGCACTGTTCGAAGTCTCTTGTATGTGTTAACTCATTTAATATCCATATTACTTTTTCATAATACTTCTTCCTGCTTTGTTGCCCTATTATTGATGTATAACATTGTGTAAGTTGGAGATGTACAGTGTGATGATTTGATACATTGCAAAATGATTACCACAATAAGATAAGTTAACCCACCCATCACCTCACATAGTTACAATGTGTGTGTGTGTGTGTGTGTGTGTGTGTGTGTGTGTGTATGGGTGGTGAGAACATTTAAGACCTACTTTCTTAGCAACTTTTAAGGGGTTGCCTGAGTGGCTCAGTGGGTTAAGCATCTGCCTATGGCTCAGATCATGTTCTCAGAGTCCTGGGATTGAGCCCTGTTGGGCTCCCTGCTCTTCAGGGAGCCTGCTTCTCCCTCTCCCCTCTGCTTGTGCTTTCTCTTTCTCAAATAAATAAATAAAATCTTAAAAAAATTTTTAAGTATATAACTTTTAACTATATAATGCAGTACTATAAAATATAATCACCATGCTGTATATTAAATCCTCAGAATTTATTCATCCTGTCATAGGGAGATTAACCATTTGGCCAGTATCTTCCCATTTCCCTCACCCCTGCACCTGCCAGTCTTCTCTGGATTCCTAAGAATTTGGCTTCTTTAGATTCCACATACAAGTGAGAACATACAGTATTTGTCTTTCTCTGACTTATTGTACTTAGCATAACACCTTCAAGGTTCATCCGTTGTTGCAAATGGCAGGATTGCCTTCTTTCTCATGGCTGACTAATATTCCATTGTATATATGTATACGTGCATGTATATATGTATATCTCTCACATCTTCTTTATTCATTCATCCATTGATGGACACTTCGATTGTTTCCCTATCTTGACTACTGTAAATAATGCTAAAATGCATACAGGGGTACAGACACCTCTTCAGAATAGTGATTCACTCCTTCCCCTCAGAAGTGGAATTGCTGGATCATATGGTATTGCTATTTTTAATTTTCTGAGGAAGCTCCATGCTGTTTTCCATGGTGGCTGCACCAGTTTGCATTCCCACCAGCAGAGCACGAGGCTTCCCTTTTCACTACCTCCATGCCAGTGCTTGTCTTTTTGAAGATAGCACTCCAACAGGTGTGACGTCATAGCTCATTGTGGTTTATTTCATAAGTCATCTCATCATCACTGATGATTAGTGATGTGAACACACAGGTACTTTAAAAATTTTTTATTTTTTACTTTATGGATAAGAAAACTGAGGCACTGAGCAGTTTAGGAAATTGCCCAAGGATCATAGCTATGAAAAGACAGTGGCAAGTTTCCAAGCCAGGAGGTCTGAGCTATCATTGTCAGGTGAACTGAGGAGTTTCTGGGCCCTGGGGCCTCGACCCAGCCAGACCAAAGAAGTTGCTGAAGGTTCTTGGTCTTGTCACCATTATGGATTCAAGGACACACATAAAGCACAATGGACAAGTGACACAAACAGGAAAGTTTATTAAAGCAAAAAGTACACTCTTGAGAGTTGAGAGTGGGGAGGGGGGGGCTGCAGTATTTGAGAGAGATGTGGTTGGGGGAGGGAGGGAGAGGGAGGAATGAGAGTGGGAGAGGAAAACAGATGGGGGAAAAGGGGAAAAAGGGAGTGAGGCAGGGAGAGAGGAAAGAGAGAGAAAGAGGGAGGAAGGGAGAGGAAGGAAAGGAGAGGGAGGAAGAGGGAGAGAGAGCTGGGTTCTGGAGGTTGGATTTCTATCTCTTATCAGCAGTTGTTAACTAGGGGAGGAATATTCATTACCTGGGACAAGAAGCAGGGTTTCCCACTTTTTCTTCCTAATTTGGGCAGGGGTTCCCTGTCATGGCATCTGCCTTCTTCGGTCTAGCTGATTTGATCAGGCTTCCTGTGGAATGCAGCCTGGATGGCCCTCGGGTCTTCCCTATAGTCAGCCATAACTTCCTCAGTGCTAACCTCCACGTATCCTGTTAGAACCTAACTGCCTACTTAACACTGTTGTGTATGCTCCTAACCACTCAGCAGTACCAAATCCTACATGAACAAATCATGAAATTCATCTTCGTGGGTGGGGGTGGAGGGAGAGATTGGCTAAAAATAATCATTGTAAAAAAAAATTTTTTTAAAGAATTTATTTGGCGGGGAGGGGCAGAGAGTGAGGGAGAGAATGTCTTAAGCAGATGCTGCCCTGATTGCAGAGCCCAACGGGGGTCTCCATCTTGGGATTCTGAGATCAAGACTGGAGCTAAAACCAATAGTCCGAAGCTGAACCAACTATGCCTCTCAGGTGCCCCTCATTGCAGACTTTTTAAGGCAGTGTAGAAATAACCATTTGCTATAGTCGACTAATAAGCAATTAACTTAAGAACATTTTTTTAATACCTTCATTAAAGCAGATTTTTAGAACCTTAAAGTGACTGCCTAGTAGGGCTTTGCTACACAGGGTGGCCCTCAGTGTTAGCATTAGCATCACCTGGGAACTTTTTTGAAAAGCAGACTATCAGGACCATGGGAGACTCATTGACCCAGAATCTGCATTTTAATCAGATCCCTGGTAGATTAAATATAAATTTAAATCTGAGAAGTGGGCTCTGGACCAAGGTTCTCAACTTTGGTTGCATATCAGAATCACCTGGGGAGCCACGTAATGATTTAATTGACCTGGGGGTGTGGCCTGAGCAGGGGAATTTTAAAAGCTCCCCAGGTGATACTAATGTGCAGTCAAGGTCAAGGACTTGGGGAGTTGGTTCTTAACACTGTCAGCACCTCTAGGTTCATCTGAAAATTTTAAAAATGATTAATCTCCGGGGTTGATTTTTTTTTTTTTTTTTTTTAGAAACCCCTGGTGTTTCAAATGTGCAGCCAAGGTTTAGAACAAGTGTAGGAGACCAAACTTGAGTTTCTTGGCTTTGCAATTATTCATTCAACAACTATTTTACTACTCTTCAATAACACAGGCAGGGAGGTGGTTCCCATTGCTAAGGAACACAGCAACCAGACCCAGCCCCTGACATGAGGGAGTGAGCTGGGCAAATTACTTCTCTCTGAGCCTCAGTTCACTCATCTGTGGGAGTGGGAGAGTAATCAGGGGACCATTTCCCCTTCTCACCTGTGGGATGAATTCTTGCACACACATTTCGCTGACTTCAGGTTTCCAGTGAGGCCACAGCTGATTGGATAGGGGTGAACATGTGATGGAGAAGTGGCAATCCATGGGCTGACCAAAAGCCTAGGACTTGTGCCATTAGGGAAGCAATGATTTGTTTGCTGTGTTCTCTGACCTGAAAATACTCCTTCCTAGAACTAGAATTATGACTGAGAAAATACCCAAAGTCTGTGAGTGCCTGTTTGCTCCGAAGGGAGCTGACCTTTCTGAAAGAGACTTTCTCAATATACCTTGCAGGAAGGTGTAGTCCCTGAGAATAGCCAGCCTGGGGCTACCCAGAGGATAGCATTTGGGCTTGAATGGGTAAGGAGGCACTATGGCTTACTGGTCTATTTCTTGGGGTTTTCACAGACCAATGCAATAGCTCTTGACATTGGAATGATGATTGACCTATGCTCTAAAACAACAAGCAGGTAAACATTTATTGTCTACTCAGGGTCTCCCATAGTATTGGGAACATTTAAGTTCTTTTGGCTTTGCAAGGGAAATGGGATTTTCCACATCCTGAGGGAATTGGGGCCATGTTCACCTAGTAAATCCAAGTCTGTGTGATTTCAGAGCCCATGCCCTTTCCATGATTTTTGATTTGCCCTTCTAACATTTTCTACAGATGTTGCTACTTGCTTAGGAGAATTTCCTTATGACTTTTTTTCTTGATAAGGTAAGTTTTTAGAAAAGTGAGAATGCACATCATTGTTGCCACTTAGAAATTCCTCAGGGATGTATTTACCTATTACTCAACAATTTTTTTTAGAAAAATAAATTACCTTAAAGTTGAACGAGATCAGCATCAGTTTTGACTTATGTAAAAATTTTTCTTAGTCTTCTCATTTTTTCCTCATCTTTTCCCTATGTAGGCATAGAAGCCTACCTGTGTGATTTGAGGAATAGTAGAAGTTGACCGTTTAATGAATGGCCATAATTCCTGGACATTTTAATCAAGGTGTTCTTTATCTCTGTTAATGCTGATGCATTGCATTAAAGGTGCATCTATGTCACAGTTAAATTAATTTATTGGACATGGTTACCAGCTAATCATTGAGAGAATGGACTGCTAGACAAAAAAGGTTTAATCAGATAGAGATATGCTATCCAAAATGGTAGCCACAGCCACATATGGCAACTGAGCACTGGAAATATGGATAATTTGATTGAGATGTGCTATGATTGTAAAACACACAGTGGATTTTTATAACCAAAAAGAATGTGAAATCTTCCATTAAATGTTTTTATATCAATTATATCTTGAAATAATAAAACTTTGGTTATAATAAGTAGAAATATTAAAAACTAATTTTATCTGTTTCTTTTGACTTATTGTGGCTATTACAAAATTTAAAATTATATGTGATTCACATTTGTGGCTTTCATTTATGTTTCTATTGGGCTGTGTTACCCTAAATATGGAGAACGCCATCCCTGGAAGAACTAATGTTTATGAAGGGGACGATGGTAAAACCCAGTAAGGGAGAAGAAAACAAAGAAATTGCAACAAAGAAGTGTTAGAAATCTGTCCTATTTCACATTTTGTTACAGGTACAATGTACTTTTTCCAAAAGACAAAAGGTAACTTAGCTCACCTTGTTGCAAACACAACCTGGTAGTGGGATATATGTCTATGTATTTTCCCTTCATTTCTTTTTTCTTTCTTTTTTTTTTTTTTAAAGATTTTATTTATTCATTCGACAGAGAGAGATCACAAGTAGGCAGAGAGGCAGGCAGAGAGAGAGAGGAGGAAGCAGGCTCCCCACCAAGGAGAGAGCCCAGGACACTGGGATCATGACCTGAGCTGAAGGCAGAGGCTTTAACCCTCTGAGCCACCCAGGTGCCCCTCCCTTCATTTCTGCTGTAATGATAACTCAGTCACCCAGAATCTGGCTGACTCACCAGCTGATGGTTGACGAGAAATCCCACAGCTTTCTTCTGGGGTGCTCTGAAGCTGAAAATGAGTGTTGAGAACACGGTCTCTCAGGAGGCCCTGGAAAGGGCTTGGGTGTAATGGGTTGTTGTTGTGATATGATGGGTATGCTCTGAGTGGCTGAGTCGAGAGTGGGAAGCTCAGGCCCACCTCATACTGGTACTTCTGGATCAGCACTGGAGATCATGCTCAGTGATGGCTCAATCGTGATCAGCCTGCTTGGAATGGGTTTAAATACTGGCAACCTCTTGCAGGTTCTTACGGTCTTGCATGCCTCCTATGGCTGATCTGAACTGAGTCAGAAAACCCCACAGTGAATCTGAATATTACCTAGTCTCTGCAGTTTGGGATGTGCTTGGCTGATTTTCGACACGTTGCTAGAAACCTCTGTTTTGCTTGGTTTTGTCATTAATCATGTACCATGTATTCTCCCAGGTATAACGTTAGATTATTAATATACCAATATCTCTTCAAGGAGATAAAATGATAAAAAAGGAGATAAAAATACTGAAATTTGCTCCTCTAATATGAAGATGAGCCAATTATTATTTGCACCAACCTATCATACATCTTTTTGTTTTATTTTATTATTTTAAAAAATTTTAAATGATGGTTTTCTTAGTGTCCAACATTTTGTTGCAATTGGGTAAGCAGGGATTATTTGCTTGCTACTCATTTCAGTTATTATTGTTGTGTAACAAGCTACCCCCAAGCATAGCAACTTAAAACAATAGCCATTTTATTTCTTAGGATTCTGTGGACCAGAAATCCCATGCGGTCCTAGCAAGGACAGCTTGTCTCTGTTCTATGGGTGGCTGAGATAGCTCAAATAGGGGTTTGGCTGGGATAGCCTGAATATAGTTCTTGTTTTCAGCTGGGTATAATGGTTTTCTTTAACACTCTTTCTTCATGCGACTGCCTTGGACTTCCTTATAACATGGTGGTGAACTTCTTATGTAAGTGGTTGGCTTAACCCAAACGAAACCAAGTTATCAAGACTCTTAAAGTTTATTCCCCTATGAAAGAAAGAAATAATGTTTGGCAGACAGCAGTTGAATTTTACTTGGGAAATGGATGTGGGACACTGGCACCCTCCACATGGTTGGGCCATGTTTGGTGATTAGGCCTTATTTACACTCTCAAAATATGACTCCTTCAGTGTTTTTGTTTTTGAAATAAGGGAGGCTGCCTCCTATCTTTTCCTTTATCCCAAATGCTTCATATAACACCTCTGCTCTCCACTGGCCTTGGACAGCTACTTCTTGTTCTGGGGCGTGACTCCTTGCTGGTCACTTTGGGAACTCTGGGACAAACACCTTTGCTGGTTATCTTGCTGTTACCATCGTTGTGCTGTGGAGGAGAATGGGCGGGACCAAGGCTGCTCTCCTTCCCCAGCTCCCTCTGTCCTCTTGGATACTGTCAACTGCAAGGCTGTTTTTCGTAAGAGAATTCAGCAGTGGAGAGGTGTAGCACGGAGGGAAAGCTGACACGGCCGTGTGTGGTAGCTCAGTCCTTTACATCTGTCTGTCCCTGGTTTATCTCTCCTGCCCTCTTCCCCCAGGGGGACAGCGGACGCTTTCCAACGATTCCCATTGTTGCTGCCTTAAGTCTTTTTTTTTTTTTTTTTTAAGATTCTATTTATTTATTTGACAGACAGATATCATAGGCAGAGAGGCAGGCAGAGAGAGAGAGGGGGGAAGCAGGCTCTCCGCTGAGCAGAGAGCCCGATCTGGGGCTCGATCCCAGGACCCTGAGATCATGACCTGAGCTAAAGGCAGAGGCTTTAACCCACTGAGCCCACCCAGGTGTCCCTGCCTTTAGTCTTGATATATACAGCAGTCAGACAGATGAACCACCCTAGCGTTAACCATGGTAATCTATTTGTGCAAGACTGTGGGTGTTTTTTTCCTTCTTTTTGTTCATCTGTATTTTTCTACGAGGAGGGTGTGTTTCTTTTGTAATATGACAAAAAGAAAATCAAGTCTCTTTCTAATTACAAACAAAAGAGGGGGCTGTCCACAGAGTTCCCTTTCCTTAGGAAAGACTTTCCCCATGAGCCTTAAATTTCTCATTACTTTCTGTTTAACCTTGCCAGCGAGGGTTTAGGATGTAGTATGGGATGAGACAGTGTAGTTTTTAATGTAAATGCTTAATGGCTTTTTCAATACTTTTGCCTGACTTTGTAATCAATTTAGTTAGTGAGCAGCTTGAGGGAGGAAAGAGGTGAATTCCGTGGCAGGCAGCGACTACATAGGTAATACTCTGGAGCTTCAGAAAATGGCATCGTAGGAGTGTCTGTGGAAGCAAGATAAAGATGAGGGCATCTCATACTATGATCTTGCAGACACTTCCTCATGGGCAGAGTTCTATAAAGTCCCAACTCAAAACAAATTCTGCTGGAAGCAAGGGGTGTCCTGCTTCTCCTGCTGAGTGCCTTTTCCTAGCACGTGGCTATTGAACTTGAAGGTGACAAAATAAGAACAGGAGAGATGAGTATGCATCCTGTAAGCACAGTAAAAGGGGGATCATGCTTGCCTCCTCTCAAGCACCTTGCCTTTTATTTACTTAGTTACTGATTCACTTTTCCACTTGTAGGCAAAGATGTTGAATGGAAGGTGACAAGGCTAAGGATGGAGGTTTCTTCATTTAGGGACCTACGTAAGCACTTACTGCATAGCTCATACTGTACTATACACTTTCCCATTGCTAGACAATATATTTTTTAATTTTTTTTTTGCTAGACAATATTTATGATAGCAATACTACCCATTCTTGATGCCTACTGTGTGTCAGGGCCCAGGGGTGGCCTCTGTGACATTCAGGCCTTAAAACCACCCTGCAAATGATCAGGCCAGTCCCGTGAACTCTTCTTCTACAAATGAAGTAACTGATCCTTAGGAAGTGTAAGTGATTTACCCAAAGCCACGTAGGGAATACGAATCCATTCTAGGAAATTAAACACAGCATTAGGGTCTCCTGACTCTCAGTCCTGAGGTATTTCCATTAACTTCGTTGTGACACCTCCTTGATTTTGATTATTAAATCTGCTCTTTTGCTCTGTGCAAGTGGTGTTTGCTGTTTTCTTTTGATTTGACCCTTGGGAGTCAATCTTTTACTGGTGCAAGTGTGATAAAAGGATTAAAATGATTCCAGCAAACTCCTTCTATAACGTTCTTAAATTTTCCCTCATCCCACATCGATCTACTAAGTATCTGGCCTCATGCAAACATATGCAGTGATTCCCTCTCACAATGTTTTACTACTTATTGAATTTTCTCTTCTTGGTCCTTGGGGCCATATTGTGAGAACACATCCACAGCAATCCCTGAATGGGAGCAGAACCCCTGAAGGTCTGAAGAGTGGTGCGAGCATTTCCTATCAGCCTGGCATTTTTTTTTTTCCCTCCTGGAATTCTCTTCCGTGAGTGATGCAATTTGAAACAAATTCCCTCATAGTGAGATACCTAGGGAAGCTCAGTGGAGAGCAACAAAAATGATGAAATGTTTTCAAAATAAGACCCTTGAGGAAGAAGTAAGAAACCAAACCTGTTCAGCCTTGTGTCAAGAAGACTTAGGGGAGAAATAACTATAAACATGTGCTGATGTAGTGGACAAAGTAGAAGGCAGTTTGCCTCATTATAAAGGAGGGCAAAGGAACTAGGAAGGGGGCTGAGTTATAGTAAGGAGAATTTAGTTTAAGAGAGGAGATTAACACATCCTGAGGTAGCTTACTGAAAATTCCATTTCTACCCATTATCACTACAATGTATTTACCCCATATAGGCACACTTTTGTATCGGGTTGACTATGGCAGAACACGGTGAGGAATGGGCTGGGTACGGGGAAGAGGGTTCTTGTATTCATGGACAACCGTGGTCTTGTTTTGTACTGAGCTTGAAGGACTGAGCAAGGGTCAATGTTTGATTGGTTTGTGACTCCTCTTTGATAGTTACAGAGCTATTTTCTATAATACATAATAATAATAATAATATAATGATAACAACAACAACAACAACAGCAACAACAACAACAACATTTACTGAGCACTTCTGAGTGCCAAGCATTGTGCTAATAAATGCCTCACATGTCTGGAAGTTAAGAGTGATTGGACACTGGTTTCCTCATTGGAGAAGTGTGTCTGATAGTCATGGTGGACCTGAGGGCACTCTAAGTATTTAGCCAATGGAAGCCAGGTTTGCTCTGGGTCCTACAATGCATGAGGCAGTTTCCTGAAGTTGGCTGGCTCAGAATGCCGATAGAATTTCTCTGGAGAACATTTTAGCTCTAAAGAAACCCCTAAGTTTCACACAAGCCCCCCAGCTTCAGTGTGACATGAAGCTCTTCACCATATGATGGGGCCTTGGGAGCCTTCCACCAATGGCAGTAACAAGATGTGTAAAGGCAGGGGATGGTGATTATTGAAGTTGAAAGGTTTTATCTGTGGCATCCAGGGAGTTTCAGACCTGACAGACCTTAAGAATCTGCTGGAAACCTTTGAAAGCTACAGATATCCTGGGCACTAGCCCTGGAAATTCTGACCCTATAGGTCTGAGGTGGACAGCTAGCCAGGGAAACTTTGGTTGTCGCTATCCCACAAGGGATTCTAACGGCTAGCTGTGGGCCCCACTACCCCGGTCCCATCTATCCATTTATGAATGGGGGTTGTGAGTGCTCAGGGATGCAGAGCTGGTCTTTGCAGGCAGGTCTCCTGGTTACCCCTCTTGTCCCCCAAGACTCTGCTCATGGCTTGCTGCTGCTTAGTGTTGCGTCTTCATAAAGAAAGAAAAAGAGAACATAAAAATAGGACATCCCAAATTTCCACGTAGGTTCATGATTGCATACAGGTCCCTCCCTCCCCGTGGGCCTTCACTGGGCGTTTGCTGTGCGTCTGGATTGTAGGCCATTATGTTTTATGATGATCAGTGCAGGCCCAAGATTGATGTGAGCACAGGCAGAGCTTGCAGCCACCCAGATAATTAGGGAAGCTCTCCAAATAAGAGCCGTAGCTCCAGTACTTCATTACTTAAGGCGTGCGACTGTCTGGGAGTAACATAAAAAGTCTCTTTTTTTTTTTTTTTTTTAAGGGGTTGAGATGACGTCAGGAAGGAGAAGAGTCAAAGGAGCCCTTTCTGCTGGGGAATCAAAGTGGGAGAAGCCCAGAGGAAGTTGTTTGTATTTTACCCAGCGCCCGCTGAGCTCCGGACTCGCTGAGGAGTGAGCGCTGGTTGAACAGGTGACCGAGTCTGTTTGTATAGGGTGTGTGTGCGTGTGTGTGTGTGCGCGCACGCGCGTGTGGCAACTTCAAATCCTTGAGGTTAGGGGAAGCATTCAGCTCATTTCAGAAATAAGTTAAATGGAAACCCAGCAAGAGGTTAACAACTGCTTAGGTCGGGGGCACAGCTGGGATTTGAACCACCGCCAACCGTCGGATTGCCAAGCCTGAACACAGACCTGCCGCTCTTCCTGCCCGCAGCGAGATGGTTGTATCGGGCAGGCCAGGGCAGAACGGAGCAAGAGCCCGTCCAGGGGTCAAAATCCACATGCTAACATGAAGGTCATTTGTCCTAGCCCCAGGCTCAGAACTCAGTCTTCTGTTCTCATTGTTCTGCTTAAATTCTGGCTTAAGTCTGTTTGCTCTGGATCACCCTCTCCTAGCTCCATCCTGGCTCAGTTTAGTGGGGGGTGGTGGGGTGGTGGGGTGGTGAGGTGGTGGGAGTGGTGGGGCAGTGGGGGGGCGGAGGATGGGGGCTTGGGGGGTGGGCAGACGGTGCTCCTGGGCCTGCTGCCTTACCTGCAGCTTCCAGCCTCGCCTCAGCATCCTCACTGGGACTCTTGAATGGCACCTACTCACCTGCAGTCCCTATGGACCTCTTGAATTGGCGCCAGTCTTCAGCTAGACCCATTCTGCAGTGCTGCCTTGTGGAGCAGAGAGAAAGGGGGGATTCAGTGCGGAGTTTGTCTGGGAGCACCGTGAGACCTCAGCAGGACAAGTCAGAGCTGGTGGAGGGTTTCCTTCCACGTGAGTGCAGATTTGCCTTTTCTGGGACATGTGCCAGGGTGGGCAGCTGCCCCACGGAGTAGCACTTATGGCCTCTGGTGGGAATGGCATGCGGATGGAATACATGACACAACCAGCCAGATTTTTGACTTTGAGTCCCAAAGACCTTGAGCCTGAGGGAAATCAGTAGCAAAAGTGAGATGTCCAGCTTCCTGCTTCTGGAGCCTCGGCTGAGGGGACATGGAAGAAAAGGAGGAGAGAGACTCAGTTTGGGAGCTGAGGCTTACAGCTGTGGAAGTGGGGGGCTTCCATAACCCCGGTTAGGTTTGGAGGAGCTGGAATGGAGGAAGAGCCTCTAGTGAAGGGTCCCCATTTTCCCGCAGAGATTCAGGAGATGTTGGTCCCCAGGACAGAGGTGACTGCACAAGATATCCAATAAGTTGTCCTGAGACGGCCTCACTGCACCCGTCAAGCCCAGCATGGCATGGCACCAACAGGGCCTCCCCTGCACCAAAGAGGAGGATATCAGAAGCAGAGTGTTCTAGCCTCACAAGGGTCCCTGCACACCAGCGTGATGTCAGAGCAGCTTTCCAGAAGAAGGCAGGGAATATAAGAGATAGCAGGATCCAAAGAGGCCCCAGAGATCAGAAATAAGGGCTGAGGCTGCACTGAGCAGTGTAGACTGAGGACAGGTGTAGACTGAGGATGGGAGCCTAGTTGAAGAGGGGGGCATGTCCTGACGCCAGAGTGGGCAGGTGTTGAGTGAGGGCCAGCCAGCCTCTTATAGAGTCTGAAACACAGACACAGCCCTGTGACTTCTGGGGCCAAGGAAGCAGAGAAACAGAGTCTCTGGGTTCACATCCAGCACCTCCACTCCTCCCACATCTTTGAGAGCTTCCCTGCCCAGAGGCAGATGGCTGCCTCTGACAGCCCAACTTCCTTTTTCTGGGCTGCTAGGATTTAACCTCTGCAAGATCGGCTTTATTATGATCACTCCGATTTATCTGGTGCCATCCCAGCATGCGACTGCTTGCTGAAAGGTACGGTCTATTAGGGGGCGTTGTTAAGCAGTAGGAGGAGAGCAAGGACATGGCTGCTTTGCTGCTGTCCCTACAGTTTAATGTTTGACTGATAGGTGTGTAAAGAAGAAAATACTGTGGCTGGATCCCTGTGCTTCCAATGAGTCCTATGACATACAAGATGACGTCTTAGTTGCACTAATATAGCCAAGTTAATTGATATCCAATAATTGATATCAATTAATATTTAATATTAGATATTAGATATCAAATTAATTGGTATTAACTTAATGGTTCAGATCTGTGGAGCACCCATTATGTGCTAGGTTCTATAACAGAACACTAATGCCCTAGAATAAGTATATATACATATATATTAAATATATATATGTGTGTGTGTGTATATATATATGTGTGTGTGTGTGTGTGTGTGTGTGTGTGTATGTCAGAATCCATATAATTTCAAATCCAGAAAATATATATATTTTCTATCAGAGGAAGTTTCTTAAAGCAGCTTTCCCGAACAGCTCTATTTTTAGATTCCAACCTGTGCCTATTCTGTTCCAATTTAATCATGAGTCTGCAGTAGAGGGATCTGATAGTTTTTTCCCCTGGTAGCATTTAATCCTGGCTTTAATGTATTAATAATTGCTTATCATTTATTAATACTGGTCTGTGTGTATTCCGCATGTGGCATGTCTCTTAACATTATCTCCTTTAAACATCATAAAAAAAACTAGTGAGGTCGAAATGATCATTTCGGAACTACCCACTGAGAAAGGGATTCTCAGAGAGTTTAATTTGCCTAAGGTAACACAGGAGGTAAATGACAGATAGGACTTGAACCTTGACCAGCTTTTCTCCACATCCCCAGCCGTACTGAAATGCACGGAGCCCTTCCTCTGTGTCCAGCAGTGTATCAGGGGGATCCCACTCCCATCATCTCCTTAGTCTTCACCAGAGCCCTTTGAGGGCTCTGTTTTACAGCTGGAGAAGCTGAGGTACAGAGAGGGTGATAATTTGCCCAAGGCTGGAGACTTTGAACCTTGGTCTTTCTGATTTCAGTAGCACCTGTTATATCTATTTGTGTACATTTAACTGATTATATCCAGGCGGAAGGGAAGAAATTAATATTTATGGAATGTCTTTTCTGAAATAGCTCTATTAGGTGGAAATTATCCCTACTTACTGATAGAGCAGGCTCTCTGGGCAGGAGTTTTTTACTCACTGTCACAGAGCAAGTTAAATATGAACTAACTTCCCAAAGAAATAAAAATTCACATACAAAAATCATTTTGTGCATTCCTTAGGTTTAATTCCTGGAGGTCTAGCAAAGAAAAACACCTATGGCTAGTGGTGGAGGTCAATTCACTTAACTCATTGAATGATTGGTACTTCCCCCTGTGTTTCAAAAAAAGCAACTTCTAAGTCATAAACATGAGTGAGTTGTGATGTTTCTAGTTCTTGTTGGGTTTACTTAAAATAAAGAAGTTTTTTTATTTAATGGTTTAGGCTATGGAGATATATTGTCTCTTATGTATGGGATATATCCTACTGCCCATGGCTTAAAAATGCTATATGTAGGCTTATCATGTGCCCAAATGGGTAGTAAAAATGATTTTTATGATAGAACATCATTGTAACTTATGAGAAAATATAAAATAAGGGACTGCCCTGTGTGGTAAAAATAAGTCATGGATAAAAATAAAAAAGATAATCCAGACAAGGTGATGAGAAAGTTTGAAAGTATAGAAACTACCTTGTGGGGACAGATAGCACTGGGCCCAAACACAAAGGTCAGGAGCCTGAACTTCATAGGTGACTATCATGTGTCTGAAGGGTGCTGTCTAGCAACTTATCATAATCCACCTGCAGGAGTCATTCCTCCCACTAAAAATTGGTATGCAAATTCTGCTATTACAGTTGAAGGTTAGGATGCCTAGTAGAATGTTAGGAATTATGAATAAAGCCCTGAGATTCTACGAGCCCAGGGAAATTTAGGAAAGTCACAAGTTTTTTGAAAGCTTCCAAGATCCCATTAAAAGAAGTTATGCCTTGTGATGCAGAGAAATAAAAAAGCCTAAAAAAAATTAGTCTGTTTTATTTATTTTTCCTTTTTTTAAAAGGAAGAGCCTGTACTTAGTGACTTTAATCAAATGTATTCTTTTTATTTGTTGCTTTTTTTTATTGGTTTCTAGAACAAGCAGAAGCAGCGTGTGTGTGTGTGTGTGTGTGTGTGTGTGTGTGTGTGTGTGTTGGTGGGGAGTGGGAAGACTTGATGTTATTGCCACAATAAATATTACGGTGCAAAATCCTGCCAGACCATTTCCTCTAGAGATAGCTGTTTGGGAGTGTACTAAGACATGGTGTCTGTGAAGTCATGCCTTGTGTATGTTATTGTAAAATGAACATTGTTATAATACATTGTCTTAATGGATCTAGAATTGGCAGTGAGTAAGAGAGGTGGGCTAAGCAAGGGGGCCAGTTACAGTAGTAGCTGAGAGAAAGGGAGCTGTGGCCAGTTTGTCAGGAGGCCATCTTGCATCTTTATACTGTGAGGAAACTTTCAGTACTGCTGATTATTAGCCTCAATTTCCGTACTTAAAATAATAATATTTGCTCCTAGAGTTGTTTTGAGGTTGATGAATTAACATAAAGTGATGTAATGTAATGTAGGCTTAAATAGCCATTCAACCAAGGTCCCCTCCCTTCTCTTTCTGCTTTGATAAAAACAGTTTCCTCTTTTATTTCCTTGGATACTCTCCAAAAGTCTTATTTAATGCGGTTCTTACTAATGACATAATATGAACACTCTTAGGAAAAGCTTTGAAAAGGGACTCCTGGAAATAATATGCTTTGATGCCACAGAACTACTTTGGGGCCACAGGGCCCCTTAAATCTCATGCACTGAGTAACCAATGCCCATCCCCAAAGCTTAACTACCTTGAGATGCAGGTTTCATTGCTCTGGTGTTGTCTTTGACAGATCAACATTGGCTTCATCTCAGTTATTGGATTTTGATTTATTTTCAGAATTACCTGGACTGAGTTCAATGCCAGAGAGTATTTGACATGATGGACTATCACATGGACTTCATTTTCTTGAAATGTCGCATGTTCTAATGTTCCAATTTTTCTCAGCAGACAGTAGTGTGATGGTTAGTTTTTTGTGTCAACCTGACTAGGCAACAGTACCAAGTTATTTAATTAAATGCTAATCTAGGTGTTGATGTGAATATATTTTGTAGATGTGGCTAGCATCTATAATCAGTTGACTTTAAGTAAAAGTGATTAACTGTGATAACCTGGGAAAACCTTATCCAATTATTTGAAAAACCTAGGAACAAACTGAGGTTTCCTGAGGAAGAAGAAATTACACATCTGGATGCAGCATCAGTTCCTGCTCAAGAGTTTCCAATCTGCTGGCCTAGTTTATGGATTTCAGATTTGCCAGTCCCTAATTTTTATCTCTCTCTTTCTACCTATCTTCTTCCTCCCTCCCTTTCTTTCTTTCTTTCTTTCTTTCTTTCTTTCTTTCCTTCTTTCTTTCTTTCTTTCACCTTCCTCCCTTCTTCCCTCCTTTCCTCCTTCTCTCCCTCCCTCCTGCCTTCCTGCCTGCCTTCCTTCCTTCCTTCTTCCCTCTTTAAATTGGTTCCCTTTCTCTACTAGAACACTGGTTAATAAAGATTTTGGTACCAATAGTAGTTCCAGAAGTACAGAATCTCAAAGACAAGTTTCTGAATTGATTCTAGCTTTTCTGGAATTGGTTTTCTAACCTGATTGGATCAGTTAGATTGTTTAAATTTAGAGGCACTAGTAGCTCTATTTCCTGTGGTGAAGAGAGCACTGGTAGTCTGATGCTGTGGCAATAGAGAAACAAAATATCATCATTGGATATTCCTTATCAAGTGGATATATAAGGCAAAGTTCTGGGTGACTGTATTTGATTGGTACTTCAGAACGTTTAAGTCAAATTAAAGAGTATAATGAGATTGGTTGGTTATTTCTAACCACCCTGGAGAAACTAGGAAAGTACAAACATGAACTCAGAGCTGTAAATTACTGCTTCAAGCTCTACATACAAGTCCTGATAGAAACCCTCATCTTCTATAGTTGCAGGGCTGAGATTTCTGAAAGCCAAATTCTAAGTCTTATCCTATGAATAGCTGTAATAGAGCAAACACTGAATCCCAATCTCACAGAGTTTCTTCTGTTAAAGTGAGCCCATTGATGGGAAGGAATGGGATCCTGAACATTGGAATGAGGAGGTGGGATGTGTGAGGGAGGAGAGCCCAATGAACCTCAAGATATCTAATCCTCAAATTCTGCTCAGCCTTCTTTTCCAATAGTAGCTTCCTTTCCTTCTCTGAGGAGGTTAACTCTGCTTTGTCTGAAGGATCTGTAATAATCTGTAATAATCTCCTTGATGCAGTTCTCTGACAAGACACTGCTGATTTTCCTCAGGACATACTCTTTGCTCGTAAAATTATAACGAGACTGAAGTTCCAGAGGGTAAGGTGCAAAGTGTGGTGCATGAGGAAATGCAATATATACCCAAAGAAGTGCATGATTTCTCCAATTCATACAGCCAATAATCTGTGATATGTCTGAGAATGGATAATGAGGGAGTGAAATATACTGAAATAAACATAAAGTTGGGTCAGGCTAAATTTACTGACATGCATTTACTAAGCAAAACTTCTGGATTCAGTTTTTAGCCTGAGGATTTATGAAGAGCTCTAAGTTCATCTGGTCCAATGTGTCATTCAAAGCTCTTGTTTCTTTGTTGATATTCTGTTTAGTTGACCTGTCTAGTGCTGAGAGTGGAGTGTTAAAATCTCCTGCTATTAATGTATTATTGTTGATCTGATTCTTTATTTTGATTAATGGCTGGCTTATGTAGTTGGCTGCTCCCATGTTGGGGTCATAGATATTTACAATTGTTGGATTTTCTTGTTGGATAGACCCTTTAAGAATGATACAGTGTCAAAAAAATGATATAGTGTCCCTTTGGATATGTTATTATAGTCTTTGGTTTAAATTTTAGTTTATCTGATATAAGAATTGCTATCTCAGCTTTCTTTTGAGGTCCATTGGCATGAAAAATGTTTCTCCATCTGCTCACTTTCAGTCTGGAGGTGACTTTAGGTTCAAAATGAGTCTTTTGTAGACAACATATGGATGAGTCCTGTCTTTGTATCCAATCTGCAACCCTGTCCCATTTCATGGGAGCATTTAGGCTGTTCACATTGAGGGTTGTTACTGAAGGATATGTGTTTATTGCCATCCTACTATCTGTACATTCCCTTCAATGAGTGGTACTGGAAAAATTGGACAGCTACATATAGAAGAATGAAACTGGACCATATCCTTATACCATGCACAAAGACAGACTCAAAATGGATGGAAGACCTCGATGTGAGACAGGAATCCATTAAAATCCTAGAGGAGAACATAGGTAG
Source organism: Lontra canadensis (assembly GCF_010015895.1). Lineage (NCBI taxonomy): Eukaryota > Metazoa > Chordata > Mammalia > Carnivora > Mustelidae > Lontra > Lontra canadensis. The sequence continues at coordinate 8,060,481 of NW_022631058.1, read as the reverse complement.
TTACCTCTTTAATATTGCCACAGTAACTTCTTTCAAGACAGGTCTCCAGAGGCAAGTGAAACAAAAGAAGAAATGATCTTTTGGGACTTCATCAAGATAAAAAGCTTCTGCACAGCAAAGGAAACAGTCAACAAAACTAAGAGGCAGCCCATAGAATGGAGCAGACATTTACAAATGACACTATAGATAAAGGGCTGATATTCAAGATCTATAAAGAACTTCTCAAACTCAATACTCAAAAAACTAATAACCCAATAAAAAATGGGCAGAAGACATGAACAGACACTTGTCTAAAAAAGATATAAAAATGGCTAACAGACACATGAAAAAATGTTCAACTAAATTCTCATTCTTGATCTGTACAAGTGGAAGGGTTGCTGGTTAACCATCAGGGAAATACAAATAAAAACCACAATGATATACTACCTTGCACCAGTTAGAATGGCAAAAATTAACAAAACAGGAAACAACAAATGTTGGCAAGGATGTGGAGAAAGGGGAACCCTCTTGCACTGTTGGTAGGAAGGTAAGTTGGTACAGCCACTCTGGAAAATAGTATGGAGTTTCCTCAAGATGTTAAGAATAGAGTTACCCTATGACCCAGCAATTGAACTACTGGGTATTTACCCCAAAGATACAGATGTAGTGAAAAGAAGGGGCACATGCACCCCCATGTTCATAGCAGCAATGTCTACAATAACTAAACTGTGAAAGGAGCTTCAACAGATGAATGGATAAAGAAGATATATATATATATATATATATATATATATATATATATATATATACACACACACAATGGAATATTATTCAGCTATCAGAATTGATGAATACCTACCATTTGCATCAACATGGATGGAACTGGAGGGGATTATGTTAAGTGAAGTAAGTCAAACAGAGACAATTATCATATGGTTTCACTCATACGTGGAACATTAGCAATAACATGGAGGACCATAGGGGAAGGGAGAGAAATCCAAAGGAGGAGAAATCAGAGAGGGAGATGACCTATGAGAAACTATAGACCCTGAGAAATAATCTGGGGGTCTCAGAGGGAAGGAGTGTGGGGGGAGAGGGTAACAGGGTGATGGGTATTGAGAAGGGCACGTGCTGTGATGAGCACTGGGTATTATACTTAACTAATGAATCACTGAATACTGCATCAAGGACTAAATATGTACTATACAGTAGCTAACTGAACATTAAAAAAAGAGCTCTAAGTTTGTTCAATTGGCTGAAACATGGACCAAAATATTGTCTACTCTAAATTAAGTTGATATGCCAGAACTGCCTTGGTACACTGTAGAGGAAGGTATTTAAAGGCTTAAGGAGATTGGAATTGTAGAGTAGATTTATCACCTAAGAACTGCTCATCTACCCTGAGAGGATTTAGGGGACACGTCTTTCACTACAACTGTGAGAAATAAATTTTTGAGGGCAGTCTCAGTGTCCTTCAAGAGCTCTTTGGTTGCTCTTCTCTTCAGGTCAGAATTTATAGTGGGAACTGTTGCCACCAAAGCTGTAAGTAGAGTAGTCTGACTCACAACGACCTATGGTGCTGGTTAGTTGATCATGGTGTCCCTAGAAAAGGAATAGATAGTCTACTAAATTATCATTCTTGATCTGTGCAAGTGGAAGGTTTGCAGGTTAGAGGGAACAGAAAGAAGTCTAACTCAAAGCACTGAAACAGAGAGTTATGCACTGAAATGTGTCCTCCCCAAATTTGTATATTGAAGCCCTAATTCCCAATGTGACTGTATTTGGTGATAAGGCTTTTAAAAGGGTAGTGAAAGTTAAATGAAATCATAAGGGTAGTGCACTAATCTAATATGATCCATGTCTTTATAAAAGGAGGAAGAGACGCTAGTGATTCATGAGCACAGAGAAAAGGCCATGAGAGGACAAAGAGAGCCATCTTTAAGCCAACTAGAGAAGCTTCAGGAGAAACCAAACTTGACATCTTGCTCTTGGGCTCCAGGGCTGTGAGAAAATTTTTGTTGTTCAAGTCACCCAGTCTATTTTGTTGTGGGATTTTGTTGTGGTCACCTGAGTAAAGTAAGACAAAGAGTCATGACTCCTCAACTACCAGACTTGAATCAGTTAAGGCCAAGTCCTCTCAAGAAAGGACCCTGCTACCCTGCCAAAAATGAATCCTTTTAATCTTTCTCCCAGACTTCCTTAAAGTGATCTGTGGACTTGTACCAGATTAACTGCCCTGGGCAAAAGGAAACAATCAGAACTTTCAGGAACTACTGGACTCTTGCTCTGAACTGATACTGATTTCAGAAGACCCAAAACATCACTGTGGTCAGAAAGAGCAGGAGTTATGGAGATCTGGTGATCAATGGAGTTTTAGCTCAGATACATATCACAGGGGATTCACTGAGTTACTGAACCCATGTTATGGTTTTTCTTTCAATTCTGGAATGCATAATTAGAAAAGACATACTCAGCAACTGACAGAATCCACACACTGGTTCCCTGACCTGTGGAGTAAGAATTATTATGAGGAGAAGCCCAACTGGAAACCACTAGAACTTATGCTACCTAAGAAAGTAGTGAACCAAAAGCAATACTGTGTTCCTAGAGGGATTTCAGGCATTACTGCCACTAATCAAGGACTTCAAAGACACAAGGTGGTGATTCCCACCATATCTCCATTCAGCTCATCTACTTGGCCTGTGTAGAAGACAGATGGATCTTGGAGAATGACAGTGGATTATTGCAAACTTAACCAGCAGCTGCTGTTCCAGATGTGGTTTCATTGCTTGTGCAAATTAGCATATTCCTTACTACTTGATATGCAGCTTTTGTACTGGCTTATGCCTTTAAAAAAATACTTTTTAAAATACTTAAAAAAAAGTATCTGTTAGTAAAGACAATCAATAACAGTTTGATTTCAGCTGGCAAGGCCAGCAATATACCTTCAATGTATTATTGAATGTATCCCAACATATCCCAAGGAATACATCTTGGGAATATATGAATTTTCCATCCTTATGTCACAATTTAGTCTGTAGGAACCTTGATCAACTTTGCCTTCCACAAGACATCATACTGGTCCACGACATTGATGCTGTTATGTTGATTGGTCAGTGCAGATGCTTAGGACTTTGGAGCAAAGCCTTGCCATCCCCTGTGGATAACTACTCTCCTTTGGAGAAACTACTTTTTTTTTTTTTTTTGCAACTGGGCCTTAATAGAACTGAATGCTTAACCAGAGGCCACCAAGTTTCCATGTAACTTAGCAAGTTTCCATGTATTCATGACAGCATAATGAACTTGCTATTGTCTTATCTGCCCAAGTCAATAGATGTGTACAGTGGCATTCCATTTTAAATGGAGGTGGTGTCTACAAAATCAGACATTGAAGTCACAGTAATTTACATGAGGAAGTGACCAAATGTCTATAGTTCCTAATCCTAATCTATTACCATCTCTCTCCAAACCTGTATCTATGGTCTCATGGGGAGTTCCCTTTGACTGACTGATGAAAGAGGAGAGACAGTTTTTTTTTAAATTTTATTTTTTATAAACATATATTTTTATCCCCAGGGGTACAGGTCTGTGAATCGCCAGGTTTACACACTTCACAGCACTCACCATAGCACATACCCTCCCCAATGTCCATAACCCCACCCCCCCAACCCCCCTCCCCCCATCAACCCTCAGTTTGTTTTGTGAGATTAAGAGTCACTTATGGTTTGTCTCCCTTCCAATCCCATCTTGTTTCATTTACTCTGAGGAGAGACAGTTTTGATTGACAGATGGTTCTGCATGCTTTTCAGGCACCACCCAAAAGTGGACAGCGGCAGCACCACAGCCCTTTTCTGGGACATTCCTGGAGGACATGGTGAAGGGAAAGCTCTCTGTGGTGGTTCATTATGCTTGTAAGGAGAAATGGCCAGAGGTATGAGTCTATATTGGTTCATGAGTTGTAGCCAGGGGTGTGGCTGGATGGTCAGGGACTTGGAAGGAATATACTGGAAAACTGGTGATAAGAAGGTCTGGGGAAGAGGTGTGTGGATGAATATCTTTGAATGGGAAACAAAGTGAAGATATCTGTCTCATGTGAGTGCTCACAAATGGGTAACAACTGCAGAGGAGGCTATTAATAATCAAATGGATAGGATGACCTATTTGGTGGATACCAGTCAGCTTCTTTCCCCATTATTTCCCAGGGGGCTCATGAACAAAGTGGATATGGTGGCAGAAACTGAGGTTCAGTAACATGAATTTCTACTCACCAAGGCCAGTCTATTTATAGCCATAGCTGAATATCAATCTGCCAGTAACAGAAACCAACAGTGAGTCTCTGATATGGCACCATTCTCAAGGGTGATCAGCTAGCTACTTGGTGGCAGGTTGATTATACTAGACTTTTTCCATAATGGAAGGGGTAGTGTTTTGTTCTTATTGGAATAAGCATTTCTCTAGATATGGATTTGCCTTTGCTGCATACAGTGCTTCTACTGAGTTACCATCTGTGGACATACAGAATTCCTTATCTCCCATAATGGTATTCTGCACAGCATTGCTTTTGATCAAGGAACTCCCTTCATAGTGAATCAAGTATGGCAATGGCCCCATAATCATGGAATTCATGAGCTTTACCATGTTTCACATTATCCTGAAGCAGCTGGCTTGATTAAAAAGTGCAATGGCCTTTTGAAGACTCAGTTGCAATGCCAGTGAGGTGGTAATAGCTTGCAGGGCTGCAGCAATGTCATATAACAGGCTATATACAGTCTGAATCAGCATTTAATACATGGCCCAGTTTCTCCAATAGCTAGAATTCACAGGTCCAGGAAATGAGGAGTAGAAATGGAAATGACACTATTTACTATTACCCCTAATGATCCACTAGCAAAAATTTTATTTTCTGTCTCTGTGACCTTATTCTCTGTTATTCGAGAGGTTTTAGTTCCAAAGGAAGAAATTATTTCCCACTAGGAGACACAATACTGATTCCACTGAATAGGAAATTAAGACTACCATCTGGCCACTTATGGCTCTTTAAGCCTTTAAATCAACAAGCAAGGGAGTTCTATGCTGAATGGGTTGATTGATCCTGATTACCAATGGGAAACTGGAATAGTAAGGGTGAGGAAGAACATGTCTAGAATGCAGATCTCTTAGGACATTGCCTTAACCACTATTGACATGTGATAAAAGTCAATGGAAAACTTCAGTGATTTGATTCAGGCTGGACTAATGGCTCAGACCTTCAAGGAATTGAAGGTTTAGGTCACCCCACTAGGCAAAAACCCATGACTAGCTGAGGTTCTTGCAGAAGATGAGGAGAATATGGGATGAATTGTGGAAGAAAGTAGTTATAAATACCAGGTATGACCATGCGGCCACTGCAGAAACAAGAACTGTAATTGTTGTTAATATTTTCCCCAATTTTTTATGAATGTATGTGTGTCTATGTATACATGTGTCTATTCATATGTGCAATATTTTTGTTTTTTTTTCTCTCTCATCCCCTTATCATCTAACATAAGATGTATTAATACATAAGATGTATTAATAATAGTTAAGTTTACATCACTTTAAGTTATGGAATATCAAAGACAAGTGTGAATGACACCTAAAAACTTTGCAGTTTTTAGGGAAGAAAGGTTAGTACATTTTCAGTTATATATAAGATAGTTGTGTTCTATTTGGTAGAAGTATTATTTTGTTTTTGTCTTTGGAGGTTAAGTATGGTTTAGGGAGGTGTGTATGGGTGCCAGATTGACAAGTAGGGGAGTATAATAGCTTCATATATCAACTTGGTTAGGTTATAATACCCAGGGATGCTGTGAAGGTATTTTTATGTGAATAATACCTCCAATCAGGTGAGTTTCAACAAAGAAGATTGTAAGGTAGGTGAGCCTCATCTAATCAGTTGAAATGCCTTAAGAGAAAAACTGAGGTTTTGCTGAGGAAGAAGAAACTCTACCTCAGGATGGCAGCATCAGGTTCTCTCTGAGTTTCCAGCCTGCTGGTCTGCCCTAGAAATTTAAGACTTGCCAGTCCCTACATTGTGCAAGCCAATTCTTTGAAATATGTGTGTATTTGCATACATGTGTGTGCATATATGTATTAAATATGTTCACATATTATATAACATATATAATATGTACTATATCTGTCCAACTCATTCTATTTCTCTGGTAGAATCCTGACTAATCCAGATAACAAAGCAGATATGCAATGAGGTAGATATCACCAAATACAAAATTGTATTAAGCAAAATGCTATGTAATGTAAGCATAATGCTGAAAACTCATGAACTTCTTACACTTCATCTATCTGGGAGAAATGGAAAGAAAAGACTTTCTGGCTATTTGTCACCCAAAGCCATATCAATTTTAAAAGTAGCCATTTATTGCATGTCTATTTATATAAGCCAGGCGGAAAGCTCAGGGCTTTACATTTATTTATGATTTTAAAAATGTGGCAAATTAAACATCATTTCTAATTTACAGAGTATGAAATTAAGCTTCAGAGAAGAGGAATAACTTACCCAAGCACACGCTTGTGAAAGGCAGTGCCACGACTTGAACTCAGATTGACCTGATTCCAGAGTCTGTGCTTTTTATAAAACAGATGATGGTCTTTCAGCCTGGAACGTAGCCCCATATCTATGGGATTTGGTAGTAGCTTTCATGGGGACAAGTGACATAAATGTCATCTTCATGTCTGTTCTTAGTGCTTGTGAAATGAAACAAGGTACTTTGTCAGCCTCCAGACAACTGGTATGCTGCCTATGTAGTGTAATAACCATTCAACTCTGTGATGGGGGCAGTGAAAGATCCCAGTACTGGTGTAGTTGTGTGTCCATGCTTGACATAGTCCTGGAAAACTTATTTTTTAATTCTCAGGACCACTATTGAGCCCTGAAGTTGAAAGTCATATAACACAAAGGCAGACCAGAGAATACATGTAATGAAACCCCTGGTTTTCTAAACCTAAGGCTCTTGGTTAGAATATTTCCATCAGTCTGAAATTTCTAACCTTTAGGATACTTATGGACTGATAATCAGGGCTGGGATAGTTGCAATTTAGAGGTGAAGTTGAAATCAGTTATGAGGCATCTCTGGTACAGCAAAGAGAACACTGGACCAGGAGTCAGGAGACCAAGACTGGACATTGCAACTTTACACCTTACTAAACACTGTCACCTTGTCCAGGTCACCTAACATTCTCAGTCCTCACTGTTTCCACCTATGGTATGAATAGAATATCCCACAAGATGGCTGTGGGTTTTTCAGCATACTTAAATAAGAACACATTGGTTGAAAATTGTCTAGCATAATTCTTGGTGTGTAATAGGTACTCAATACATTGCATAACTTAGTAATCACTCCCTTTCAGTTATACTAATGTTCTGTTACCACCACAGAGGTCTTAGTGAGAGAGTAATTCCAGACACCCATCCCCTACACAGGAAGCCAAGAGGATGAAGGTCTTTCTACTCCAAGCAAGCTGGTGAGCCCAGTTAGCCTCTCTTCCCTGGGACATTGCATCTTGAGTGAAAGATGCAAGGTCAGAAGAAACAGAGATCACTCCTGTTAGGGACAGTGGCAGCTGAGGCTTCTAGTTATGGGGACATTAATGGGTTGTTTGCTTCCAGCCTCATGTCCTTTTGGAGCTTCTGGCTCCCTACTCATTCCTAAGTCTGGCCATCCACCTTCTCACTTTTTATGTTGGCAGCAGCACCCTCCCTCCATTGATATTCTTCTGATGAAATCTTCCTTTGCTTAAATTAGCTGAAGTTAGCCTTTATTTCTTGCCATTAGGACCCTGGCTGACACGCATGTCAAGAACTGATTTGAGACAACAGGTAGACTACGGCTTATAGTTCTGTTTGCATATTTCACTAGGTTTGGTGAGTTTGCAATTGTTGGTGTGGGTGTAAAATTTCAATTTACTTCTCTAATGTACTCTTCAAAGATTGATCTTCTCCTAATTTAGCTGTATATTATTATAGCTAAATGTTGATTGCTACAGAAAGACCTTGTTTTGACCTCATAAGAAAATAGCACTCAAAATCAACTGGAGGAAAGCAAAACACATGGCCCAAAGTCAGGGAAGAAGTTCACTGCATGTGTGTTTCAGGGTTGGCTGTGTCCTTATTACCATCCCTTTCCTAATACAATAACATCTCTTGTACATTTGACCACTATTTAACATGATCAGACAAAAAAGGAGACATCCTGAGTTAAAAATGACCCACCTTCTTGGGTGTGTTTTGTGGTTCCTGTGGCTGGAGGTTACAATAGGCCATTTGATTAATGAGCTGTTTTATTGGGATGCAAATAATGCATAATATCATAAGATCCATATGTTGTACATTACCGAGGCATAAAACTTACCTTGGCACAAAATGGAAAATTTAAAACATCCTTCTTGAGAAAATATATCATGCTGAACAAAAAGCATGTGGATATTTCTGATATTTATGAAACTTATGAATGCTGTGCCAGATTTGTTTAGTTTTACTTCTAACTCCGATCTTGTGTGTGTGCGCGCATGTGTGTGTGTGTGTGTGTGTGTGTGTGTGTGTTCTCTATTCATCAGAAGTACCTTTATGCTTCTGTTCCCTCTTAGTCTGTTCCGAATAGTTGAAAAGAGCCCAACAGCTGGTTCTGATAACACACAGTAGCTATAACTTTCATGATTTAGAACTAAAACACTAGATACTGGAAAAAATGTAATTATAATAAAAACAGCAGTTGGAGATTAGAGATGTAATTGTCCATGCATCACCAGAGAGGAGGAACATGAGAAAGATGTGTAAATACTCAGTCCGCTGGATACGAATCTCAAAGAAATAAAACCCTTTGTGGGTATAGAGACTAACAGTGTAGTGGGAGTGAAGCAAGGTGGAGCATTGAAGTTTTGGTTAATATGGAGATTTCAGATCCAGGGAAACACTCATAAGACCAGATAAAACAGATCAACCATCTTCCCAGAGCCTTCACATGGGTAACTGCTTTTCATCCTTCAGTTTTTGCTCAAATGTCATTTCTCAACGATCCTTTCCCTAGTCAATCCCTGGCTGCCATGGTTACTCTTATTCACATGATGTCATTTTATTCTCTTCAGGAAAATTTTAACTGCCTGAATCATCTTGTTTATCTGTTGGTTTACTTAGGTAGTGTATGTTTTGTATGAGAAAATAGAATCCTGATGACTAAGTTCATAGCTTTAAACTCTGATCATAGCCTGGAACACAAGAAGTGCTAATAGATATGTATTAAATGCTGAATTTGAGGTTAATGATAGTCCTTCTCCCCTTTAAGGAATTCTGCAATGCTTAATTGAGATAATCTTTTTTTTAAAATTAACATATACTGTATTATTTACTTCAGGGGTACAGGTCTGTGAGTCATCAGTCTTACACAATTCACAGCACCCACCATAGTACATACCCTCTCCAGTGATGAGATAATCTTTGAGAACTTGGCATTACAGTGCCAGGCACAGAGTAATTATTTGGCAATGTTAGCTAGCATTTATGTATGTATGTATGTATGTGTGTATTTGTTATGAAGAATTGGCTCATTTGATGATTATGAAGCCTGACATCTGCAACCTGGAATCCCAGGAAAGCTGATGGTGTAAGTTATAGCTCAGTCCCAAAGTTCTGATGACCAAGAGTGCCAATGATATAAGTCTTAGTACAAGGGCAAGAGAAGGACATGTCCATCTCAAAGAGAGAGAGAGAGGGCAAATTTCCCTTCCCTCTACCTTTTGCTCTATCCAGGCACTCAATGGATTGCATGATGCTGCCTGCCACCCAACCATAGGAGGGAAATCTACTTACTTAACCTACCAATTCAAATTCTTTGTTTTTTGCTTTTGTTCTTTTCTATTTTTCTTATTGTGTTATGTTAGTCACCAAACTATATTATTAGTTTTTGATATAGTGTTCAATGATTCATTATTTGCATAAAACACCCAGTGCTCATTACAACATGTGCCCTCCTTAATACCCATCACTAGGCTACACCATCCTCCCAGCCTCCTCCCCTCTGAAACCCTGAGACTGTTTCCCAGAGTCCATAGTCTCTCGTGGTTCATCTCCCCCTCTGATTTTCACCCCCTTCAGTTTTCCCTTCCTTCCTCTAATGTCTTCCATGCTAATCCTTATGTTCCACATATGAGTGAAACCATATACTTGTCTTTCTCTGCCTGACTTATTTCACTTAGCATAATCCCCTCCAGTTCCATCCAGGTTGATGCATATGGTGGGTATTCATCCTTCCTGATAGCTGAATAACATTACATTGTGTATATGTTCCATGTTTTCTTTATCCATTCATTTGTTGAAGGGTCTCTCAGCTCCTTCCACTGTTTGGCTATTATGGACATTGCTGCTGTGAACACTGGGGTGCATGTACCCCTTCTTTTTACTACGTCTGTATCTTTGGGGTAAATACACAGTAGTTCAATTGCTGGGTTGTAGGGTAACTCTATTCCTAACATCTTGAGGAAACTCCATACCATTTTCCAGAGTGGCTGGGCCAACTTGCCTTCCCACCAACTGTGCAAGAGGGTTCTCCTTTCTCTACATCTTCACCAACATTTGTTGTTTCCTGTTTTGTTAATATTTGCCATTCTAACTGGTATAAGGTGGTATCTCAGTGTGGTTTTGATTTGAATTTCCCTGATGGCTAATGATGATGAACATTTTTTCGTGTGTCTGTTAGCCATTTGTATGTCTTCTTTGGAGAAGTGTCTATTCATGTCTTCTGCCCATTTTTTGACTTATTTATTTTTTTTTGGGTGTTGATTTTGAGAAGTTCTTTATCCTGCAGGTAAAGCACCCAGTGCTCATTACAATATGTGTCCTCCTTAATACCCTTTATCTGTAATGTCATTTGCAAATATCTTTTCCCATTCCTTGGGTTGCTTTTTAGTTTTGTTGACTGTTTCCTTAGCTGTGCAAATTCGAATCTCCTTAGAAACACCCTCACAGACCTACCCAGACATAATATTTAACCAAATATCTGGGAATCTCATGACCCAGTCAAGTTGATATATAAAATTCACCATTATACTTATGATGATATACCATCAAAAAGAATATTTAATTGACACCCACAGGGAATGATTTAACTTGGCTATGTTAATATATAACTTACCCATTTAAAAAGTTTGGAAAGTAGTTTCACAAACATAGCTCAAGAATTAATTGCACAGATTATGAACATTCTCCATTTAGTATGGAAGTAGGATTATGCCCACTGTCAGAGAATTATGGTTTCACTGAGAACCAAGAAGTTACAACATAGACTCAGCAGGAAAACTCTACAGGAAAGAAGTAGAACTAGAAAGCTCTTTCAGATCTTGTGGTGCCTCTGGATCATTGGGCTGTCATTAGGAACATTAATTATTTCTGAACTTTAGTTAAGTGCTTTCTCAGAAACTTCTTGCTCAATGTAATTGTGATTACTTTAGCTCATTTGATAGCATTTTACTTTGCACAATTAATAAGGCTGCTTTTTAGGAAAAAAAGGTATATCAAATTTCTTTTATTTACAAAACACAACATATATAGGCTTTATTCTTAAGCTCCTTACCCATAGAGTGATGGGATACATGATCTTTGCTGATTCAAGTCCCACTCTTTAAGCAAAGTTGTGGATGTATTGCTACTTCTTTTCTCATTGATAGAATTTTACTTTCCATCCAGGTTTATCTCACCTACCAGAAGGTCAGGGCATGGGGCAGTCCCAGCTTGGGAGGGACCATTATCCCCATGAAATGTTTCCTCACTGGTTCACTGCATGCCAGAGCTCCCATTCACAGCTATTGATTTTTGCACAGTAAAATTCTGACGGCTTTCTCAAAGGGGCCAATTTTTTTCAGATTAACAGCTGCTCTGTTAATGTCAGAAGAGCTTGGTGGCTAAAAAAGGTCTTTATTTATGGACATCAAAGAGCATGTCTCAAACAATAGGCCCCTCCAATTCAAAACAAAAGGAACATAATAAATGGAAAATTATAGTTTATATGAACTATCCTCTTTCAATATAACACACTTTGAATAATAATGTCAGGAGATATGAAGACAGGAGGCATTCTCATTATTTATGTGGTATGTTGACTTCATGCCATTTCTACATGGACAGTAAAAATCTATGCTTAGTGTTCTTTTAAATTTTATTTAATTTTATTAATGACCTAAGCAATGACTTGGTTATGTTTTTTTTTTTCTTCTTTTTCCTGTTGTAGTAGAAACAAAGAGGGAAGTAGGCATGGATCATCATTTATAGTTCATGAGATCATTTGTAGTCTAACATGAGTCATGGTAGGAGACAGAATCTGAATGGAGCCCAGATATCAGGGCTGGACACAGACTTTCTATTTATCAGACAGCTAGCTACTTATCCTGGAAGCAGACAGTAAAGGGGCTCTTTGGCTTATAGTTAATCAGGTTTAATACTTCTGAATGGACAGGAGAGATCAAAACTGCCCCAAGCAAGAAGACAGAGAAACTGCCCTAGTATGTAGGAAGGCAGAAGACTCTTGCCACCCCACTGTTACATGTGGTTCTGAATCAAGAACTTGTGTGTGATGTAGTGTGGTCCCCCACAAGCCTTCCGGTTTTCAAGGTTCCCCAGGGTGTGCTTCAGCTCCCAGGTAGCTATCTGTCACCTCTCTCTCCAACATCCTCCCTATGGCCTAATTCTTTATCTCTGAAAATGAATTTTTATCAGAGTAATGCTAGCAATAGCATAAGAGTCAAATATTAAAGAGCCTGTAATGGAAAACAGCTGCAGACAGAAATGCAGCTTGAAAACATGGAGGCGAGAAATGCCTGTTCTCTCTTTGTCCTCTTGCCTTGTGATCTCATACCTGTATCTACCATGGGCCAGTCCTTATCCGAGACAGGAACCTGCGTGATGCATTCAACAGGGCAGAAGAATGAATGAAGTTGGCAGACAAACAAACAAAAATAACCAGTTCAGGATTGAATACCTATGTGGAGCAGGTAGGGTGAGACCTGAATGAGTAAATATGACAAGCGCCAGGTTAAGAAACTGGCAGATGGTCGGTCCTCAAGAAAGTGTTTTCCTCTCCCTTCTTCTCCTTTCTCACTGATCAGAATCTGTTCTTTAAAAATTGTGATTTGCTCATTGCATAAGCTGTAAATATCTTGGAAAGGATTTTAAGAAAAATGAGACGATTTTAAAGCATTTTGGATATTTTAGGGTTAGTAATTGTGAGTGGTATTTTGGATGGGCAGGAGAGGCTCGTTTCCATTTCTTGTTTGTGCTATGGGGCAGCTGCCTGTTCAGTTTGCCCTGCGTTGTGTGGTAAGGTCCTGCCTGCATTGCTCAAGGACCCTCTCAGCTTTGCCTGTAGGACTCCTGGTGGCTGTTCCCACAGAAGGATGCTGTTATCTGAAAATGTGGGTCACTTATCTCTCTGGAACCTGGGAAGCCTGGTCATCTCACACCCCTGTGCTACTGCCTGCAGACTGTCTTGCAGCCATGTGTGCCCTTTTGCATTCTCCAGCATGTTTGCAATAGCCACAGGCCATTTGGTTGGTGCCAAAGAAATGACCTTCTTCCCTCCAACTCTTGTTTCCCACCAGTCTTGCCCCTGATGCTGTGGGTTCTGAGGGGTTGGCAGTGTTCCCTGTTCTTTATGATTGACTTCTTCTTGGCCCTTACTATTAACCCTTCAGTGGATCCAAGTGAATTCCTGGGTTATCACTGGAGCAGTTGTCTGATCTAGGGAGTCTGGACATCTTTCTGGTAGAGAGAGATGGTTTCCGGTGTTGCAATACCTGCTTCAGTCACTGGAGGCTGAGCATCGATGCAGCTCAGGGAAACTTTCCTGGCTTCTGGAATGGGCCGACCAGCAAAGAGTACCACTGGGAGCTGGGCTGGGCTTCCCATTGGGATCTGGGACAGCCCCCAACCACATGAACCCTGAGGAATATAATTTTCTCTCAGGGCTCCTATCCGCTCTCCCATAATCCACTCCACTCAGGTTCCTCATTAAAGTAAAAATCATCAGTGTTCTTTTAATGTGGCTTTTTGTGTTTCATTTCCTTTGTTGGTTAAAAAATGTTTCCAATGAAACATTTTATAAGATTTCTATACAGTGCATACATTTTGAACATTTTGTTCCTGTTAACATAAAATATTATTCTCATTTCCTCTTGTGTTGGGAAGAAAGAGAAAAAAAAGCATTATAAAAATTAAAAATAATTTCTTTGTTATTAAGGAGGTATGAATGATTTATGAGCACAATAAAGGCAAATCTCTTTGGTCAACATTATGAATTTGAAAATAAGACTTCTTTTCAGATTTTTGAAATGGCTTCAGTGACAGTAGGCCCTAAAATAACAAAGGAGACCAGGTTATAATGTGAAACTGTTTCCCTTGACTTTTCCTTTCCAGGGGACGTGGTGTGCTCTCTACCTTTGGGAAGCAAAGTTGAATAATCCCAGGGCAGAGTCAGGGAACTCTGTGTCAAATAGCTTGTTTCCAGATGTGTCTGTGGGTCATCTGCATCTGTACAGTGATGAATTTTCAAATTCCCTCTGTCATTTTGATGTGCCCTTCTAGGTAATATCTAGTTGGGTCTTACTGGAGTCATCCATGTTGATTGACTTGCCCTGCCATGTTTCTCTCAGTGGCACAGGAGCTCCTGGTTTCTCCCACATGCTGATGGCTTGGTAGCTCTGTGATTCTGCTCTTCTACTGTGTGTTCTCAGAGTAATTCCCCTGTACCTCCACCAGGTCCTGCCTGTTAAATCTCATGCTCTCTAGGGTGAGGGGCTCTATATTTGGTTTTTGGTTCTGGATCTTGTGGTTCCCAGCCCAGAGGTCTAGTTCTGTAACATTAGAATATATATTAAGCTGAAGGTATCACCAGGGGAAGCTGGCATGTTGCAAGTGGACCCTTAAATGGCATTTCCTAGGAGAATTCACCCCAGTTTAAGGTCATGTAGCTGGCAATGCATGCTCAGAAAACAGATTCTCTTAGCATATTAGGAATGTTCTGGGGGAATGGCCTTCCATCAACCAGCTTATAAGGCTCAGGAAGAGCCTAGCACTCCTATTTCTTAGTTTACAAGATAAATACCTCCTTCCAGACACTTGCATTTTCACTAGATCAATTGCAGGGAGAAGGTACCTGCTTCCTTCCTTTCCACCTACAAAGACTGGTGTTGACATCATTAGGATGCCAGCTGCTGGAGGTTCAAGTTTTCAACAATTTACTGAGCACCGAGTTCAGGGCAGGCTCTAGGCACTGGAGTGCTGCAGGGAACAAAGCAGACAAGAATTCCTGCCCTCAAGGAGCTTATGTTGTAGTGACTACTTGAACCCAGTGGTTTGGGTATCTCCGTCATGCACACAGATGTTTGGTTTTCCATTTTCTCTGCTTGAAATTCCACAAACTCACCCAAGAAGTAAAAGCATACTGAGGTAGTCCTTTGGAGGAATCACATAAAGAGAGGGCAAGATGGTGAGATGGTGAGAAATTTTTCTCCAGACCTTCAATTTTCATCTAGAAAATTCTATGCATGGGAATAAGGACATGATTTAATTAGTCGTTACGGTTTTCTTTCTTCCCCAATTCTGCTAACTACAGAAAAGGTGTTGCCATCCTACTTAGTGGATTTAAAATCGAATACATGAAGAGGGACAAGCCACAAACTGAGAGAAAGGAGAGAAGCCACATCAATCTTCAGGATTAAGGGTGGATGGTGCAGAGAGAGGGCTTGACTTGCCAGATCCAAAACCATTATGAAGAGCCAGAGATGTGAAGACAGGAGGAAGGGTTTTCAAAATGGTTGTGGTGAATTATGAACTAAATTTCCTTTCATGCTTTTTTGAATGGAGCTACTTTTGAATTACTTTTGATTACTAGTCTGCAAAGATTAAGCTGTACAGGGCCTTAGGATTTATTAAAGTTCATGAATTCTGGAAAGTTCATTATGTATTGATATTCTGTTACGATAGACAAGGGTTTAACTCTCATTCTCCAGCACCTCCCACCCTGCCCACCTTCTCTTCCTACGCTCCTGTTCAAATTATCCAAACAATTTTTGATCAAATCAGTGGTCAGGATTGACATTACTGTGACTATGAAAAAAGTTAATAACCATGAACTGTGTCTTTCTTGTACATATTGTATTTTTTCCTAGAATTAATATTTTCTTCACTTTTTTCATTTGCTTCTGGTTTTTTGTGCTTCTATTTAATATTTTTTATGCTCCATCATATTTTCTTATATGTCCATCCATATTATTTTCCAAATGGTCAAACAAATAAAATAATCTATCAATTAATTACTTTTCCCCCTGCATTCCTCTCTCCAAGTGCATCCTCTCTTGGGTTCCATGTGGACAGTTGCTTCCCAGACATGCTGCATGGCTCTCATCATGGATTTCCTTTTCTGTGTCCTTGTGTTGGATCCCCTGTTTCCTAGGAAACTCATTCTGTATTCACTCCTTCACTTTGCTGGAGCATATGCTCTTATACTTCTGGGAGGTTGTTTATGATATGATATGATAATTATATGATATATATATGTATATGATATGATATAATTATATTTTTAAAGTCTTGTGTCTGTGTTTCTAATCCACATTCCTACTTAGTTGATAATTTAGCTGGGTATATAATGCTAGGTTGCAAATAATTTTGCCTAACAATTTTGAAATTATTTTTTCCATTGCTTTTTAACCCCCAGATTTGTTGTCAAGAAGTCTGATATTATTCCATTCCATATTCTTTGTCAGTGACCTTTCCTTCTACCCACACAGAAATTTATAGGATTTTTTTTCTTTTCTTTTTCTTAAAATTTTTTTTCAGTGTTCCAGAATTAATTGTTTATGCACCGCACCCAGTGCTCCATGCAATATATGCCCTCCTTAGTACCCACCACACTCTGGTACTTTGAAATTTTATTCATCGTGCCAGTCTGTTCTTTCAGTCTGGAGATTCTCGTATCTTTCAGCTCTGGAAAATATTCTCTGGTATAAATTTGAAAATAACTTTCTTTCCATTTTTTTCCCTCTGTTTTGTTAATCTCTTGTTGGATTTCCTGGGTCAATACTCTATTTCTTATCTTTTCTCTTCATAGTCATACCTTTTGATTTTATTTGCTCTACTTACAGAAATGCTTCTTAATTTTTTCTCTCAAACTTGGTGTTACATTTTTTATGTTGACTAATAATTTTCCAGTTTCTTCCAGTTGTTCCTTTACACATATCTATGCAGCTTTCCATCTTATATTTGCCATGCCTTTTCTTATCTAATTTTATTCTTTCTAGCTTATTCACTAAGCTCATAGTTTTCTTTCCTTCCCTCCCTCCTTCACTTCCTTTCTCTCTCCCTCCCTCCCCCATCCCTCTCCCTCTCTCTCCTTCTTCCTCCTCCTTTTTCTGTCAGTTGTGGTATTTGAGGTTCTTCCAGATTTTGAAAATTTTTGCTGTGTTTTGGGTTCTTCTCATGTTGGATGCTTTTTTCCAAATGTCTGTTTGCCTGTTCACATTTAATAGTGATGACTAAAAGCAGATTACGAATCCTAAAAGTGGAGACTGGACATAGTCATAAATAATTTTTAGGATACTGGGATTGAAAGCTACCTGTAGAGGTGATATCAGTATCTGACAGCTTTTTGTTTGGGGATCTTAGGTTTCTCAAAAGAAGACTTTTTAAATCTTCTATCTATAAGGCCTATTTCTAGAACTAGAAATTTCATTTAAAGTTCTATTTTCAATTCTTGACTTTTATCTTTCCTGGATTTTGACTAATGTCCTGAGCTTTCTCTGTGTGTTTTCTCCTGATAATAAATCATGAGTTTATTATCACAAAGTGATAATGAGTGTGTGCACTTTGTGAGGTGAAGGAGGAGACAAGGAGCTAACCATTCCACAAAGGACTTTTGACTCTTTGTTTTATGGGCTGAACTGTGTGTCCTCCAAATTCATATGATAAAGTACCTGAGAATGTGACTATATTTGAGGATAGAGTTTTAAAGCGGTAATTTAATTACAATGAAGTCATCAGAGTGGCCCTAATCCAATATGACTGGTATCCTTATAAGAAGAGAAATTGGGACACAGGCAATTGCAGAGGGAAAACTATGTGAAGATACAGACAGAACGAGCTAAGGAAGGAGATCTCAGAAGAAATTGGCTCTGCCAATATCTCAATCTGGACTTTTAAACTCTGGAACTGTGAGAAAATAAATTTGTTTAAGACTCCTGTCTATGGTACTTTGTTATGGTAGCCCAAGCAAACTTATGTACCATGTTTTCAGCCTTGTTCTTCGTCCCTAAATTTTATGATGCCTGCTGCCTCCATTATCTGTTCCTTGCAAGGTCCTGTAGGGTGAATTGGCTCACATCCCTTCTGCAGGCATCTTTGGCTATAGCTGCTACCACTCTATGTCATTTAGCATGCTTCCTTCCATTTTCTTTGTATCTTCCTAAAATTTGTTGAATTATGAAAATGTCTTTAAGTGTGCCTCCTACTGTCTCTATTCATTAGAGTTTTATACTAGAAAAAAAAAATCCTTTACTGCCATTTTAGTGGGTTTCAGGAGAGGAAAGTGTTATACCTCCACTTTGACCCAAGCTGCATTTCTAAAATTCTACTTTTAATATAGCAATAGCGATAATCAACAGAAGTTATGAAATTGTTCTTTTGACATATTACATATGTAATGGTACCCAATGTGTTGGTTCTCAGCTCCAAACTCATGTTTCTTTGCCCTGTTTCTGATATTGGAGCTGTATCCTGTAAATAATTCTGGTTTACCAGATGGCTTGATAGTCAGCTTCATCAATAGGGGACTTTGGGGGGACATGGTGGGGGGAAGGGATTCCTCTTCCTGGTTCCCCTGTACTTTTATCTCTGGCTCCCATGGTATGAGGCTGCCAAAGGCAGGTGGGGCAGCGTGGCACAAATACTTCAGTGAGTTTGACAGCTACCCATCTGTGAATTCCTAGTGAGTTCCGGGGCCCCCTAATGGGGGCTTCCTGATGAGTCCCATCACAGTCCAGCAAGCAGTTTCCAAATTGACAGCATGGGATTACAGTATTTAAGTGCCTGCCATCCAGAGGGTCCCAGTCACACCTCATCACGTGCTGAGTCTCACCCTGGTGTGGTGGGGTGGTTTTTCTCAGATTGTTCTTTTTTTTTTTTTTTTTTTTGGAGGCGGGGAGTACTCTGTCTCAGCCCTAGAGGTAGTGGCATTCTCCTTTATCTGCTGTGCTTGTATTCTCTAGAGCAAACTCTGGAAAGAGCCAGAGAGTAAATACTTTAGGCTTCGTGGGCCACAGGGTCTCTATTATTCAATGCAAAGTTGTAGTGAGAAAATAGCCCCAGACAGCAAATAAATGAACGGGTATGGTCAGATGGGCCCAAAGGCCTATTCCTGCTTTCATGTGCTCCTTATCCTGTATCAGTCCCCTTTTATTAGTTAATAGTTCTTTTCTCTTTTTAAATAGATTTTATTTATTTATTTATTCATTCATTCATTCATTCATTCATTTATTTGAGAGAGTGCAGAAGCAAGGGGGAGGGGCAGAAAGAGAGGGAGAAGCAGGCTGCCTGCTGAACAGGGAGCCTGATGCGGGTCCGGATCACAGGACCCTGGGATCATGACCTGAGTCAAAGACTTAATGGACTGAACCACCCAGGTGCCCTAGTTAACAGTACTTTATATGAAATTCTCACTGTTCAAATTACTGGAGTGGTTACTTCTTCTGACTGGATTCTGACTGTTATACCACTTTGAAATTTTAGGCAAGGTCTTGGCTTTTGACTGGGACCAGCTCAGAGGGTTTGCTTGGATCTTACAATTCTGGTCAGTGTTGCAGTGGAGGTGGGGTGGGGTGGAGAATGAATGAGAGAATGAGTGAATTTGTGGCAATCTTAAATAAAGAAAGTAACAACCAGGTGGGCATTTTAGGCAGGTCTTCCTTACCAGTGTACAGATGAGACTTGGAGAAAGCAGCAGAAAAATCTTCTCTTCTTGTCAGTTGTAAACTTTGGGTTCAAAAAATGTTCCCTCCTGTGATCTACTCTATAAAACTTTCATGTTAGATGTAATTTCCCCCAGGAACTTCAGGTGAAAGTGATGCTCTAGGAAGATGTAGGGTGTTTTTCTGGGGCTCACTCTCCCCTTGGCTCAATATGGTAGTGCTCCTGGGGTGTGTGTGTTCAGTGCTCTTTGGAGTGGCAATTTCATGCCCTCTGCAAGCTTTTCTTAGGCAAAGTACATTGCAATTGATTAGTTTTCTGCTTTCTAAATTGCTGTCAAGTTCCAGACTCATCTCCCTGAGATTATTCCCATCATCTTTATTGGAGGTTTGGGTGTCTGCAAATTCTTCAGTGACACATTTACAGGCTGTCTTTTGTTTTATGCTCACAGATGGCTAATCACAATCATGCCATGAATTTTACTAGTTTAATTCTCAGGGGGCAACCTCTTTTCCAAAATTTTGTTTTCTCCATGTATTGCCACTACCAAGGAAATGTTCCCTGATCATACCGGGGCAGAGAACACTTACCCAGAGGCTATCGCAAAGACATGGCTCTGAGACTTCTTGAAAGTAGAACCTTGCCCAAGATTTTTCTGCTAGGTTCCCTATGGCTTTTAATTCATGTGATGGCTTATGGAGAGAGTGAAAGGAAAAAGCATGCTCATGGGCAATTCTGGTGCAAAAGCAATAGTAGTTGGCAAAACCTTTGCCCTAACTGCCTATCAATTTTTCTCTTTGTTATGGTACAAGCAGGGAAGGTTGTAAGATCAGCTGTTGTAAATGATGAATTAAGCCAGAATTACAAGCAGCAGATGCCTATTGCTGGTGTCAGATTTAAACCTCTGAAGGGAAAAAGGGGAATAGGGAAAGAAATATTTTTTCCCCTTGCTCATTTAAGGCTTGGAATGGACTATGAGAAGACACCTTGATCACCAGCTGAGAGCTTTCCACTGCCCCTCCCTCCCACGAGACCAACCAATATTCTTTGTAGATAGAATACAGGGTCCACAAAGTGCCATACATTCGTAAGAATTCGAAACAGAGAATTCACAACAGAAAAGAATTTGATCGTTCCCTGTGTTAAGCTATAAAACTGACTTAGATCCGTATGAGAAAGTGCAAAGTCATCTTAGAAAGAAAATGTTTTCTAGGCTAAGACATCATGAGAAATGGACTGTAGGCACTGACACAGGCAAAGGAAGAAAATGCTTTTCAGAAAGAAGTTGAAGAGAGGCAGCTCCTGTCCAGGTCTGTTACCCAGGAGAAGCACTCCACATCCAGCCTCCATCCCTGTGCTATCAGGAACGTCAGCTATTACCATATTTACTCTCATCATCTGCCTTATTTGATTTCTGCCTGGCCAACTGCTGCTCATGGTCTTGCTCCCTAGGTGGATTTGTCTACAAAGAGAGAATGGCTTGGTCTCCAAACATCCCTATCATATCCACTTGACAGCTGTTGTCTCATGGGATATGAACAAATTAGCCACATGATAGCTGCGAAGCTGGTTGAGTGCTATCTGAAACTTGGGGTGCTCACAGATCAGTTATCTGCCATGTTGGATAAGGAGCCCCAGTATGGGACCAGCCAGACACCTATGGTATTTGTAAATAGTCCTAAAACATTTCTGAACTTTTTTTTCAGATAATGACATTTTTATTACCTAGAACCCTAATTCTAAGAAGAAGAAGTTGATTAAATTGCCACTACGAAGAAACTCAGAATACTGTAATGATTAAGAGCAGGAACTTTGGGCTCCATCCCTGGTCCTCCTCTTTCTTCATGAAGTCCACAGGCATTTGGTTGGTCTCTGTGTGTTCCGGTTGTTTCATCTATAAAGTGAGAACAGTAACAGAGTTTTAGCATGCCCAGAGCATAAGAATGCCTTTTGGGTGAAGCTAGGATCTTGTTTTCATGCAACAAAAGGCTTATTGTGAGTCTTAAATGAAATTTGCCCATAAAGTACTTAACCACAATGCCTGGGGCATGGTAAGGGATCCACATGCTATAGCTGTCATCATCATAATTATTTGATCAAGTATTTTTTCTCCTTTTTAAGGGTCAAAGTGATATGCTACTGCCAATCAGAGTTTAGATCAGCCCAAGAGAATCGGTGCTAAAAACCCAAGTTGAAAGAACTTTTGACCAGCAACAGTGGTAGTGTAAAATAAAAATTACACACTGATTTAATGAAGGATATTGAATTTAATTTCAGATAGTAATAAATGAAATGAAAGGGAGATGAAGGCTGGGGGAGGATGATGGTACTGATGTTAAAGGAGCTCTACCAGTTTTAGATCCAAAGAACGATCGATATGATCTGGATGGGCTGAAAAACCCAATGAGGAAGTGGCATCAGAGCCCAGAGCCAAAGGATACGGTCAGCCCTTTAGGGTCTGCAGGAAAGATTCGGGAAGGAGGTGCAGCTAATAATACAGCCTGGAGGGGGGAAAAGCTTGACATTTTCTTGAAATAGAAGGAAGGCCAGTAAGGATGGAAAGCAGTGATGGGGGATAGGAAGCGGGGTGGGTCCAGAAGGAGGACTTGTGGTTTCACACCCAAGGGAGAAGGAATGACTGTGGGGTTTGAGGCAGCGCAGCCCCAGACTGGAGTGTGGAGAACGGGTTGTCACGGGGTAATGCATCCCCGAGGAGCAGGGAGAAGGTCTGGAGGTTAACAGGCTTAAGCTGGAGCAGAGAGAGTGGAAATGGAGAGAAATGCTTGGATGTATTTTGGAAGTAAAGCTGATGGGACTTTCTGACAAATTGAATGTGGGGAGTAAGGACCAGAGAGAAGTCAGAGATGATTGTTGGATTTTTGGCTGGAATAGTGATGTGAATGATTGTTTCAGTGAGGGAGGGTGGATAGACTAGAACAAAGTCGATTTGGTGGGGGAAAAATTAGATTATTTGAAATAAGTTTAGATGACTAGATGTCAATTGGAAATATTGTTTTAGATATTTTGGTGGCCTTTGCAGGGAACGTTTGTGTTTTCTATAAAGTTTTAAAAATCAAAAAGCCTATTTTGAGGAGCTGCACCACCCTAGATCCCTGTTCTGGGAACTGCTCTTCTTGTTCAATCCTTTTGTTATACATGAAAAAAATCATTATTTTGCAACGAGATTTCCACTGTGACTCGGTGGTGGAGCTGGCCCTGGCACCTGAGCTTATTCACTGATCTATTTATTTCTGATGAGTTATCCTATTCTGAGCTTCACATTACCCCAAGATTATCTCTATAATAAGAAGAGTTTTAGCATGCCCAGAGCATAAGAATGCCTTTTGGGTGAAGCAAGGATCTTGTTTTCATGCAAATGTGGCCTCATACATGGAGACAGGTGGAAATGGATAGAAAGCCAAGTTGTGGAAGCTAAATAAATTTTTTAAAAAACACCAACAACTTCTTAAGGGATTGTTTGCCCAGCTGGGTTTATTGGGACTTCTGGGAAAAACCAGGTCATGTGATCATGTCCAAAGAGTAGGCCCTGTCAGACACAAAATAATTATTTAAATTGTATTATTGGGATCCTGTCTGAATTCATAGTTTTCTGCCCCAGGGATTGGGGTGCTCAGGGAAGCCATTAGTGATTGCTGAGAAACCAATACTACATATTCCAAATAAACCTGCACACGGTCTCCCATAAAAATCTCATTACTCACCCTGTTCTCTCTGAATCAGCATTCTGGGCATTGTCAGAGATATCCTGTAAACTGCACACTTATAAATTACTCATTTATAACATCTGTCGGAAAGCAGCTACAGAGGCAGATAATTTTTTTCCTTCTAGCCTCAGTTCTGGAGCAGATTGCTTTCAGATTGAATTTTGGCTTTTTTCGGCATCCCTGAAGACCTCAGATCTGTTGTTGACTGGTTTCAAAGTATCTGGGAGGGTTCCAGTTAATCTGGACTGCGTCTTTGACCCAGTCATAGAGGAGGCTGGAAATCAGCCATGCGCCAGGAATTAGATCTTGGGAATGAAGAGTTGGAAGAGACAGTCCCTGTTAAAGATAGCCACAGAGGGCTCAGAAAATTAGTGAAGACAGCACAGCATGAAGAGGACTATTATAGGGATTTGCACAGGGTATTGGTGAGAATGGAAGAAGCGTCTCACTCCGCTTGGGTAACACACCAGGAGAAAAGAGGTGGGGGAATGCTTCAAAGCAACACCCGAGAAGCTCACACACTGCTGGTGGGAATGCAAAATGATGCAACCACTCTGGAAAACAGCCTGGCTGTTCCTCCAAAGGTGAAACATCGAGTTACCATATGATCCAGCAATTGCACTCCTAAGTCTCCACCGGAGCAATATGAAAACACAGGTTAACAAAAAAAACTTACCCGTGAATGTTCAGAAGAGTGTAACTCACAATAGTGGCAGCGTGAAAACAACCCAAGTGTCCCTCAAATGATAAATGGATAATTAAAACATGGCATCCATATATCCATATGTATTTGACATTAAAGAAAAAAGAAGCCCCAGTGCATACAACAACGTGGTTGAAGCTTGAACCCATGATACTGAGTGAATTAAGTCAGTCACAAAGGCTCAAATATTGTATGATTTCCTTTTATGAAATATCTAGAATAGGGGAATCTATAAAATCTATAGAGATGGGGATTGGATTACCATTTAGTAGGGTCTGGGGAAAATGGGAAGATTGAGGGGTTATGGTTAAGGGCTGCAGGATTTCTTTTTTTGATAGCGCTTTGAAATTGATTGCTGTGATGGACACACAACTTTGTGAGTATACTAAACAACTCACATACTCCCAACATTGTGAGTATACTGAAAGCCCTTGAACCCCATACTCAAATGGATGAATTGTATGGTATATGAATTAAATATAAATAAAGTTGTTCAAAAACACAGTGACACCTGAGGACCAGTGGGGGAGAAGGTTACTAGGAAGAGAATATTCTAGGAAGTGACAATAATGAGCAAAGCTACCCCATTAGCAACCCCTTGACTCTACTTCCAGAATGTGCTCCAGATCATTCTAATCCTCTCTATTCCCACCGCGACCCTCCTCATCTGGGCCACTGGCATCTGCTATCTGGACCACTGAAGTAGTGTCCTAACTCCTGTCCCTCTGCCGTGGAGTTGAATGGCAACGACTGTCCTCCCTCTCTGTAGGGGCTGAGAATATGGGGAGATCGTACTTTAGAGGCCCTGCTGCCAGGTTCCAGGCTGCTCATGCCCCTCCCCCACTGCCCCTTCCCTGTTCTGATTGTCCAGCTCAACCCCAAAGGCATTGTCTTCCTCGGTGACACTCGATCACAACTGACAGTGGTTTTCTTTGTAGCTCCTGACACCTGCTGAGGTCACTTGTTCATGTGTGTCCTTTTTTGTTTACTCTCTATCTCCTTCCTAGAATGCAAGATCCATGCAAGAGGGACCTGATTTGCAGTGGTACGTGCAGTGTCTAGTTCAGTCTCTCATACACAGAAACTTCTCAGACTCTTGCTTGGTGATTGTGCCAGTGAGGAGGGACAAGGGAGAGAAGGGCCTTCAGCACCCATTTCACACCATCCACGCCTGGCAATTCATAGGGTGGATGTGGCTGGTGGAGGGAAGGGAGTGTTCCTGGGGAAGATGAATTACACAGAGCTTTTTTAATTCCTCGCTGTGCCATCTTAGAAAAGGCATTTCATCTCTCCAAGCCTCCATTTCTCTATTTCTAAAACCCAACTTGTGAGGGTTAAATGGGCACACATTCCATGAAAACCCTGTGGAAATTACAAAGTGACCTATTCATACATTTAACATTGACTATTATCATGTGCCCACAGGGGCTCTGAAAATTCAGAGATTAAAAAAGATATATTCTCTGTCCTTGAGGAACCCATGTCTGCCAAGGAAGACAGACCCACAAGAAGTTATAAAGGGGTGTCTTACATGATTATTGCCTCGAGGCCTCCCAGTTGGAGTACCTGATCTCCAGTTGTTTCTCATGACCCAGTGCCTGTCTGCTTTGTGTCTTTATTAGTGCTGGGACCTCTTCAAGGATAGCAGTGGGCCTCCGTGGGTTCCGCAGGGCCTGTGGGGTGTCCTCGGGGTCCAGACATTCAGGAACCCCCACCTCTTCTCTTGAATGGAGGGCTTAGCTTGTCTTCAAAACTGTGGGATCAAAAAAATATGTGGGATCAAAAAAAAAAAACAACAACCAAACCATGGGATCAAAAATCCCAGGTCTCCCAACCTTATACCCTGAGTCACAAAAAGACATTTCCTTTGATAACAGGAGGGTTCTTTATTCTCCTTATGTCGCCTCTCCCAGATGGTTGTTCCATCAGGGGCCATTCTGATGTGGCTCTACTTTTCATGTATAGGTTTCATTTTGCACTGCCTTGTTGCTGCTTCATCTCTCCTCTTTCATCCTCTTCCCTTTGCTAAGATTTGTTCTGCCCTATGTTCATTTTTTTTTTTAAACAAGCTGCTGCGGTTCTTTGTGACTAGGGACCCTGCTCCATACCTCCTTGGGTTCTCAGAGCCTAACAGTGTCCACAGAAATGCCCTCTGTGCTCCCCAGAATCTTGTCCAAACCCCGTAATTGTTTTGGGCACGTCAAGGCAGTGTGTGTTTCCCAGCTGCTTCTGACATGAGACAGAGAACTCCCTTGGGAGGACTTGTCTCTGACACCTCGTCACTGCGTGTGCCTGGCACAGAGTGGACCGTGGTTTATGGGATGGAGGTGTGATGGGTCATAGTGACAATAGCATCCTCAAAACTATCCTCTTGCTCTTCCTTGAATCTAAGTAAAAACTTTCAGGTGAACAGCCTCTTCCCTGTCTCCCTCAAGCCCACAGGGATGTCTCGGCTGCCTGCAGGGTGGTTCACATGGAGGAGATGCTGTGTTTTACTGTCATATCTCCAGTCTCGAAGTTTCTCAAGGGCTTCATTTCTGTCTCTTGACTGGGGGACTCAAGGGTTGGAGTGGGGCAGATTATTTTCTCAGCTTCTGATTCACCTCAGGACTGGACGCACAGGCTGTATCTGAAAAGGAGATGGTGCTGGTGGGGATAGAAGGAGAATGAGGGATAGGTTTTGATTAGAAATAAATGGAGGAAAAGAAAACCCAGGGAAATGCTTTCTTCAAAGATTTACAACATGTTTGCTCAATAAACCTTTATTTATTGTCCAAAGTCTGATTTCTTTCAGAAGATTACTTTGGCATAGAGTCGTTAAGTAAAGGCGACTTAGTAGAATTGGAAAAATCTAGGCCAAGGGGAGACTTAGAAAGTAGTTGTCCATCTATGTGGACTTCTAAACAATTTTTTTTTTTTTTTTTTTTGGTGGCACTGGATGGTGATTGTATGGAGGAATTGGTCCCCTTGGAAGTCAGCAGGAATGCAATTGTGCTGTCCTGGGTTTGACGCTGCTACCGTGAAATCTTCATGTTTTACCTAATTCTGCCTGCTTCTGATCAGCCCTTCTTGGGGAAAAAAGTTTTCTCCTTCTAACTACACATCTGACTGTACATTTGTCAAATTGTTGATCAAGGGCTCTTTCTTCTTTTAATGAATGTGATTTATCCATTCCAAAGTGTTCCTTCTGTAATTAATAACAATAAGATCTGGTTACCTGGGGAGAGTAGAGACATTGAAAAAGAACCAGAAGAAATACAAGATGGTATCAGCAGCCCAACAATAGTGTTCTCAGCCTTCTCTCGTCCCTGCCGAGACTCTGCCTGCTACCCAGAGACCCCAGCTCCCTGTGGGGGGCCCCTGGCTCCCTTCAGGGCTCTTCTTGGTGCTGTATTTGTAAAGGAGAAAAAGCTAGACTGCAGCAAGAAGATATATCTCATTTAAGAAGGATAAAGATAAGATAAACTATTATACTTGCAAAACAATAATGCGAGCAGTGTTATTTGTCCTGGACACTTATTCACTTAGAGCGTCTGTCTTGTCACTGGTCACAATGCAAATACAGACAACGCAGGGAGACCTGTGATACCCTTCTGGTTAAATTCTCCTCCTTCACATGAACTGTTTAGGACAGACTGAAACCCAAGTAAGAGGTGATTCTGGCCCAGACTGTTCCAGGCATCACCTGGGAAATTCGTTGTACTTTTATATAATACTAACAGCTACCTTGTGGAGAGCTCTGCACATGACAGGGCTGTATTATTTATAGTCATCATCATAGCTAATATTTATTGAAGCTCTCTCCAGAGGTCAGGTGCTGTTCTAGGGCACTTTATGTGTTTGATGGATTCCTCCAAAACCCATATGGTAAAAGACTTGCCACATATTTTTTCTAAATTAAGTCAACTCTAGTTCTGATCCTGCATTTCACAATGTTGTGGAAAAGTAACTTGTTAGTCTCTTTCTCTTGAGTCTTACCAGGCCCTAGAGCTAAAGTACTATAGGAAAAAGGGGCATGAGTTCTCTGTGCATGAAATGGTTGTGTTGTGAGGGGGTCCTTGCCAAAGCCACTGCTTGGTCCCTTGCAGGGCCTCAAATATGGATGGCTCCATTGATAGGATCTAGATCTAGATCTGCGTACTATATAGGTTTACATATACCCTATGTCACTGAAGAACCCTGACTAATACACTCCCCTTAGTGAGACCAGACCTGGAATAATAGTCTTTTTTGGACATGTTTCTAGGGAAATGGGAAATTAGCTCTTTTTAGCTCTTAAAAGAGTTATTGCTTTTTTCTAGAGAGAGCCTAGTCTTCAAGAACCAAAACCTGTCTAACTCTTGGGGCAAGAACAGGAAATGGTTCTTTTAGTTCTTTTATCTTTTTAATTTTTAAAAGATTTTATTTATTTATTTGGCAGAGAGAGAGAGAGAGAGAGAGCATGAGAGCACAAGCAGGAGGAGCAGCAGGCAGA
The DNA here is from genome assembly GCF_010015895.1 of Lontra canadensis. Classification (NCBI taxonomy): domain Eukaryota; kingdom Metazoa; phylum Chordata; class Mammalia; order Carnivora; family Mustelidae; genus Lontra; species Lontra canadensis. The sequence continues at coordinate 8,031,622 of NW_022631058.1, read as the reverse complement.
GGGAGAGAAGCAGACTCCCTGCTGAGCAGGACGCCAGATGTGGAGCTCCATCCCAGGATCCTGGAATCAAGACCTGAGCTAAAGGCAGATGCTAAACTGACTGAGCCACCCAGGCGCCCTCTTTCAGTCCTTTTAGAATAATCCATATGAGCACGAAAAATAACACTACTTGCTCAATGCTTACACTGCTGTCCACATGGTTTGTCTTTCATTCTTGCAATAACTTCCAGGGAAGGGATTGATAGCGTGATCATTTTCTCTTTCAGTTAGAGACACTGAGGTCATAGAGAAGTCAGGGAACTTGCCCAAACCATTCCAACAGGTTGATGCTGATAAGGTCAGTATTTACACTTGACCAGGCTGACTCCAAACCCATCCTCTGGATATTGCTGTGTGTTAATCTCAGTGCTTGGAAGTGGATTGCCTGTGAGCTTCCCAGGTAGTTTTGGGTGACATGCTGGCTTTGTCACTTTAAAACTGCATGGATGCATTGTGTGACCTCAACCATCCCCTTCCCAGTGCCTACTGCCCCTTTGGCCACACTAGCTTTCTTTCTGCATCTTCTTTCTGCCTTCCTCTGGGCTGCTTTGTCCTCTCTCTTCATTCTGCTTAAAAAGCCCTCATCAGCACATTTTCATGGCTGGTCCATCATTACTGAACGCTCTACCCAAATGTCCTTGCCTCTGCCCTAGATCCCCTTCACCAAATCACCCTGTAACAAAGAAACTACTACTTCCCTTCATGGCACTGATTTGTGCTTGAAATGACGCTGTTTGCTGGTTTCAGTGTTTGTTTTTATTTTTCTCTCCCAGAATGTCTGTTCCTTGTAGGGCCCTGTGTCTTTCATATTCACCACGTCCTTAACATAGAGAACTCTTGGTGCTGGGTCCCTCATGGATGCCCAAAAAACATCCATGAACTTCCAGACTCTCTGACCCTCGATTTATTTTTGGGTATAATATTGGGAGGATATCGGTAACTTTCAGCATTATTGTTAGAAATTGAGGGATAGGTACACTAGCTGAGTGCTTGGGGCTCCGTAAATAGTAGCTGCTCTGGTGATCATTGTCTGCTTTTCTTTTCATGACCCAAGGGCTTGGAAAAATGTTTCATTGAATGCAATCTTGGCAGCAAAGAGGTCCCCAAAGCATTGCCTTGCCAGTCCTCAGCCTTGGGGAAAATAAATCACATTTTCTATTGAAGGGTGATGTAACATTGCCACAAAAGGAACTTTATCTGTTTAGCCCTATCCATCATTACTCTCTCCCTACCCCTCCTGGCCTCTCCCTCCCTGGGAAGGCGCTCACATTTACCATGTGTGCTCTAATCTTCACTGTGTTTCTGTCTGCCATGATGATTGATCTTTAGCTAACAAATCAGCTTGGATGGCAGCATGGCCGCTGTCCCCTTCTGCCTCTGATGGAAGGTGCAGCTGCCCTGTAAATCATCCTGGGAGATGCTGGCCTATTGCTGCTGGGGCACAGCTTCCTGAGGGTGCTCTCTCCATGGAGCTGTGCTCTGTTGAAGAGGCTCTTGTTGAAGCTGTGCTCTCCTCCAGGTGAGGTGGTGGTGTTTTTGTCGGCCCTTGGATCAGGGCATGGATTTGTGCTTTTGTGGCCAGTTCCTTTGCTTCCTTCTGTGAGGTCTTAAATCAGAACTGGGCACTGCAAAGAGGTCTTGGTTGGCTTTTTCATGACTAATTACAATAATAAAAGGATTGTACAAGGGTCTTTGAACATTCTCTAGCAGATAGAATAGTCATACTTTGTTGGAAAATTCCTCCTCCTTCCCCCATTCACACCATAATGAGGAATCTGTGGGGTAGGATCTCAGGCAGCATCACAGATAAAACCCAGCGACCCTCATGATGATGATGACGACGATGGTGATGATGACGATGATGATGATTATAATAGTGATGGGTGTTAACATTTATGAGACCCTACCAAGTATCCTGCACCATTAATCACTTCATATACAGATGTATTTAAACTTCTAGGAATAATGGACTAAGGAAGCAGGTTAGAGACCCATTTGGTGGGAAAGCATGCAGAGTTGGAATCTTGATTTTAAAATTCAGAAAGGACTGGGCAGAAGGGGCTGGTATTCATCTGGTACCTATACTACATTCAGCCCTTTCATGTAAGGTGTGCCTCAACCTCTTACCTCCATTTTTGCAGGTGAAAACTGAGACTCTAGAAGCCATAGTAACCTGTTCAAGATCACACACAGTTGCTAAGAGGCAGAGACAGGTTTTAAATCGGGTCTGTCTGCCCCCAAACTCTGGTTGCAGAAAGAAATGGTCTGAACAGGGTCTGTCTTGTATGTAGGCAGTCAGAGGAGAAGTCCCTGTATTAGAAGAGCTTTGCCTCCAAGCCTCAGAGTTTTCTCATATTCCTAATGCGTAGGCAAACCACTCTCCACATACCCAAGTCTAGGGGCGGAACTAGACAACCTTTGCAAAGCATCATGAAGCCAAAGAGACTGAACTAGTCAAAGCTTTCACTTTATCACTATTCCAGCTTCTAAACTTGTCATCTTTATAGTCTATTGAATTAATAAAAGAAGCGAATACTCGTTGACATTGACAGAGCAGGACACTGCGTATTACATAAACTGCTCTGTGCAACCCCATCTGATTGCTACAGAGACACAAATTCATACTTTTCACCATCGTAACCCATAATCGTAACCCAACATCCATTCAAATTAAAGCACTGTAACTCTTTTTAGGAGTAGGAAAAAAAATACTTGCTGCTTTTTACTAGTTGATTTATTGTTACACGACAATATTGGGTATATTAAATTTTAATATTGGTGCTGTCTTTTCCACCATAAGTCTTGTGCTGAGGAGCTCAGAAATTATTTCATTTTAAAAGGGACATTTATTGCTCTGTATAGGCAGGTAGGTAATTCCTTCCTCTGAGAAACTCGCGGATTATTCTCCTTCTGAGGTGTGAGGACTTTTGATTTGCACTTACTATGGCATTAAAGTGCAAAGGAAGGGTGATTGACTGTTTCCATTGGCATAAATAATGTGCTGCTTGTTTCTGCATCATTTTCCAACACCCACTATTGATAGTGCCTCACAGTTTACTAGGCAGAGAATTCAGCCTTTTACTGTAAATGTCAGGGAGAGAGAATGGAAAAACAGCTTTGGATTTCAGCCTAATGTTTAGATGGGCCCCTAGTCACACTGGAAAGAGATAATCCAGTCATGGTGGGCTAGTGCTACAAAGCACCTATCCTTTCTAGTTCATTTCTTGGAACCATTAAAACTCTTTAGGGAACATGGCAACCTTCTGATCGTTCCAGTAAGATAATTCCCTGGATAATTTATGCTTTTACCAAAGATGAGCCATCTCTTCTGCTGTGACTACTTCTCTCACCTATCCATTTTCTCCATTCAACTCTGACCTTTTTACCACCAGTTTTTTAAAAATATATGCCAGTCTGTGAAAATATTATGTGAGAATTGTGACATAGCACAACTTTCTGGGGATCTCTACAAAACAGATATGACAGGAACTATTTGGTACTGATCCAATGTCCATTTTCCTTTTCTTCCTCAGTTATAAAGGAACTTTCTTTGGAGTGGTATATGCTCCCCTGAGATACAAATTTCTTTGCTCCCATTACAACTTCATGTGGCCATTCTGGCTAATGAGGTGGAAATAGAAGTTATTGGGCAGACACTCTGGAAACCAGAACTGTGAGGCAGATGATTTGCATGGACCCATTTTTGCCTTTCCCTTCTAACTTCTACTTCCTGTTGGATTGTGGACAGATGGCTGGATCTTTAGGAGCCATACTGACAGAGGAGGTGACCTTAAATTCTTATAATAAGGGTGGGGGGACAGAGTGATACAAGTATACAGGGCACCAATGACATGGTACTACTATGCCAATCACATTCCACCTGCCTTAGGACTTTGATAAATGACAGAACACATATCTACTTTCTTTAAGCAAATATAGTCATGTCTACTATGAGCATCTGGGGTTGCCAGTCACCACGGTGTGAGGGCACCAAAGTGGTCCTATGAGGAGGTCTACATGGTAAGGAACTTAGGCCTTCTGCCAATAGTCAGCATTGACTGGTCAGCTGTATGAGTGCGTCATCTTGAAAGTGGATCCTCTTAGACCAGTCAAGCTTTTAGACAACTGGGAGACCCTGGCTCACAGCTTGCCTCTGACCTCATGAGAGACTCCAGATAAATGTTTATTGTTATTTGAAGCTGCTACAGCAATATAGAAATAATATATATTTTTAATATTAGGTGTGTAGTCTTATGTATATATTTTAAAACTGATGTGATCATGTGAGTAATGCAAACAATGTTCTGAAACTCTACAAATGAAAATACCCATAAAGGTATTTAAGTGCTTCCTCTTTTTAAGACATCATAGTTAAATATGGTTGCAGACTTAATCACCTTTTAGCTTCTCTTATGAATATAGTAGATAACTATCCTCATGAATTTCACATTCCACTAAACAGGCCATTTTCTTAACTGTATGCATGACAAGTCGGAATTAGACTGAAAAGCCCATATTCGCCTCCCCTCCTTCCTCACTATTGTGTTCTCCCCCTCCCCTCAGTTCTGGAAGACTAGAGTGACTCCTTAGACCCCAGATCATAGAGAGATTCCCAGATGCTTTCCCCCCTTCATGATACGCAGTGTTTCATGGGGAAAACTAGCCTTTGGAAAGGACCATGACTTCCCAATTTCAAGTTCAATGTAACTTGATGGGAATGAACTTGCCTTCTCAATTTAAAGGGAGATCTGTGTGGTTAGCTGCCCAAGTTCTCTGACAATGGACCCCCAGATCCTTTCTTGATTTTCAAAAACACCTACTAAGTTTCCAAATACCTGGTTTCATTTACAGCAGCCAGCAGGTTCTTCATAGAGCATGAACCCTCTGCCCATTCTGAGACTTCTGTAGCTTTCCATCTCTTAACTTGCCATACTGACCCTGGGCATTAGATGAGGTTGTTAGCCAAGTGTGTAATATGACACCTACAGCTCTAATGTCCTTTAGAGCATCTTTTGAGCCAGAGCTGGAGCATCTTTTAGGTTAGGTGCTGAGTTTCAAGACCTGACATTTACTGGTCACTTAGTTATGATTAACTACCACTGCTTGCCTCTCCTGTGCACCAGATCCTGCCTGCCTGGTGTTTACAGTCAAGTCGCCAAACAGTAGCACAATCTTGATCAAAGGAGGGAAGTCATGACAATTGCAGAGTGAAGGGGGTTGCAGAGCATTTCTGGGGAAACCCCCACTTGCCATAACATCAGGGATGAAGGCTATCCTACCCGCAGGTTGATTCATTATCCCGTATTTCAAACCTATTCCATCTGTGACTCTAGCTGGTTGATAAATATCAAGGACTTCAGCAAGGTAATGGCAAAGTGTCCAGCTGAATTTGCTTGCATTCCCCTGATTAGTCTTATCTCACTGCCCAAAGCTATCATTATCACTCACATGCCACCTTTTAATTTGGATTTTGTTGTCTTCCCCCTTCTCTTCTGCCCTCTCCTTCACTTCCTTTTTCTGTCCACATCCTTTCAGGTGAGAAGTTGGGTCTCCTGACTTAATGCTTGTTGGTTGGATCTTCCCTCCCTCGTTTCTTCCCTTTCTTCCTTCCCTCCTTTCTTTTTTATTTTCTTAAGGGGTATTCAATTATGTGGTATGCAAACTTCAGAACACAGAGGAGGAATCATCATTGGCTTAGCTCTGTGCCAGAAACATTTAGAAATGTGTGGGTATCTCCATTCCCCCCCCTTTCAACACTATGTTGGGGTATGCCTTCATAATAACACCTTCAGCCAGCCAGCCACAGATGGGTGGTCTCTATAGAATTTGGGATTGACTGGTCAATCAGAGCTCCTCCTGCTGGAAGGAGGGACTAGTGCACCTGTGTCCTGGTCCGTGTTCACCTTCAACTTCAAAATTAAGCAATTTGGTGGCAGGTCTGATTGCAGAGGCCTTTTCTTTGGTTGGGGGTGGGGTGGGTGGAGGATGAAAAGGAAGGTTTCATTAAGATGCTGTTCTGTTCTTGCCAAACAGATAACATAAAGGGAATCCATTGCTAGATATTCTGTTCGTGGCCATTGAATGGTAAATGCTGATTTTTCTCCTTTTCTGAACAGCTAGCTTATTTACTGCTCTCATCCTACGCCCAAGGTAGCAATCTCAAAGGGGCTTGAGGTAAATGGCAGTAACAATCAGATGTACTTTATTCCTAGGCTCAGCTTGTGTATTGTGGTGACTTCACTCCAGCCACTCTCCAGTGACTGTAGTCACACATGTATGTGTTTACACATACATGTAAATGTATATCTCTTTCTCTCCCACTATCTCACCTGAAACTGGTATTCATTGTCAGAGGTAACAAGCCTAAACACACTAATGGTTTTTGACTGAAATGAAGGTATTTGCCCTTGCAGTGTGAAAACCCAAAGAGATAGGAACCTTGAGTTAGCAAGATTACTCTGGCATCCTTCTCTTTTGCCTCCAGGAGAGTTATAATAATAGTAATAAAAAAAAAAAAGCTGCCATTTAGGGAGCCTTGGCCATGTGCCAGGCTCACAGTAGCTTTCATTTGTTGGTTAAATTCCCCTTCTTCTTCTTCTTCTTCTTCTTCTTCTTCTTCTTCTTCTTCTTTTTTAAGCTTTACTTATTTGAGAGGAAGAGAGAGTAGGGGGAGGGGCAGAGGGAGAAGGAAAGAAAGAGAGAGAAGCAGACTCTTTTGAGCATAGAGCCTTATTCAGGACTTGATCTCATGACTCAGAGATCATGCCCTGAGCTGGAACCAAGAGTCAGATGCTTACTGATGGAGCCACTCAGGCACTCCAACTTCCTCTTCTTATCAACCTCATCAAGTGGGTGGGAGCAAAATCCCATAGTCAGTCTGTGGGGGAGAATGAGGTAGTCCTACCCACTGTGGCTAAGAAGACCTAAGGATTAAGTGTGATCAACAACTGTCTTCTTTCTTTCCCCTTCTCCACACTAACTCAGATTTTCTTCCCATACATCCTTCCAGTTTTCATTCAGGACATACGGATTTGTTAGTCTTTATCCCAAACCACTGGGTATTATTTGACTTGGGGAAAGAAACGTGCTATGAATGTGAGCTTTCATCCTGCTTCCAAAGCCCTTTCTGTGTAATGCTTAGAGACAGCTCTATGGACCCTGCCTTGAATGTACTGCTCTTTATAGAACAAGATAATGCTGCTGATACTTTCAGAGCCTTTTTTCTTTCAGGAGCCATGATGGAGTATGCTGAGCTGTCCACACTGATCTCTGCTCTTGCACTGTGTCCCTGGTCAAGGTTAGGCGTATAGGCAATACCATCTTAAAAGCTCCAGCTAGAACATCAATCTGAGTTGGGTCCAAATCCTAACCACCCTTAGTAGCTATGTCAATTTGGTTAAGTTGTTGTTGATCTTTCTTAGCTTTAGTGTCCATGTTCAGAAAAGTCAAGTTAGTACTAGTACCTATCCTATATTTGTGACAAAGTTTAAATGGAATCATTTATTAGTTAAATGAAAAAAGAAGGTGTCTACTGAATGCCAGGTGCTTTTCTAGGCATTGGGAATGGAGGGGTTAATAAGCAAACAAACTCTGCCTGTGGTCACAGTGGTTACAGGCTGGAGTGTAGATGCGTATGATACATAAAGGAATCAGGAAAGATCATTACAGAGTGTGACCAGTACTGTGAAGAAAATAACTAACTCATGGATGTGTGAAGAGTAAGTTGGGGAGGTGGGGTTATTCTATACTGGAGGGTCCAGAAAGTTTCTCCAAGGAGGAGGTGAATGAATGTGAATTATGTAGCTCTGTACCTGGCAGTAGCTAAGGACACCACAAATGCTGTTACATTAAAATATTTAAAACTCTCTATTTCTGCTATAGCTAGTGGAGTTTGCAACCTGATGTTATGGTGTTATGATCAACTCCTTTGCCCTCTTTTCTGCAGGCTCCAAGCCATGGAGCAAACAGTAAAGCAAAGTACTTGGAGAGAAGGTTTTTTTCATTCTTCATGTACAAATAAGACATTGGCCTTGCTAGAAATCAGTGAACAGGACAGTCCTTGGATTGAATGTGAATATCCAAATTATCTTTGACAGGATGCTTCCCATGAAGATGTTTCCTTCCCAGATTCTGTGATATGCTGTGATTCCCTAGGTATAAATGGTGGGGAGTTGAAATTGACTTTTTCCTGGGTGATTGTGAAGTGGGTCTTCCACTGTGTCTGCAAAAGTACCCAGAATATTGTCTCACTTGTGAGAAAGGATTATTCTGGAAAGCCCAGAGAGAGACACAGATGCACAGGGAGACACTGAGAAACACTCTTCTTCCAGCCCTATTTTGGTGAAGGGCTCCATTATTCGGCCCATAGTGGAACCATGGGCATCTGCTTGAGACCCTTCCTCCACCTTGCGTTCAGGTAGCCACTTCTGCAGGGTTTACCCCTTCATTGTCTCACCCATTCTGTTCACTTCCTCTCCATCCCTACTGCAGTTGCCTCTTCTAGACTTCCATCTACTCTCTCCCTGTGATCCACTACTGGCTCCACTGGAAGGTCTTGACTCGTAGTTTACAAAATGTTAAGATCTTTAGGGCAAAAACCAGACCACTTTCTCTTTTGCCTACTCTACGATTCCTAAGTTATGGACTGAGATTCCCAAGTTATGGACTGAGAACTTCTTGGAGCAAGGGCTAAGGAAATATGGCAAGAGACCCTTGGATCTGTTATCTGTGGATTGGATAAGCAGTAAGTTCCTATGTCTGTTTCGGCAGCTATAACAAAGCACATAGACTGGGTGCTCATAACAACAGAAATTTATTTCTTATTATTTAGGAAGCTGGAAGCCCAAGATCAGAGTGCTAGCATGACTGAGTTCTGGTGAGGGTTCTCTTCCGGTTGCAGACTGCACACTTCTTGTGTCCTAACAAGGTGGCAGGGGCTAGGGAGCTCTGTGGGGTCCCTTTTTTCAGTTACTAATCCCATTCATGGGGGCTCCATCCTTATGATGTAATCACCTCCCTAAGACCCTACTTCCTGATGCCTTTATGCTGGGGAATAGGGTTTCAATATATGAATTTGGGGGGAGGGGACACAAACATTTACTTCATAAAAGTAAGTTCAAAAATAGTCAAAGATTTTCAAATATATGTGAATACTGTTTTGATGATAAGATGCAAAATTAGTGATAGACTTGCTGAATTGATTTTTTCATGATATATTTTTTAAATCAGTAAATGCTAAAAAGGAATCTTTTCTACCTTAAGGGTTTCATGACAGCAATTTCATCTATAAATGGGTCTTTGGACTTGAGACACAGTCTTGATCACCACTGGTGTGAGGTGTAAGACTGCTTTGGCACCCACCACAGTCCATGGTGCTCAATAAATGTAAGTGTCAGTTTGGACCAGCGTCTTGTGTGTGGGTTTGAAGAGGGACCTCACCAAACAGTACTACAATCCCTAAAGTAGGTCAAGGGATGCAGAAGCAAGCTATCTGGTTGCTGCTACCCTTAGGTGCAGAGGGGATAATATAATCTATATCCCATTCAGGTACCATTTTCGTCTTAAACAGTTGAGGGAGTGAAGTGTGCTCAGTTCATAGAGCAAACACAAGGGGATTCTAAATGGCAGTTTTTACCAATTTGTATTCGTGTGAAGGGTTGTGTCGGAGCTGTTTCCACCTCTGCTTGCTCTGTTTATTTAGTGCGAATATCTGGAACGTGCCCTTGTTCTGCTGACTTTTATCAGCGACGCCATCTCATGGTACCACGGGGAATATCTTCATTATTAACATAATAAGAGGGAAGCAGGCTGCTTGTGGAAACTGTCTGCATATTTCTAGAACGTGCTTTGTGTTATGTACTGGCTGCTAATTAGAACCCAAGTAACAGCAGCAGGATATCAAAGGAGGAAGTGATCCACACGAACACCACAGAATGTTAGGGCAGTGGCTAGGGTGAATGCTCCGTTCAGAGTTTGCCTTTTGAAGAAAAAAGTTACAGGAAGTGGAACATAATGAAGAGACGCCTACTAGGGAGTTTCTTGGAGCCTGAGAACTGAGCAGGTACATGCTTACCTCTGGGGAGAAGTGCCTATATCTATCTGTCCTTCCCCAGACATCTCTTCAGCACGTGATGGGACCATTCCTTTACTCACGGATGTAGCCCTGAGGTACACTTGACTGAGTTTCTCTGAGAGGCCAGAAAAGGAGTATCAGAAAGGGAAGGGAAGGACATTTTGCCCCCTCTGGATTGCTCTTCCACACTTTCAATTACTATACAATTAAAAAATTATACATAATGACAATATAGTATTGTAAATTCTCAAGTAATTCCCAAATGCATAAACAGAAAGTGAGGATACTTGTAATTGAGCTTAAGTTTTAAAGCATTGTGGTCTGAAAATATGCATAGTCAAATCTCAATCTTTTTATATCAGTCAAGATTTGATTTGTGACCCAGTATATGGTTTATTCTGGAGAATATTCCATGTGCACTCAAGAAGAATGTGTATTCTGTTGCCTTAGGATGAAATGTTTTAATATATCTCTTAAGTCCATTTAATATCTCTCCTAAGTCCATCTCTTAAGTCTTGGTACAAGTTGTCATTCAAAGTCCTTGTTTCCTTGTTGATCTTCTGCTTAGATGATCCATCCATTGCTGTGAACAGGGTGTTAAAGTCCCCTAACTATTATTGTGGTATTATCAATGTGTTTCTTTAATTTCATTATTAATTGGTTTACATCCAAAGGATGCAAACATAGTGATTCGAAGGGGAATGTTCACTCCAATGTTTATAGCAGCAATGTCCACAGTAGCCAAAATATGGAAGGAGCCAAGATGTCCATTGACAGATGAATGGATAAAAAGACATGGTATATATCTACAATGGAATATTACTCAGCCATCAAAAAGAATGAAATCTTGCTATTTGTGACGACATGTTTAGAACTAGAGGGTATTATGCTAAGCGAAATAAGTTGGAGAAAGATAACTACTATTTGAATTCACTTATATGTGAATGGAATGTAAGAAATAAAACAGATGACCATAGGGGAAGGGAAATTAAAATAAAATAAGATAAATACAGAGAGGGAGGCAAACCATAAGAGATGCTAAATTCTAGGAAACAAACTGATGGTTGCTGGAGAGGAGTGGGGGGAGGTGTTACTGGGTGATGGGCATTAAGGAGGGCACCTGATGTAATGAGCACTGGATGTTACACACAACTGATGAATCACCAAATTCTACCTCTGAAACTGAAAAAAAAAAAAAAAAAGGCAGGTGAGAATTCCCCTTCAAGTCCCCATTTGATTCCACTTTCCCCTCTGGCGATAACCATGCGAAGACATTTATAGCATATCTAGAGTTCATATCCTCACACATTTAGCATTGCTTTTCCCAGTTCCTGTACCTCGAAATCTTGCCATGTCATGACATGTGATGTTAACACATGATGACCTAACTCATTTGTCAAACTGCATAGTATTTCAATTACATATGGATGTACTATAATGCCTTTGATAATTCTTTTATCCACAACATTTTTTAAGTCTTTGAGGAAAAGCCTTGGCAGGATTCTAGCCCTTTATATTTTCTCTGTTTTTTTCTAGCTTCTGCTTTTCCTACATTTTTTGAATAATGCCCTCTATTCCCCTAGTCTCTGGAAACAGTGAATACCCCCTTATATGGCAAAGGACCTTAGTAAAGAAGGACTTGAGGTGGGGACTTTGTACTGGATTATCTGGGTAAGTTCCGTGCAATCACAAGGCTCATTATAGGAGGGGTGGAGGAGGGTTCAGTGGGAGGGGAGAGCAATGTGAAGAAGTAAACAGAGGTTGGAGTCATGCAGCCGTAAACAGAGGGGCGCTAGTGGTGTTTGGAAACTGGAGGAAGCCAGGGACAGATTCTCTCCTGGAGCCCCCAGAAGAAGCCAGCCCTCCCTGCACACATCTTGATTTTTGGACTTCCTCTTTTGTGGTAATTTTTTACAGCACCAATAGGAAGCACATCTAGTTGGCTTATCTGGTTGTATCCTTTAAATAACTGATCATTCTTCTTACCATTTCCCAAAGATATTTTTTGGAAAAAGAAAAAAAAAAAAACCCTCTTGACTCTCATACCGATATAAAAATGAGCATGTGCTGGACGGTAGGAACCGCTCATGAGCGGTGGGGGCAGGGGGCGGGCTGGCCTTGGCTCAGAGGAAGATGCTGGGGTCCCAGAGCTGGTCTGTAGGACTAGGTCCACAGAATGGCAGGGAAACTCTGCAGAGAATGAGCACCCTGGGTATCCTTCATACTGATCTTCTGGTAGCTGCATATTCACCCAAATATAAATAAGTAAAAATGAGCTGAAATGATCAGTGGAGGTATGAAGAATGTGGAGATAAACTGAACACAGGCAAATGCTTAAACTTTGAAACATTATTTATTGTTCTATGTCTGGTTCCTCTCCCTGAGCAGTGTACTGTGGACATCTTTCATTGTCAGTGGATGTGCACCTGTCTCTTCCTCCTGTGGCTGCAAGGGATCCCTTTGAACAGACACCCCATAATCTAATTTCACTACTTTTTTATTTTTTATTTTTATTTTTTTACTGCTGGGTATTTAGGTTGTTTCAAAGTTGTTCACTACAGTCAAAAAAGGAAAGCTTCAATATGCCTTCTTGTTAGTTTACTTAAAAACAAGGTATATACACAGAGAGAATTCTGGAAGGATATACATGGAAATATTTACTCAAGTTGTCTTTGAAGGTGGGGGATTTTGCAGAATGTTTACTTCCTACTTTATTTATTGCTGGGCTGTTTGGATTTTTTTTTTTTTACAAGCATGTGTCATTTCTTTATAATTAAAAATAACAAAAAAAAAGGGCTTTCAATGTTGAAAAGAAGTATAGCCTAATTGAAACTGTTAAGCAGTCACTGACGTTCTGCTAGATGCTCAGGTATTTCTGTGACAAACGTGTTTTTGGCTTTCTGGGAGGGAGAAGCAGTTGGGAACTGCTGTCTCAGAGTGCGGGCAAGGAAGTGCAGGTGTGATTTAAGCGGCATCTAGCCTGAGCTTGTGTCTGGATAGCGGGAAATGTCCGTACTGAGGCATCTTGCCAGGTGTTCAGGGTGACACAATCCTAGGAGAAGGGCGGGGTTGACTCAAATTTTCTCAATGGTGAGACACACATGGGAGAGGGCAGAGAGTCTCCAACCAGGTCTCCTGGGGGTTCCTGAGAGAAGGGGAGGTGGTGGTCCAGTGTCCACAGTGCTGGGCTTGTTCTGAAATGACTGTTGCATCTGAAGGGGTTAATAATCTAATAAGAGTTCTCCCAGTCCTAGAAATAAAATCCTTTTCCTGATGAGCTGCTGTACAAACTGAATCTGAGCAGAGTCTGTGGGACCAGTTTTGTCTGGGTGAAGGGGTTGCTCACTGCTACAGAGGGTGATGTGGAAAAGCCCAGCTTGGGTTGGGGGACACCCAGAGGTTGGAGGGCACAAGCAGACAGGAGAGCCACAGCCTCATGCCAGGGTTGGAGAGGAGCTCAAGTTCCAGTGTCTCTGGGATTTGAGGGATGCAGGAGAGGTAACATTTCACTCCCTCTTTTAATAGATGATTTGTGACATTCGGGGAAGGGGTAGACACCCCTCGCGCAGCTGGAAGGGAGGGCCACAGTAGGAAAGCATCAAATCCCTCCACAGCAGGCTTTTTCAGGGACACAAAATACCAGCTATAGCAAACAGAGGCGAATAATAACCATCATTTTAAGATCGCAAGATTTGGCCTTCAGGCCCTTTGCTTTCTCCTGGGTGCTGAAAATAGTCCTGGAAATGGGACTTCACGGATGGTTCTGAGTATCCTGCTGCTTCAAATAGCGGAGCAGCCTGCCCGGTGGGATGGACCTTTAGCCTGCCCATCACCTTCTTTGTTTTGTCAGCATTACGGGAAAGAAAAAGGGTGAAAATCACTTGCACAGTGAATCACTTCCCTTTCTGACATTATTTGGCCCAGACTTTCTTTCCAAGGGGTCATATTGAAAGCAGATTAATATCAGAAGCATGAAGAATACGTCGCCATTAACATGGGATTCAGTGTTTATTTCAGCACAAAAACTCAAAGTCATGATCTCAGAGATTTCCCCTTTGACTCCTCTGCCTTCTCAGAAAGGATACTGCTGATGGTCTTTGCAGAAACTCTGGGATACAGAGGGCACTAATGCTTGTGCTTTAGACGAGTCTTGGCATTGGAAGCATAACTCAAGGGTAGCATTATTCATGGAAGAGAATGAGTCAGCCTAGGATGGAGAGGTGCTTCGTGAAATTGTTGCAGACATTTCCTGGGGAGTGAGGACAGATCAGAGCTCAAAAGCAGCCCTCTGGCTCCAGAGCCAGACTCCCCTCCATGCTAAACATGGGTGGGTTCTGACACTTGAGCCTTTGTAGGAGGCCATGGGGGAGCAGCACTGAAGACCCTGGCTTGGGTGCCCTCCTAGGATCCTGATGGCAGCAGCAGCTTGGGGATCATTTTCCCATCATGGAGAGGCAAACCACCTTCTTCTATCCCTCTAGTCCCCAATCCTACAGCTCCTTGGTTCCTGTCAGAGCTCAGGTTAAAAAATTACTTGTGTCTTCGTGTTTTCTCTACTTTCTCTGGCTGCACTGGCTTCGCCTTTCGGCTCTTCCTTCTTGCCTAAATCACTGCCCAAACAAATGCCCCGATTGTGATGACTCACGACCCTAAATAACAACTGTGTGGCATCTTAAGTGACAAAACTCTTCGGTATTCATTTTTCAGGTTTGGGACTTGGCAGGCTTGTGAGATCAGCAGGGTAGCTATTATTCTGTGCATGGAATAGATGCAGAGATAGAGGTTCACCAGAGAGGTTATATGGCTAGCCCAAAGCCACACAGCTAGCGAGTGCCAAAACAGGAAAACAAATCTGAGTTTGTCTGACTTCAAGTCCACTCTCTTTGTCTGTCTCTAGTCTAAACAATGACACCACCTTCCATTTCTACCACTCCGTGTCCTTTACAAACACCTCCATCTTACAGGACCCAACAACCCGTGAACAGGACCCGACCACCAGAAATAGAGAACTCCAATGTCCAAGGTGACAGAGCTGGTCAGCAACAGAATCGGGATGTCAACCCATTTTTGACGAAGCCCAGTGCTTTGTCCTCTCTCCTTGGCTTCCCATCAAGGAAGCAAATGTATCTGTGCCTTTGTGTGACACTGACTGTGTTTCTTAGAGTCAAATGTGTATCTGCAGAGAGGCTTCCCTGGTGACTTAATAATGGTGGCCAACATTTATTGAGTTCTTACCATGTGGTAGGCAGTGGTGTGTGTGTGTGTGTGTGTGTGTGTGTGTAAAATTCCTCATCTAATTTCATCTTCATCACAAACCCATGCAACATGTACTGTAACTGTCCCCATTTTACAGGTGAGAATCTAATGATGTTGATGCTCAGGGAGATTAAGTAACTGCCCGAGGACACAGAGCACATGAGGCAATATTTGACTGCTGGTTTGCTTACTTCTAATATTTTACTTATCAACACACGGGTCATTTTCTGGTCTTCCTCTAAGCTTCGCAGGAGACTATTCTATGCTTCATGTGGATAGCTCTCTGTGGCAGATCCACTCTCGACACTGTTACCTGGTTATCTGACTGTAAAGACCACCACCACCATAATGTGAACTAGGGAACATCTCTTTCTGTTCACCAGATGTAGTGTGAAGAGGAGCTACCTTCATTGAGCATCAGCTCCGCTGCCCTTGTCAGCACAACTAGCCCTCTAACAACCCATGAGGGGAGATTTCCTTCTTGTCACAGTGACCAAAAAGTGGAGTGTTAGAGATGTTATGTCACCTGCCACTGTTCCAAAGACTGCAAGTGTGGGGGTCAGCTGTTGGACATCTGTGCCATCCCAAACCTCAGAGAGGTCTCCAACTTGACCCAGACCCCATGTGTCACCATTAGGTGGGTGCCTGAAACCCATGGTAGGCGCACAGGAGGATATTTGTGACATGACTGACTAAAACAAGCCCTCTGTGATTTTAGACTTCAACTGAAGGTTTTGAGGGAGTGGGCATGGGAGGGAGTCCCAGTGTCTTCCTGTGTCTTCAGTGACATCTTCAGACCCTAGAGCCACAACTCAGCTCCCACTTCCCTTGTCTCAACGGAGAAGTTCTGCCCAGAACTCAGGCTTTGAGGTCTTACCAAGAATGATAGGTTTTCACACAAAGACCTTTCCTTTCTGTGGCCTTTTCTGTAGTAGCTGCCAAGAGAAGGCATATTTCATTAAGTTGCATGTCCGTTGCTGTTATCCATGGTGCATGGACAGAGTTTTCTGCATCTAAGGAGAGAGAAGGACACGAAACTCACCTCTACATTGGCCACCTAATGTTTTCAGAACAAACAGGAAGAGAAATGATAAATATTTCAAAGCTGGAAGGCAAGCTTTCCAGCACCACAGCCTTACAAATGTTCGAAGGCTGCTGCAAATCTCCTCTACGAGTGCATTAAGGTGATTCACAAGAATAGGAAATTCATCCTTGTCAGCCGGGGTTGAGCAGGACAGATCACCTGTGGGGCCACTATTACACCTGTTCTTAGTGCTTCCCCATTATAGCTGACATTTATTTCTAATAAGTCATGGGGAAATCGGTGAGATAGTTTACCTGTGCTAGAAGATAGAAAAGTTCTTTCTTCCCCCCCCAAACCATATCATTTTCTGCGTGTTTAAAATAGATAAAGCACCCAGGGAAGGGGATATTCTATAAAAGGACATAGGAGGCAGATTGCCCTGGGGAATCAACACAACGTGATAGCAGGCCATTGTGAGGGTGGCTTTTTCCTATCAGGCTGCTTGTAGCTGGTGTCCAGGGGATGACGAAGGATAATGCCATTTGCAGCTATAAGAGCCAGGGTCAGTTAAAATCATAGTTTCTAAAATGTATGCAAGATGGCTTTTGGCCAGGCAGCTGCCTAATGTTCAGGAAACATTGTGTGTGCCTATGTATGTTTGTAAATGTGTCTGTGAGTGTTCCCTTATCTTCACCACATCACATAGGATCTTCCTGAGTGGTTTCTTTCCTCCGTCTGGCTTGGCTCTTGGCTCAGAATCATACTTGCCTCATGGGCTCATGTATACTGTATTACATTCTAATTTGGCGTGGCGGGAAGGAACAAAGAAAGGAAGGCACAGTTCCCAAGTGTGGATAGCATGCAGAGGTGGTAAAGGAGTGGGAAGTGGACCTTCCTCTGCATTGTTGTGGGGACCAAATACTTGTGTCCTTTTTATATCCAGAGAAGTAGCCATTTACCAGCAATTTCTCCTCCAGATTTTCTTGTTTATATGAGAAAACAATATATAATATTGTTTGTAATAAAAACTGCAATCAAACTAAATGGCTAGCCATATGGAACTGGCCAAATAAATTATGATTTACTCATGTACTAGAATATTACACAGCTGTTGAAAAGAATGAAGGTCTGTGTATGCTGAATTTGAAACAAATTCCAAGATATATCATAAAGTAAAAAGAACATGTTACAGAGCAATGTGTATTGCTGGTTAACTTCTGTGGAAAGAAGGAAAAGAAAAAGAAAAGAAAAAAAAGGAAGAGAAAGAAAGAGAAAAGAAAGAAAAGAAAAGCAAGCAAGCAAGCAAGCGAGCATGAAAGATAGAAAGACATATCTTTCTATCCATTTGTCCATCACTCTTGGGGTCCCTCGTTCTGAGTACTCACTGTCATGTGGTGGAAAGTATTGAAGGCAGCCAGTGGTGAGCATCTGCTGGCTGCTGATCATCTCCTCTGGCTTCTGGGAATGCTCAGCCAGTGGGCAGGGCAAGATGAAAGAGTGGTGCCTTATTGTCTCAGAAGCAGCATCTGACCAGTAATAGGCAAGGAGCCTTCATCTCCTACTTCTTAGTTTTGCAACTGGGATGACTCCAAGGTAGTGTGTTCTGCACCAGTCCCTGGAATTTCCTGGTGGGTTTGAGCTGCAGCTGCCCACTGTAGTGACTCCATCCATCTGTGTGGTGGCTCAGCTCAAAACAACCCCTTCACTGACTTTCTTCCCTTCCCTGTTATCACTTTCTCACTCTCTCCATTGGCAGTTTCCTGAAACCACCTCCCCAGTAAACTACAAAAAGATGTCATATCCAGAAAGAAGTATCCTTAGAGAAGTATTCTCAAGTGATTTGCACTAGAAACCATAAGAGAGGCTTTTCTCCTGTTATAAGTATAAATACCAAGAGAAGTCTGCAACCCTCCCTAGAAGACTCCAGGCTGCCCCCTTGCAAGCCCCAGCTCAAGTGGTGTCAAATCCCGTTCAGAATCGAGCTGGACTTTTGCATGGAAGATGCTTCCCAAAGCTGGGTTCTTATTCCAGCTCATGATGGCTTAAAACTTAACTGTAAAGTTTTCCTGCTCTTTCAATCTGACCTCCGACTTAGTGCTCTAAATGCAGCTTTTGTGATGTGAACTTCTCTTCCTCTGAAGGGATAATCAGGTGAAAAAGAAAAAAAAAAAGCTTAAGCTCAAATGTCATTTCTGGTTCTCATGAGATTCTTCTTGGAGCTGAAGGACCAGGAGGGCAAAGGACTCAGCCCCCAGATCATCCTTGGGGTCTGGGTCTTATACCAGATTCGACCTTCCCCACACACCTGTGATCTGTGAGAACCAGAGGCTGGGATTTGGTATAGAGAGTAAGTCATGGAATCTGGGGACAGGCTAATGAATACTTCCTACAGGTACAGGGGACTGTAGCTGAGGTCTCACAGGATGGTTGTTGCCCAGGCGACCTGGAGAAAGCCGTTGGGTACCTGAGAACTAGCTGAGAGGAAGCAGCTAAGGGCTTCTGGGAGTTTTTAAAACTGCCACTCAAGCCACTCTCAAGGATGGTCACACGTTTGTCTGCCAAGCTTCACATCAGATGATCAGAGGCATGTTTCTCCACAGAGATTCACCCAGTGGTGATTCTTGGTGAGGGAACATGGCAAAGGTAGATGCTTGGAACGTGGGGCATGGATCCTTAGACAAGATCATGGAGGATGCTGGTTGATATAGCTCAGAAGCTGACTGACCTGGTGGTGACTGGTGGCAAAGGGACACCTTCTCTGTCTTTGCTCTGTCTTCAATTTTTAGGACCTTTGCATTCCAGGAGCCCTTTTTTGCTACAAATGAACAGGACATGGAGATCCTGTGGCATGACAGTGGCTCGGGAGGATGAGAACACGACTGCTGCCTGATGAGCTGGGGAGTGTGGAGGTGTGGTGGGTTCTAAGAATCAGGATGCTTTGTGCATGGGGTTCTCAAATCTGAATGCCTTGCACCCTCCTTCCATGACTCCTGCGTGTGTGAGTGTGAGTGAGGCTTTGTGCAAAAAATGAAGGATGGGAGGGAACTTTCGCTTTGATGAAGATAAATTGCCTCTGCTTCTCTCTTCCCACTGGGCCTTCTCCTGTTGTTTAGAAGTGGGAGAAGGAGAGCACCGTGTTCCACCTCTGGAGTCGTGGGCTCATTTGTTCATTTGAATCCAGTAGCTTAAAAACACGCCCTCTTGTGGGACACTTGGGTGACCTTGCAGGTTTGTGCCCTCACACTGGTGGCCTCTGCTCCCATACTTTTCCTGTTCTCTCTTGTGTTCTTTTTGTTCTGCAGTTCTGTATGTCCTGCTCTTCTACTTCTTTAATATGGAACTTCTGCTGCAACAATGGCCTGGCAGAAGCTGGTGTTCGTAGCTTAGTATTTGCAGCTGGGTGGAAACCACACTGGGCTTCCTGATCCATGAAAATCTAGATGCCCTTGAGAAACAATATACCCGAAGTCAGCGGGATCTCTGTGGAGAGTCAGCCTGTAGGGAGCATGGGTTTTCCGTTTTGACATCTAACCACAATGACCTTGACATAGTCCTCATTATCCAGGGGAGGCAGAAGACTCTAGCATCAAGGGTATGGACATCAGCTACGTATGTGACTTTGGAGAGATCTTTGACCTCAGTTTCCTTATAAATATAGTAAGAAAGTAATAAAAATAATAAAATAAAATAAAATAAAATAAAAATAATAAAAAATAGCTCTCCTTCAGTTGTTGTGAGAATTTAATGAGATAACAAGGACTTAGAATAGTACTTGACACAAAGGCATTCAATAAGTGTTAGCTGATTTTAGTCATTCTTTTGTTTTCTATTTGGACTATATTGTCTTTCAGTTAATTATTACAGCAGCTCTATGAGGGGGGTGTTTTGTCTTCCCCATTTCTCTACCATGATGTCTAATGGGCACCTCAAGCCTAAATTGTCTAAGACCTACTTCTGGATACTTGTTTTATTATTTTCCATCTCAGAAAATAACAACCCCCCCTTTCCCACCCTGCACCCCCTTTTCCCCTTGTATCCTATTTGCTCCACTCCATCTCACACTCCTATGTCCAATCCATTAGCAAATCCTCTTGACCTTTACCTTCAAAATGTATCTGGAGCCCAGTCCCTTCTCCCTATGTCCACCTCTGTGCCTTGGTTCAGCACTGTCCAAATGCCTTCCTGCCTGTTCTCCTTGCTTCTACCTATTGCCCCTCCCTGAAGTCTATTCTCAATAAAGCAAGTTTGATTCATACCCTTGTAGGGCATCCTGTCTCGGAGAAAAATGTATCATCCTTACCATGACCTAAGATTTCTGTATACATGCTCCCCTCTTGACTTCCCCCTACACAAACCCACATAATTCTACCTCTTTGTCATCATGTCTTATTACTGTGGCCCTGGGTCACTCCTCTCCAGCTACCACACTGACCAGATAGCCCTTTTTCCAATACACCAGGGACTCAGCACTCACTGTCCCCTTGCCTGAAATGCTCCCCTCCACAACTTGCCATGGGCTACTCCCTCATCTCTAGGAGGCCTTTCCTCAAATGTCTGTATCCCTGTACGACCCCCTTTGGCCACCTTATTTAAAATTATATTCTTCCCCCACTCCTTATCTACCTCCTCTGCTTTGCTCTCTCTAGCAATCACCACCATGCAACATTTTTTATCTATATTTTCTGTCTCCACAGCTAGAATGAAGGCTCTAGGGGTTTGTGTGTATGGGGAAGGGATTGATTTCTGTCTGTTATGCTCATTGCCATATCCCCAGTACTTAGAATAGCATCTGGCATTGGAGGGGGAGACGAGCCATGAGAGACTGTGGACTCTGAGAAACAAACTGAGGGTTTTGGAGGGGAGAAGGATAGGGGGTTGGGTGAGCCTGGTGATGGTATTAAGGAGGACACGTATTGCATGGGGCACTGGGTGTGGTGCATACAAAATGAATCTTGGAACACTGAAAAAAAAAAAGAGTAGAATCTGGCAAATAGTGGGCACTGAACTAATATTTAGTGAGTAAATGTCTTCACTGATTCAATTTATAAGTGGGAAAACAGAATCTCTGAGAGTTTATGCAATTTATATCACTGGGCACCAAAGGGCGTTATAAGACATTGCAGAGCAAGTAGGTGGCCAATATGAACCCTCCCTTGTTTAACTCTCAATCTTGGTATTTCATGTTATGCCATTATCACTGTGATATCTACCTATCTATCCATATATATGTATCTCAATATTCTTTCCTTCCCCACTGCCTCCACAGTGAAGAAAAGAACTGAATGTTATGGACTGAACTGTGTCCTCCCCTCCTCCCCCAAATATTCATATATTTAAGCCCCAACTCCCAGTGTGACTGTATTTGAAGATGGGGTTGTAGGGGAGGAAAAATGATTTTCCCTCTACCCTTCTAAGTTCCTGGGTGAGACGCTTGTAATAAAAGACAGATGAACAAGAGAAAGACAAACAGAAGATTGTTAACATGTATAACTCATGAAAGCATGCGGAAGAGTGAATAACTCTCTAAGGTTTAGAATTCAGGCTTAAATATCATCTGTAGCTAAAGATAAAAGGAAGAAAGGTATGGGGAGGCCAGTTACAGGGAGACACCAGAAAACCTTGTCAAGGATGGTAGGATTTGATGTACAGATGTAAGCCAGTGCCTTCTTCACTGATAAGGTCCAAAGTTGTCTTTGGGAATTAGCATTCCTGGTAGGGAAGAGAGGAGGGACATTTTTGTATATTTATGTCCTGCTTTGAAGCAAATAGGTGGAAGGCAGAGAGCTTTTCTTCTGTCTGCTTCTTTTCAATTGCTCTTGGCTCAAAATAATCCTTATGCCAAAATGGCATCTTTTGTGGTACATATTCTGCTACCCTTCAGCGCCTTTTAAGAGGTAATTAAGGGGGCATCTGAGTGGCTCAGTCAGCTGGGCACCTGCCTTCATCTCAGGTCATGATCCCAGGGTTCTGGGATTGAACCCCATGTCGGGCTCCCTGCTCAACAGGGAGTCTGCTTCTCTCTCTGCCTCTTCCCCTGCTTGTGCTCTCTCTCAAATAAATAAATAAATAAATAAAATCTTAAAAAAAAAAAAACCAGAGGCAATTAAGGATAAATGAGGTCCTCATTGTTGGGCTGTAATTTAATATGACGGTGTCCTTACAAGAAGAGGAAGAGATACCAGGGATGTGTAAGCACAGAGGAAAGCCCATATGGGGATGCATCTATGAGCCCAAGAGAAGGGCCTCAGGAGAAACCAAACCTGCTGACACTTTGTTCTTGGAATTCCAGCCCCCAGGACTATGAGAAAATAAACTTTGGTTGTTTAAGCAACCAGTCTTTATATACCCAGCCTGTGACCCTTTGTTCTGGCAGCAGGCCTTGACTAACATGGTGAGACCGTAGATCTGTGTACCTACTATGTGCTTAAAACAAAAAGGAATGGGAGGAGAGGGTGCCTGGGTGGCATAGTTGGTTAAGGTATCTGCCTTCCATGCAGGTCATGATCCCAGGGTCCTGGGCTCTCTGCTCAGCGGGGATCCTGCTTCTTCAGCTTCTCCCTGCTTGTGTTCTCTCTCACTATCTCTGTCTCTCTCAAATAAATAAATAAAATCTTTAAAAAAAAAAGGTGGAGGAGGAGATGAAATAGTCTAAAGAAAGAGTGGGCTTGGAGTTCCATGATCAAAGGGAACCACATGTGAGTAGCTCGAGTCAATAGGAATCGAGTGTGTTAATGCACAACAAATAACGTGTTTGTGGAATCTGTGTACAAGAGAAGTAGGGTTAGAAGGTGATCCGTAGGTGATTGCTCTCAAGGTGTCATGTACACCTTCTTTAAAGCATGGCTTTAGGAAATTCACAACACATGAGGAAAATCCAGCCCCCCTCCCACAGGTTCATGTATCCTGCATCTGTGATTCATGATGTCTATCCTTTCAAATGCAAGATGGCAGGCTGTGGGCTCCTTCCCAGGGTGCCTCTAACTCAATCAATATGCTCTTTTCTGGAAAAGAATATTTATTATTTTAACAGCTGTACTTCTACTTTCTCAGATTTAGAAAAAATTACCTGCACTCACAAATGACTTACAGGGATTGGAAAGTATAGTGTTGAAATTCCCAATTTAAAATATCTTCCAGGTTCTACAAAACTGTCCCCAAACCACAACATTTTTCCATTCTGGCTACCTCCTTATCCCTGGAAGGATTAGGGAAATCAATAGCACTTGTCAGCATCCAGAGTTTGGCTGGAGGGTTGGTCCAAATTGTGTTCATGGCAGGGTCCAGGGAGGACCAGCCTTCTTTGGATACCTGCTGATCCAAGGAGAGCCCAGTACCTCTGAGATTTGGAACTCTTTGCAAGTTTTCATTTGGTTTTCTTTCAATGATTTGTCTTCAAAGAAAGATTTGCTTTTGAAGGGTTGCTGATGATATTGCAGCTCTAAGCTCCCTGGGTTATTTGTTTTTGAGATTGCATATAAACTACTAACATTATTATGACACAATTACCAGTAAGTAATCATCCAATTGCCATAAACATGTCCCTCTCAAAATATTGCAAATTAATATTCATGCTTTCCTCAAATCCACCATTCTGAGCTAATGTGTATCTACATAGTTCATCAAAATGTGCATTTTTTTTCCAGTGAAAGGAAGAATTATAGTTCAGTTCTTCATCTTGAGGTATGGGAAGATTGTTTTGACGATAGCATTAGTTGCTTTGAAAGACAATTTCCCTGTGAAACTGATGCAGCCACCAGCAATGAACTATGTGTTTCCAGGTAAAGCATTTGTACTTCTTTAGGGCTATATTGTTAAAAAAGCTGTTACAGTCATTCAATCCTGGCAGTTGAGAAATCACGCCAACTACATGATCATATGTATTTGTCATCTATAATGATAATTGTATATGTGATTCTAAGACCATTTAGTTGCTGTTGAGTGGAGATGCTAGAATCTCACCATGAAGAAATCACTGCAGATTCTTCTCCTTAAGCCTCATAAATCTAGATAAAGCAAAGAAGCCCCTAAACATGCTATTAGGTAGAAACATGAAACTCACAAGGGTGATTTGAAAGTGAAATCTGGACCAAAAAAAGTAATCCTATGACAGGTTTTATATATTTTAAAATGGAGTGTAAGTATACTTAATTTCACTGTGTACAAAGCATCAGATAATAATACTGTTTTCTGCTAATCTAATGGGTTTCATCAAAGGTGATAAAATATATGGGCCAAGCCTGAATTCATTCAAATTTGGGAAGTGATTTTAAAACCCTCAGTTTTGTGTATCAGATGCATATATACAAATGCTTAAACACAGTTGTGTGCTGGTGAATGTCTCACAACTGGTTGGTTCTCCTAAAATTGAAAAAAAAAATCCAAACCCAATTTATAGCTTATTTCGATTCTGTGGTATCAAAACTCTGACCGTGGCTGGTTTCAAGCTACCATCATGATGTTGTGGAATACAGAGTTGTGAAGAAATGTGCACAGCTGGCTCTTGGGAGCCAGAACTAGATGTGTCCAGCACACCCCTGGTTGTACAACTAAATATGAAATTGTGGAGAACAGTGTTCTCAATGGATCATGTGGTTTTGAAATGAACAAGTCTGAAATGAAATCTTGCTCTGATGTTATATAGAGGGCCACTGGGCTAAAGGACAGATCTGAGAAGGAATCCTAGCTTGTTTTGTCCACAGTCCAATACTGTGACTTGGTTGGTTTGGATGCTGACCTGTCCTTGTGTGAATGATGTGTGTTGTGAGGTCTGCAGGCCTGAGTTTGAATCTAGTCTCTGTTAACTCTGTATCTGTCAATCTATGAATGAGACACTCAGTTTCTCCCAGTCTCCATTTCTTAATTTGTAAGTGGGGTGCTAGAAGTCATGTTGGCAGTTTATCTGGAGGGTTAGTTATAAAGCACATAGCTTCTAACAAAGTGCTTGGCACAGGGTATGTAGGTTTTTCTTCTATTCTTCTATTCTTTATATGAAATAGTTGGGATACATTATATCATAGGTTCCTTACAATGTCTAAGTCTCAGAAAAATATTCTATTATGTAGACTTGATTAGATAAAAGATGCTAAGTTCCCAGGCATTTAAGAAGTATTTACTAAATACTGTTAATGGTTGGATATGTATCTGAAATTCATATTATCTCTTGGTTTTTCTACAAACTAGAAATCTGTGAGAGACAACTTTGACTCTCCTTTTTTTTTTTTTAAATAAAACAATCATCCTCCATATTAACTAAGTTACCAGCTATTGATGGTTTTTATTTCCTAAATATTTTTTAAAGGGGTACCTGGGTGGCTCAGTCAGTTGAGCATCTGCCTTTGGCTCAGGTCATGATCCCAGAGTCCCGGGATTGAGCCCTGTGTCGGGCTCCCTGCTCAGTGAGGAGTCTGCTTCTTCCTCTGCCCCTCACCCAGCTTGTGCCCTCTCTCTCTAAGAAAAAAAAATTCACCCTCTCCTCTTTATCTACCAATGCTGTGCCAGGTCAGTTCATCAACTGGTTCTCTGCTTCCTGTCTTGAACACCTCCAAACCATCCTTAGTAAAATTGTCTGTCTCCAACCCAACATTCTAAGCAATTTGAGGACAAAGATTTTCTTTCATTTATTTTTATCTCAAAGTCCAATATAGCTCCTGGCACAAAATATATGCTAAATAAATGTTTATTTGATTGCATAATGAATGAGCCAACTTTGGGAAAAGTAATTGGCATAGGTTTTTTTTTTTTTTTGGTTGGAAATTTCCTTCCAAAGTAGCATTATCTATGTTTCCTCCTGTGTTTTCTCATATGTCATTAATGTCATAGACCTTCCTACGTCATAAGACTTGTGTTTCAGCACTATGTATGGGTTTAGATATTTCATGACCCTGCTCCTGCTCTGTGAAGCAGGGTGTGCTATGGCTGCCTCTGCTCCCTAGGCCCTGACTCTTTTTGCACCATCTGGAACTTTCCTGCATCAACCCACCTGGGGAAGCCCTTTTTCTCCCTTGGACTCTTTTCCATTCAGGTGAGCCTCTTTCCAACTAGAGGTTACTGACAGGGTAATTAAGGTTTACTTCCCTAAATTAGAGCAGATTGGGCTAAATTTTACAGGGTCAAGGTGGAACACACTGAGACTTTGTGTGACCTTAGCTGTCTGGAGTGGATTTCTGTGAGTCTGAATGAAAGCCAGCACGTAAAGACGGAATTCAAATTAGGTGCTTCTATTACTTATTCTTAGATACTATCTTTTAGCATGTCCAAATAATGCAGCAAGGGTGAAAACTCCAGTAAAAGTAGAGTAAGAAATTAGCATAAGTG
Organism: Lontra canadensis; assembly: GCF_010015895.1. Classification (NCBI taxonomy): domain Eukaryota; kingdom Metazoa; phylum Chordata; class Mammalia; order Carnivora; family Mustelidae; genus Lontra; species Lontra canadensis. Next base: position 8,004,917 of record NW_022631058.1, on the reverse strand, counting down.
AAATATTGACAGCACATTGAGTAGTCTCTCACTTCTCCCAAATTCTGAACATCCAAAATTATGATAACTGGGACGTTTACAGTTTCAAACACACACACACACACACACACACACACACACACACACACTTACATTCTTCCTGTTATTTAAAACTTTTCCTTTAGTATAAGAATTTGACCACTTTTGTAACTGAAGTGTCTTAGTCTTGGAACAGACTCACGGACTTGAACTTTAGGGTTACGCACCCATGGTGTGAGTCTGGGCTCTGCTACTTACAGGTGTGTCATCTTGAGTAAATCACTTAACTTTGCTGAGCCTCAGTTTTGTCATCGAATATCTACCTCAGGGGTAAGCATGAGGTCTTGGTGAGATACCACATGTATTCCCTCCAACAGGGTCTTGTATACAGCTGATACCCCAACAAAAATGAGCTACTTCCATCTTCTCAGTGAGAGGAGGGCACTCTGTTCTTATGACCTGATATTTGTCTTCTTTTTTTCCACTCTCATGGATGCCAGGCTCTTGTAGATTTTCCTTTTCTGTTGTTCTATAGTTCTCACGTGTTTCATAACCATTGTACTGTAATATTTCAGTGTATTTCCTTATTATGAATTGAACCAGTGTGTCTGTGTCTGTGTGTCTATGCTTCTGTGCCTTCTCTTCTCAGCCAGACTTCAGAGATCATATTGTATTTTTTTAGTATTGTTCTAAAGGATTTAACAAACCAATCATTTTCTTACACAAAGTATGCACTGAAATGATATTTGATTGACTTTAAGCTATGAGATTGGGCTAGTAAGTGATGAATTAACATTTCGACTCCTAAATGTCTTTAAATAAAACACTATCCATTCTAGATCATTGTTACCTGATAAGGGAAAAAAAAAAGACAAGATCAAATATGCAGAGGAATCTTTTCCAATTCTTTTCTAGGAATTTTACTATATAAGGCAAGAAGATATTCTGTTTTCATTTAGTTATTCTTTTGATATCTCTGTGCTAGGAACCATCTGATTAAGGAAAACAGAGCACTACTAATATTCTTTGCTGGCCATTTTTACCCCACTAATGTTGTTTGGATTTGGAAACAGATTACTGCTGTCAGGGAAACCACTCAGAGGGTCCACAATAACATGGTGCTATCATGAGTCTGGATTTCATAAGAATTATTTGCTAATATAGGACACCATAGTCACCAAGAGCTGTGGAGAAAGATACAGCCACCGCTTCCTTCCCTTGAACTTGACATTTTCTTGATCAGACTTGACATTGCAAGATCTCAGATCCAATATATTGAAGGAAGGATTTGGTACCCTTGGCTGGAGTGGGCAGAAGAAGGGAGCCAGCATCTGAAATATCTGCCCATGATTATTGAGGGTATGGCAGGAACAGAGCTTTCTGTATGCAAGCCAAATGAAATTATTAAAGTTAACCTTCTCACTCAGTACTTAATAGGTAATCAATTTTCACTACCAACAGTGGAGGGTGAAAACCAAGAAAGGAATGATAATGATGCTTCCTTACATTTGTGAAGGGCTTAGAGGGTACAAAATGATTTTATCTGTTTTATTTCATGTAGTTTTCATGGCAACATAAAACTGGCCAGGATACTCAAGCATGCATGCCTGTATTCATTCCATAATACTTATTTAGCAAATATTTTTGAGGCCATCAACTATATGCCAGCTTGTGTGGTGAGTACTGGAGAGAGAGTGGAGAATAAGGCAGAAAAGGTTTTATCACCTTATTTCAGCAATGAGGAAAGAGACAGACTAGGAATTCATGTGAGTTCCCAAGGTCAAATGAGGACATACCAAACTTGGAACTTCGTATGGTGATGTGAATTTCAGTCCATAAACATGGTCTTATGGAAAATGGAACTTTATGTTCTATCACTCAACGTGCATATCAAATTCCTGTCTCACTGGGCTGATGAGAAGGATAACATGAGATCTGTTGTCCACTTTTTCCTGGTTCATGTGAAATTCTGGGGGCTTGGATAGTCCCATGGCATTGGGGGGAGACCTCTGTTCATTTGTCATCTTTCCACAAGATTTCTGTGTGGTGACACCACCAGTACTCTTGATGGAGACATCATAAAGGCAATGTTGCTCTGGGACCTATAGTCTTTGGAGCCAGCAAACAATGTGTAAATCCTCTACCACCCTTCTTTCCCATTACTCCTCCCAACTTCCTGGTCTCTGGGAAAGCTTTGTCCTTCAGGTTTCTTCAATATGTCTTTTCTGTGCCTCTCCTCTTAGGCATGAGGATTTGGACAGAAAAGCCTTCATGTCCCAGGTATAGCCCATCTCATTCTTCTGCTGAGGCCAAGCACACACAGCCAAACCTCTTTCCAAATGGAAGGCAGAAATACTTACAGGCTTTGTACCAAAGTAACTTAGTGACATACCACAGGAGAGGTAGGTCAGGACAATGCCCTGTGGAAACTGACCATCATATGGATATCCTGTTTGCCTATGATTAGGGCTACAAATAAATGCAGAGAAATCTGAAAATCAGCCCTGGAAGCCACTGGCCCTCTCCATGGAGTGTTGAGGAGAAAGCCCCTAAAACTCCATGCTCAGCTCTATAAGTCAAGACTAGGAAAATGTTACATTAGAGAAAGAACTCAAAGTAATTAATGGGATGGAAGGCCCTGCCTGATGGTTTGAAATTGAAATAATAAAATGGACATAGTTTTCCCAAGCAATTATTAATTCCCATTCAGAGCAAAGGGATGAAATGAAATAAGCGAAGGGACGCTTTATATGGGAAATAACTAGAACCTATTTTCACAAGTGAAGAACTTTTAGTTTTTGGAATGATTTCCTTTTAGAGGAAAGGAAGGTCAGTTGTACCAAAAAAAAAAAAAAATTAAGGAGGACACTTAAGACAATATGCCATGCACATCCCCAGATTTCACAGCCTGGTGGGACATCTGGGAACACATTAATAATAATGACCTGATTATAATGGCTTTCATTCCTTTTACCGTGTTGGGGCACCTGAGCCAACGATACCTTTATTCTATCAACGATAAGAAAGCAAAGCTTCTGTTCCTGCTTGAGTTACAAACCACCAGAGAGGTTATACTTCCCCGAGGTACAGAGTTCAAATTTGAGTTCTGTCCTGTCAATACAGCAACAGCCTGGGACCATCCTGCACAGGTCAGCTGGATGGGATGGGTAGAATGGGGTAGGTGCTGGGGCGCTGAGTGAGGAATTTGCTTCTATTATTTCCAAGGAGACAGTGCCAAGTTCGAGAGCTTTCCCCCGGATATCTTAATTTATGAGAGAAAAAATAGCATTGTGCCTGTTCTTTGCTTTTCCTCCCTCTGTCTGTCTCTCACGCGTACCATCAGAAGATGGCAGCAGAGATCGCTCTCTTCCCACTGCGGAGGCTCCCCCTGTCCTGTCTGCCTGGCAGGATGCAAATGTTCACCAGCAAACTTATGGCAGAGTCCTTTGCAAAAACATATTGATTTCATTCAAGGAAGATAAATTCATAAACTGTACAACAGTATTCATCAGTTCATTTTGGGGGAATGCTATCTAGGAGTTATGCAAAAATAAAATTCCCAGTGGCGGGCATCCTCTGTTATCTCTTCCATATGCGCAAACGCTAATGCTCAGGACAGGGTGAACTGCTACTGAATCTGACAGCTGCCTTTCCAAGTATTCTTGCTTAACCCAGAACCACTGTGTGGAGCACGTCCAGGGCTCCTACTGAGGCGTTGTCGTTCTTTCTTTCTTTCTTTTTTTTTTTTTTCACATAAACCATGTACTCCAAATCTCTGACTGACCTGAAACACCTGCATGGGTTCTGCCCACATTTCTCAGCTCTTTCCTTTTCTCTTAAATATTTTATTTATTTATTTGTCAGAGAGAGAGAGAGAGAGAGAGAGAGAGAGAGAGGAAGAGATTGTATAAGTAGGGGGAACAGTAGGCAGAGGGATGTGGAGCTCAACCTCAGTACCCTGGGATCGTGACCTGAGCCAAAGGCAGATGCTTAACCAACTGAGCCACTCAGGTGTATTTCAGTTCATTCTTGTCATCCTGGCCCTCAGTTTTGCTTCATACCCTGGTCCTGAAGCTATAGAAACTCACTCTTCCCGGTTTCTACCTAGAGACATAAAGACGAGTGTGTGTGTGTGTGTGTGTGTGTGTGTGTGTGTGTGTGTTTAGGGATATAGATTGGGTAACTTTCTCTTCTTTCTAATCACTACAGGAAAAAAATTTATCCTGATTTTTTTTTTTTTTGTTCTTTTCTACTTTTCCACTCCCATACCTATTGTCCAAAAGGGTATTCAAATTATACAGAGCTGCTAATCATGAATTTCTAGAAAGCCCTCATGACAAGGTAATAGAACATGTATACAGAATATGTAAAATATTATTTTTAAATTGATGTCCCTTCAGTTACAATGGAATACCTGACTAAGCTGACCTACTAATGGGGGATAATTATACCACGTATTGAGAAGGGAAGCAGTCTCAGGCTCCGTTAATTCAGCAGACCAGTGGTATCTGTGCTCTTTCTTCCACCTTCTTGCCTTCCTCTCATGGCTATAAGCTGTGGTGCCCAAAGGACTACTTTAAACTATGATATCTACAAGGACACATAAAGGAGACATTTTTTTTCCCCATGTATTTCAATTTGTCAGGAGAAAAGAATCTTTCTTAAAAGTCATATACTTCCTGCCAGGTCCCATTGCCCACAACGAGGTCATGTGACCACCTCTAACTCAGTCACTACCTTATAGGAATGGATTTACCTGGGTGGGTTTACACCAGTTATGACTCTTACCCTGGGAACGGGGCCACCTCCCTTAAGCATACTGCTATGAATACATGAACAATACTGGGTCTCTTTCAGCAAGAAAGAAGTATGCCATACTTATTGGAAAGACAAAAGGCATAATGTACAGAAGTGCATAGTTGCACCAGTAGAGCCCTACTCAAGGGTATTCCTAAAGAACAGAATGAAAGGGAGCTCCTCTCCGTGAGCAGAACTTTGAGCCATACACCTGACTACTCACTTTGCCTGGAAGGAAAGGTGGCAAGTGATATGCAGCTATAGTGATTCCTGGGTAGTGGCTGATGGTTTGGCTGGTGGTCAAGGACTTGGAACAAACCAGGTTAGAACACTGGTGACAAGGATGTCTGGGGGATGAGATATGTGGATAGACCTCTCAGAATGGGCACAGAATATGAATATATTAGTGCCCATATGAAAGCTAAACAGAGGACAACTAATGAAGAGGCTTTCAATGATCATGTGGCAACAAAACATGAGTGCCCAACCTGCCAACACCAGAAACTAAATTCAGACTCCTGATGTGGCTCTGTTTTTTTGTTTTGTTTTGTTTTTTGAAGGGACAGCAATTTGTCCTCTCCACAGTGTTTCTTACAGCAACACCATGTGTGGGTTTTTGAAATGACTCATTTACCATAATGATTTTCTATACAGTTTCTCTCCTGACCAGGATCTCACTTTAAAAAAGGGTTTATAGGGGGCGCCTGGGTGGCTCAGTGGGTTGGAGCCTCTGCCTTCGGCTCGGGTCGTGATCCCAGGGTTCTGGGATCGAGCCCCACATGGGGGGGGGGTCTCTGCTCAGCGGGGAGCCTGCTTCCTACTCTCTCTCTCTCTCTCTGTCTGCTTCTCTGCCTACTTGTGATCTCTGTCTGTCAAATAAATAAATAAAATCTTTAAAAAAATAAAAATAAAAAAGGGTTTATACCCATGAAGTTCATTGGCCTTATACATGCTTATATGTATACATATACTTAATTCATTCATCTTATATATACATATTCATGACTCCAAAGAAGATGATTTAATACAGCAATAGAATGGCCAGTTGAACATTTGGTTTTAACACTGATGGGTGAAAACACATTTCAAGACCAGGTGAGATTCTCCAAGGTAGAGAATATGCTCTGAACCATCACGTAATATATAAAATATAATGCTCTCTCATAGACAAAATACATGCATCTGGGAACCAAAGGGAAGATGTGGTAGTGACTTCTATCACTGTTACTCCTAATGATTCCATAATGAAGTTTTGCCTCCATTCTTGCAATTTGGGTTCTACTTCTTTGGCAGTGTTGGTTCCCAAAAGATACACACTTTTACCAGATACACAATAGGACTTCCACTGAACTGAGAACTGAGACTGCCACCTGGCCTTTTGAGTTATTTATGCTACTTAACCAACAGGCAAGGGAGGGATTAGTACTCTGCACTTGCTGAGATGATGATGTGATTACCAGGTGGAATTAGGGTTGCCATCATGTAATGGGACACCAAAAATGAACTGTAATATAAACTGTGGACTTTAGTGATTATGATGTGTCAATGAAGGTTCATCAGTTGTAAAAAACATAACACTCTGGTGGGAGATGTTGATAACGGGGGCTATCCAGGTGTGGGGGTGGGGAGCAAATAGGAAACCCTTGTACTTTTCTCTCAATTTTGCTGCGAACATAAAACAGCTCTAAAAAATAACATCTTTAAGAAAGTTAATGGAAAACTATAGTAAGCTTATACAGGCATAGATCCTTCATGAGTAAAGGCTTGCATCCCTTTGAGAGGTAAAGTGCCATGATTAGTTGGGGTGCTGAGTGAGGACAAAGGGCATATGGAATGGAGAGTGAGAGAAGTAAGTTATAAAACCTGACTGTGACCATGTAACCCTTTGGGGAAACAAGGAATGTATTATACAAGGAATAGTTATACATATTTTCTAAGCTGCTTGATACTTCCTTGCTTTGATATATTTTCAGTTTGTATTATTTATTATAATTATTCACTCTTGTTTTCCCCTCTTCCATTGCCTCACTATTGAACATGAAGTGTCTTAACTGCAATATACTCATGTTTTGGTATTTAAGGTTATAAGTTAATAGAAGAGGAATAAATACTGCCTACAAATAAACAAACTGAATTGATATATGACATGTGTCTTCCCTGTAGGAGAAAGAGTGAGTACATCTTTAGTTTTACCAAGGATAGTTTCAAGACAAAAGCATGATATTGTTACTACCCTCTCTCAGAAGTTAAATATGGATAAAGTGGTATACAGTAGAGAAAACAAAAGAGTGGACTATGCTTGATTATTTGTTTTCTTTGAGTTAGTGATTTCATTTCATTTGGATATATACAGAGAAATAGGATTGCTAGATCACACGGTGGTTCTATTTTTAATTATTTTTTGAGGAACCTCCATACTGTTTTCCACAGTGGCTGCACCAATTTACATTCCCACCAGCAGTATGAAGATTCCCATTTCCCCATGTCCTCATCAGCATTTGTTATCTCTTGTCTTGGTACTAGCCATACTAACAGGTGTGAGGTTGTGGTTTTGATCTGCATTTCCCTGATAATAAGTGATGTTGAGCACCTTTGCACATGGCCATTTGTGTATCTTCTTGAGAAAAACATCTACTCATGTCCATTGCCCATTTTTTAATTGGCTTGTTTTGCTATTGATAGGTTTCTTATATATTTTGGATATTAACTCTTCATCAGATATGTGGTTTACATATATCTTTTCCCATTCCATATGTTGGATTTTCATTTTGTTTGTCATTTCTTTTGCAGAACTTTTTAGTTTGTCATAGTCCCACTTATTTATTTTCACTTCTGTTGCTGGTGCTTTAGGGTCAAATCCAAAAAATTATTTCCAAGACCAATGCTAAGGAGTTCTTCTTTTTTAATTTTTCCCTAGGAGTTTTACTATTTCTGGTGTTACATTTAAGTCTCTTTAATCCATTATAAGTCGATTTTTGTGAGTGGTGTAAGTTAGGGGTCCAGTTTCATTCTTCTTCATGTGAATATCTAGTTTTCCCAACACTATTTTTATAATTAATTAATTAATTAATTTCAGTTTGCCAATGTATAGTACATCATTAGGTTTTGATGTAGTGTTCAGTTATTCATTAGTTGCGTATAACACCCAGTGTTCATTACAATATATGCCCTCCTTAATATCCATTACCTAGTTACCCCATCCCCCTACCCTGCTCCATTCTGGAACCTTCAGTTTGTTTCCAGGAATCCAGAGTCTCTCATGGTTCATGTCCCTCTCTGATTTCTTCCCAGTCAGTTTTCCCTCCCTTCCCCGGTGGTCTTCTGGACTATTCCTTATGTTCTGGATATGAGTGAAACCATATGATAATTGACTTTCTCTGCTTGACTTATTTCACTTAGCGTAATCCCGTCCAGTTCCATCTATGTTAATGCAAATGGTAGGTATTTATCCTTTCTGATGGCTGAGTAATATTTCAACATTATTTATTGAAGAGACTATTCTTTCCCCATTGAGAATTCTTGACCCACTTGTCAAATATTAGGTAACTGTATATGGCATGGGTTTATTTCTGAGCTCTCAATTCTGTTCCATTGGTCTATGTGTGTCTTTTTTTTAAACGTCAGTACCATACTGTCTTGATTAGTATAGGTTTTTGATATAGTTTGAGGTCTGGTGTAATCCATCAGCTTTGCTCTTCTTTCTCAAGATTGCTTTGGTTATTTGTGGTCTTTTGTAGTTCCATATAAATTTTAGGATTGTTTCTTATACTTCTGTGAAAAATGCCATTGGAATATCTGTTGTCAACTCAGCATCACTGCCACCTCCTTCTAAGGTGACTTCTGTATCAGAGAAGAGAAACTGGGAACTACATTTTCCTTCATTGTGTGGTTCTGCCAATGAGAGGAAGTCATACAAGATATACAAGGTAGATAGACTATAAGGAGAGTCCATTAAGATTCCTTAGCAGTTGCTGTCCAGATATGTGATAATATATCGGAACTTCGTAACAAGCTCTTTAAGAACAACTCTCTTTGCTGCTGTACACTGAAAAAGTTGGTGGGGAGATTTCTAGAGGATATTGAAGGTTCCAGATGCTTCACAGTGAACTCTTGAGAACAACTTTCGTGCTTCTGGTTGATGTTTCTGTGGTGATTTCGATGACCTCTTCTCCCTATGTTCTTCCAACTATTTGGTAAGCCTGAAATTTTCAGCATTAGAACCTTTATTTCTGCAATATTAATACAGTTTCTGTGTTCCTGATCTAATTTCAATCAATTTAAAGATCAATTAAAGGTCTAACTTCTGTATTTATGAAATACTTTTCTATTTTTTATGTGCATGTGTATGTGTTATCTGTGTATACATGTGTGCAAAATGGAAAGAAAGAGGGAACTTATTTTAAATTATGAAAGAATATATCATTACTGTGAAAAATGAACAATATGGAAGTATAGAAAAGAAAGTTCCTGTAACTTCCTTCTTTTTCTAAATTGTTTCTCATTTTTAGCCACTGTTAAAATTTTTTAGTGCTTTTTGTGGCTCCTAGCATTTTTGTATAGATGCAATTCTGTCTTTTTTACAAAACAAAAAATGGATTTATACTGTATATTTTGTTCTATAGTTTGCTTTTGGGGATGTGACAATATTTCATAGCCCTTCTTCCAAGTATGTATATGTAGTTGGCACAACTTTGTTGTTTTTTAGTTTAGTATGCCATTGAATGGCTGAGCCATCATGTACATAACCATATTTACCACTGATGAATATTCAAGTTACTCAATTTTACCTTATTTAAAATAATGTTATCAGTGGCTATTCTTATAGAGGATATCCTTGCATATCTGCCTCAATATTTTAGCAAGAGAGATACTTAGAAGTAGACTTGCTAAGTCAAAGGACTCATGTACATCACATTGTGATGCATTCTGCCAAACTGCCTGAAGGAAGTCTCAGTTTGGTTTGCAAAGATGATTGGAATTTCTCAAACAGCCTGAAATCATACATCAGACACATTCCTACTAAAACCAAGAAAAGAGTTTTTGAATTTGATACCTACCATGTTACTAACCTATAGGAGACAACCTCTACTTGGAAGGAGATAACTTTGAGGGTTCTTTATATTTCCACTGAAGGCTGAAGTGCCCCGGGGAGAAATAAAGGTGAGCTTGCCTCTGACCTGAACTCACCAACACTGGCTCATTGGCTTATGCCCAAGGACCATAATCTCAGTCATTTTCCAGAATGCAGCATGGACTGTGGCTGTGTTAGAATATATTTGCCTCCAGCTTCTTGTTTTTAGACGTGAATTTAACCATTCTTGAGATCATTACTCCTCAAAGGACCACTGGGTTTCTCAGCTGATTAACATGGAAGTGATCAGAATATACAGCACCACAGCTTATTAGTAAGAAGTGGGCAGAATTTGGTTCAGATACTCCTGTAAGCCCTGTCTGACTAGCCTGATCCCTTGGGGATGGAAAATTTGAGCTAAGTATCTTGTTAACAGAAATTTTTTCTCATTAGGTACTTGCTGGCTCTAACTAAAGTCTAACTTGGCTAGTCCCAAAGAACTAGGATATAAGATCCAGATTTGAAATTAAGAGGAATTTTAATATGAATGAGTGGGAACTGACAATTACTGAATGCTCACTCTGGGCCAGACAATTTATATGGATTGTTTAAATTAGTATCCATGCCACCCTGTGTGATAGTTGGCCACAATTCCATTTTTCCAAAAGGCAAACCGCAGCAGCGGGTACGTAAGTTTGACCAACATCATCCATCTGGTCATTGGCGCAATTGGCATTCAATGTCAGGTGTGTGTAGGGCCAGAATCTATGTATCCCCACTTACCCATCCTGCATCCTTCTGCCCTCCTGGGACTACTGTGTGACTCAAAGGGAAGAGATGAACTAGACATATGAATGATGAAATCTGGGATTAACATTTGTGGTTTATGTTTATCACCTCTCTGTTGTTTAAGGGAAGATAGTTCTTCACTTCACAAGGGTGTTTAGTGGCATCCTTGACCTCTACCCCATATGCCATAACAACCACCACCCAAGATGTGATGACCAAAAACATCTCCAGATATTTCTCCTGTTTGAGAATTGATTTAAAGCAGAGATAGGTCAAGAGAAAAAAGAAGGAGGGGGGAGAGAGAGAGAGAGAAGAAGAAGAAGAAGAAGAAGAAGAAGAAGAAGAAGAAGAAGAAGGAGAAGGAGAAGGAGAAGGAGAAGGAGAAGGAGAAGGAGAAGGAGAAGGAGAAGGAGAAGGAGAGGAGGAGGAGGAGGAGGAGGAGGAGGAGGAGGAGGAGGAGGGAGGGAGAGGAAGAGGAGGAGAAAGGAGAAAAAAATCTATGGAGAACTGCTGTCAGGTTCCCCGTATCCAGTGCATATGTCTAAACAGATTGGGGAGTAGGGGTGCATTTTCAGCATAAAATGCAGAAAAACAGGTTTATGCTGACTTCTTGAGCATAAATAGGAAAGATGTATGTACACTTAATAAAAATGTGAAAGTGTTATCCTTATGGGGACTTTGGATAGGTGTAATAATTTCAGCCTGCATCACAGTCTCTCAGAGAAGAAAAAGTAGGCAAACAATTCCAATTTCTAATTATCGAGTTGTTTAAAATCCTCTATGAAGGTGGTAGTACAGGCTTAAAGTTAGATGTGCATTTCCTTCTGCTCCTAATCATTTGATGTAATCCCTTGGATCCAGCACAGGAGTCTTTAACTGTTTCGTGCCAAGCCTACTGGGAATGCAGGGAAATGGGCATATGTGGCTGCTGGCTTCTCGGGAAGTAACATGGTAAAGTGGAAAGAACACTGGGCTGGCTAAAGATCTGAATTCTGGCTTGTGACTGTCCTTATCAAGATGTATGCCCTGGGGCAAGTCACTTTAATGATGTGAGTCCATTTATAGAATAATTAAAAACCAAAACCCAAAACCGAGCATGCCTTCTTCTGCTGAAACTAAGATGTGATAGGTTGGCTGCATTAATGCCCCAGTCCCATTGTCCCCATCTAAACCCTTTGCCATGTCATTTTATAGTCCTTCTGCTCTAATGCTGGGCTTAGCGATGTGGCTTGCTTTGGCCAATGGGATATTACCAGACTTGATGTAAGCAGAAAGTGAAAATGTGCTTGTGTGTTTGTGCTTATGTTTCCCTTCTGTCATCACTATGAAAAGGATATATCCCACTCATCCAAGGAGAATGAGAGGCATGTGGAACCAGGTTGTCTTATCTTTCCAACAGAGGCTACCCTAGACTTCCCAGATATGTGAGCAGGTTCAGCCAAGATCAGCAAGAGAGGCTGAGGTGATCCTACAGATGTGTGAGCCACGGACACTTATTTTGTGGTTAGCTGTTATATAACATCATTGGGACCATGGATAATAAATAATAAAGTATGTGGGATAATAATTTCAGGAGAAGTGGATCTTTATTTAGGAAAAGACTTTGATGAACTTCCTTGAGTGTGGAAATTGAGTCTACCCTTACTAAAGGCAAGATCTAGAAGGAGAAGGCAAGAGAGTTGAATCACTCTGCATTTAAAAAAAAAAAAGGAGAAAAAAAGGACTTGTGAGTTTCTGAAAGCAGCCTGAGAGAAAAGAGATGGAGGATAGAGAGGAGGGTGGAGGAGAGACATTTGGGGAGAGAGAAAGGAGACAAGCCAGATGGAGGCTGACCAAGGAGGCCTCAGTCAGTAGTGGTGTGGCAGGAGGAACTGTTCAGCTGTGGGGCACGAGTCCACTTTCAGTGGTTTGTTGTTCTCTGGACTGCTATCATCATCCTAGGATAAATCAAACATCATGTAAAAGTCAGCAACACACACCGTTTTCTTTGTACCATGTCCACCCCAATCCATGATCCATGGAGTCATCAGATTGACCTTAAAAATAAAATCATTTCAAGTCTCTCCTTTCTTACAGTCCTCCCTGACCACCCCTTCACACCCATCCCCTTCCCACAGTGCTCCAGCTGCCTGGGCTGCTTTTTGGTTCTGAGTCTTCTCTTCTCAGTGCCTGCTCCCTGCATGCCACAAACAATTTTCCCCTACCCTCATTCATGCACACACAACCTGGTGGTTCCTTCTCAGGCATCAGGCCTCAACCTTCAGAGAGGCTTTCTTTGACTATCCAGCCTAAAAGAGGGTCCTGGTAGTGTACCACTTCTTTTCTTGCTTGCTGGCTCTTACCATCACTATGTGACCATTCTTACTGTGGATCTTGGCTGCATGGCTATCTCTGCCATTCAACTGTACGCTGTGAGGGGAGAGACCACGGCTGCATTGCTTGTTCCTGTATACTTGGGGTCTCGCACAGTGTGTGGCTCCCAGTAGGTAATCTGGTTTGATTTAGGGAGGGAATGGATGCGTGAGCAGTCTCATGTTAGTGGTTCTCTGGCAAGGACCAGAAAGAGGAACAATGGGCTTGATATGTCAGGAAGGGACAGATCACCCATAGGAAGAGAAACCGTTTCTAAGACCCCATTTCTCTGAGGACAGAAACTTAGTGTGAGTACTTCCAAGGACCCAGAAGAATCCACTGGAGTGCCCATCGACACAGGATCTTGTCATTTTCATCCAAGTGTTCCATGAACGGCAACCTCAGAAGGCTGGAAGAACTGGGGATGTCCCAAGGGCAGGCATAGGGATTTTACAAGGGTTTATCTTTGAAAAGTGAGGGGTTTGGGGCTATGGCTTCAGGATTCTTTGAGAAAACGGGCCATTATAGAAGAGTGAGAGATTTGTATGGTTCGAGGGAAAGCTGGCAAGGGGGAAGGCTAGTGAAATCATTGCACAAGATGGTGGGTGCCTTGGGAAGCATTCAGCCTTGTGCTGATCTCCCCCTCTGCAGGGCTCTCTCTGATGGATAAACTGGCTCCTTTCTTTAGTTGGTACTCTGTTCTTCCCTTTATAAAAGAAAGGAAACTCAATGCATCCCAAATGGTAGAGTGCATTTGCAGCTCGAATATGTGATATTTAACTATGATGAATTACTTGGGCTAACATAAGGTTGACAAACCTCAGCTGTGCATCACACGTTCCAAAATGAAATAGAAATCAACGAAGCAGCTAAATGCCCCTTAAATGCCAATCCCCTTTTCTGTCTAAACCCCCTTCTAATTCTTTCATGGAAATAAGGGGAAGGAATCTTCATTATATATTCATTTTCTGAATCCATTTTGCTCATTAGGCTGAAATAAGGGGTAGGTGAGGGTTTATTAGGGAGTAAGCATATCTGATAAGCATTAAATTACTTCTGATGGCTTTATGTATTTAATAGTGTTAGCAAATTAGCTTGGTCTTTGATCTAATGGAGTTGATGTTGATGAGGGCTGTGGATTTTAACCCTGTAAGTTAAACAGAATGCTGACCGGGAACAAGGCAGGGTGACTGAGGAGCCCGTGCCTGCACTTCACTTTTGTCCTTGGAAGTGTTTCCCTTGTTCCCTGTTTCTCTAATTGCCTCCCTGTACATGACTTCCCCCTCTCCAGCCCATTATCTCCAGTACTGTCCCTGGATGTCAGTCTTTGGGCTCTGAATGCCTCCTGCACTGTGGTACCTGACCATCCCCATGTTGCACACAATTAATGAGTCAGATTTCCTCTCCCATATGACCTGTTCTCTTCCAGACTCTCCGATCAGCCACTTGTCACACCATCCTCCTATGACTCAAAATCTTATTGTTATCCAGATCAGCACACACATTTAAAAATGGCTCTTTCAGTATTGTTGTCACTGTTGTTTTTAGCTCACTCTTGTGACTCATGGTGGCACTGCCTCTTCATGTTCTCAGTGAGGAGGGTGTCAGACTCTGGGTTAGGTGCTCTCAAGACAAGGTACAAGGCAGGGTTCCTGCCCCTCAGAATCACATAGTGTAGACAGAAACTAAATATGTCAATGGATAATTATAATCTAACAGACATATGATATTTATAAGGCACACAAAAGGCCACCTAAGGGTGGGAATAGGTGGTGAGCAGAGGCTTTGACAGCAAGATGACCCTGGACTTGGCTGGGAAGAATGAGATAAAGTGTGTCAGATATTCGTGTTAGGAGTGTCAGGATGCTCCCATTGCAGTCTCCAGTTATCTTTAAGGTTTCCCCTATGTCTTGAGCATTTTGAATATAGAAGGTGCAATCCCAACTTACCCATCTTCAGTCAAGTTTCCTCCAACTTTGGGAGGATAGATTCACAAGTCAGGTGCAAGGTATAGAAGCCATGGTTCTGACAGGAAAAGAGACTTTCCAATACAGAGATTCTTCCCAGAGGGGAGGACAGGGTTTAGGAACTATCAAGGGAAACTGAAGCATAAAGTAATTGGAAATATGGGGAAGTAATATCAGGATAGCTCTCACCCCAGGTCTTTGGAGGTGAGGAAACAAGATCTAAGGAGGTTGGCTGCCCACTTTTGATATAGAAGCTCTTGTCATAGATGTAGCTGATATCAAAGCCTTGCCCGAGCAAGAAAGATCAGGACAAGGAGTATCTATAGCCAACCTTTTTTGTCTCCTGTCCCCATTGGCCAATCCCAAGCAGAAGCCAGTGAGCAAAGAGGCCCTATCGCATGATGTGCAGGGGCCAGCTTTCCTGCAGAGCAGGAAGACAACAAAGAGAGTGAATCTCCTGGTGAGGGTGAGGAGGGAGAGGAGTGAAGACTAATCAACACTCACAGAACACTTTTACCCAAAGTCAATGAGCCCCATGTCCAACTGGCTTGGCCATCACTTCCTGGGAGGGAGTTCCTGTTTGTAATTTGTAAGAGTAAAACAGAAGTCAAAAAGGACTGGGAGGAATGGGGTTGTGTGTAACCATGCTAAGCAGAAAGAGGAGTTTCACTTTACTCCGTCGACTCTGGCTTCTAGGAATGAATAGGTCATAAAAAAAGAGAGAGAAAATAATCTTTGTGTCAAACTTATATGGCAGAGATGGCTGGTGGCCTATCCCATGACTATTCTCCGTCCCTCTTTAAATATACTGATTTTTGAGCCCAGCAAAAGGGTTGCAGTTCTCAGTCTCCCTTCCTGAAAGGGGAGAATAATAAGTGGAAGTCATCATGTCGACTTCCAGGGGAGCCCTGTCTTGGGATACCTCTTTTCACTCATTACCCTTCCTTCCTTTCCTACCTGGAATCATGGCTTGTGTCCATCTTGTGTCCTTAGGGATGAATTCACGCCCCAAGGATGGTAGGGCTCAGTTATCCCGATCGATTCTCTCTGTCAGTCAAACACAAATTCTAATGGATACACTACTTTTAGATGAGTCAGATATGCTTATAACCTCTTGGCAGGGCAGAGGGCTTGGCAGCAAAGTAACCACGTAAGGTTTTTGATCACCTTGCACGTAGCAGGTACTTGTGTTTTGTTTTTGGATGGATTGCATGTTGTAGCAATAATTTCCTCTGCATCACATCACGTATTGATGGTATGACAAATGCATTTTCTGAACTAAAAACCGGACTCTGCTGACAAGCATGAGCACATTCAGAGGCACAGTAGGAAATGACAACAGACATCAGAATTACACTAGACACAATTAAGAAGGATCCTTGGGCCATTTGTAAGTGAATTCCCCCACATGGAGATTGTGTGGCATTTTGTGCCTTTGAAGAGTTCTAGTAAATTTCTTGTGCAGAGGTCTGCAAACGCTTGGCCTGTGGGCCAAAGCTGGCCCGATGCCTGTTTTTGTCAATAAAGTCTTATTGGAACACAACTAAACCCAATCGTTTTACATCTGTCCATGGCTCCTCTTATGTTACAAAGGCAGAACTGCTGTTTGGCTCTGTTTACTGAAACAGTTTGCTGACCCTTACTCAGTTATGACCACATCTCATGTCTGGAACCTGGAACTTATTTGAGTTTTGGAACTGACTCAATAGTTTAAATTCTAGAGAACAGTAGTATGAATAATACTGAAAGTTACTGAGTAACTGTTTCCTCCTATCCTCACCCCTGAGGAGGTATCAGAATACTTCAAGTCAATCAGTTACATCGCCAAAAATGGCTTAGCCATAATTGATAATCATTCAGAATTGCATTTTAGGGAATTTGAGAAATGGATTATTAGACAAATTTAGGTTTACTATTGCCTTGAGGCAATTTATTTGAAAGTTTTCATTTTCTACCAGGTATGGTTTTAGGACAATGTACTTGAAAATGTGAGAGATAGAATGAGCACAGTGAATTCATCTGGTGTCAAAAATTCTTTGTAGTATCTAGCACATACAAACCCCTAAACACTGAGATATCTTGATTTGTTCTAATTTACTACCAATCCAAATAACTAAGCTGTAAGATCTTTATGATCCAGATTCTACCTATGGGGTGATAACATGTTCAAAATTTCTTGATTAACTGATCAGGTTGGAAGCCTGCCTCCACCAATTAACAGCTGTATGATCTTGGGCAAATTACTTAGCCTCTCTGTGCCTTTTTTTTTTTTTTAAGTGGGAACAATAGTAGTAGCTCACTATTAGCGTTTTTAAAAGGATCCAATGAGCTGTCAAGCATATAGATATGCTTAGAACAGAGCCTGGCATATTTTAAGCACTCAGTACATGTTGACGATTTCTGTTCTTAGATTCAACCTCCTTTTAATCTCCTCAGGCCTCCTGTTTTCATGCTAGCTCATAAAACGAGCCTGCTACCAGACAATGTTAGGTATTTCATTAGGCAATGTTGGACATGTTCATATGTTATTCATTTCATTATTAGAATCCTGATCAGGTGCGCTCTACAAAGCAAAGTCCTGTTCTGGGTGTCCCCTCTGTAAAAATTACGGCTGTGTGTTTATAAAGTTGCATGTGTATTTATTCATTAAACGAATCCACAGTTTCAGTTAACCTGGGGAATAGAATATTGATTTAAACCATACTTTAGGAGGCTTATCTATCACGTTGAACAAATAAAAACTTATATGAGATTGAATTTCACTGCATGAGACAGGAAAAAACAGACTCCACTGAATACAGCCTGTGGTTGTAAGGCTAAGTTCTAGAGGGATCATCAATATATTGTGTTCCTGCTTTCACTTTTTAATGATCTCTGTCAATTCTGATAAAGACGCACTCACTTTCATTGCAGCAGAATTCACCCTGTCCTGTTATTATTATTTTTTTTAAGCACACTTCAGCCTATCTCTATCCCAGAATTGGCATCTCTACCCTCAGGATTTGTTAATGTTGGAGAGTTAATGTGTTTTCAAGAAATTCTGTCTTACATTGGCTGTGGGTTTGGAACTTTCTCTGTGTGGGATTCTGCTAATTTCTGAACGACTTTCATTGGGGGAGAAAAAGACTATGAGTTGCAAGCCCAGAATTCACCAGCAAAACCCCGCTATCCTCTCTTTTCTCAGCTCCTGGGCTTGTAGCTGGATGGCTGAATCAAAAGCTTTCTGAAACTTTATCCAGTTTTAGAGGCAATCAGTCTTGAAGACAGTCTGTCTGGGCTTGTGGAAGAAGCCACAGGTTGTACCTTGTTTCCTGTCCCTAGACTGTTTTCTTCTGTTCTTTTAGTATTAGACCTTTAGCTCACATGCTCATCTCACCAAGGACTCTAACTTCCTGCCTCCTTTTAAACCAGGGATGGCCACATGGCTTATTTCTGGCTTCATGGAATGTGAGCAGAAAGGAGGCATGGCAACTTCATGCTAAACCCCAAATAAAGGTCATGGTCCCTCCATGTTCTTTTCCCTTTCTGGTGGTTGGAACACAGCAGCTGCTGGAACAGCAGCATTGGACCACAAGTTCTGAACAAAACACTGAGGATGTGAAGCACCCATACAGAAGGAGCCTGGGTCCCTGACCACCCACAGCTGCACAGCCCAGACTTAGCAAGGTCAAACTGTCCTAGAAAGAGAAATGAACTATTTTGTTTAACCCATTATTATTTTAGTCTTGCTGCAGCAGGTAAACTGGTATCCTCACTAATGGAGAATTTGGGGTTCAGATGTGGGGTGCTGCCACCATAAGACATAAAATGTGATGCACTATTGTCACAGTACTGGGTAGTAAAGACACAGCTATTTCCAGGCAGAGAGTCAGTGCTGCTTGGTGTGGCCTGGAAAAGCATTTAGCAAAACTATCACCGCAGCATCTCAGAAGGCAGGCCTAATACCCATGGAGTACATGACTCCAGTAGAACCAGTTGGAAAAACTCAGGATGTTGGTGTGTGGGGGATGATCCTTCCTGTGCTTTGAATGGCCATCAAGAGATGAACTCAGGTGGATGATGAAACAGCAGTGGAGGAGATCACACTGCCCCAAGACTTGCTCAGGGGTCTCTGTAAGTGCTCTTGGCCAGATGAGGGAGCCATCCCAGCTACAAAATCAGATGATGGCACCCTCTTCCTACCCGGGGCTTTTGTGTTAGGTGGCCTCAAGAGAGTCACCATAAAGGGGAGGGAAGAGGGGATTAGGTAGAGCATAAAGGCCAATATATAAACCCCAGAATTTTTAATACACAAAAAGCAGGACCAGACGAGACTTTTGGTTGTGATTACATATACTTGTGGAAGCATCTTGAAGAAAATACATCCTGACAATTTTGAGAAATACTATTTCCAAAGAAATTGCATGCAAAGGATATGATTATTCAGACCCAGATGTTCTTAAATGGACCACTAGGGAATAGTGAACCTCTGCAGCCCCCAAGAGAGAAACACTCTCCAGGACCCATGCAATATGAGGCCATGGAGGACCTCATCCACTGTCAAGGGTGTTTCCCCCAGAAAACCAGAAACTGCCAATAGCCTATCCAAGGATCTTGTTTCACTGTCCAGCAGGATGCGAAAATCACTGTCATCAAGGGGCTGCTTTGTTTTTCACTCATCCCTTTTCTGAATGGGAGTTTTTATTGCCGTTGACCTGACTCTACTCAACCCTGTTGCTATGGGGATGATGACTTGTAGGCAGCTCCGACTGAGGGCATCCACAACAGGCCCAATGGGGAGGCTGCCTAATACCCAGAGTTACTAAATTTGAGCTGCATGTGGGAACTAGGCACGACTTCTGGCTGCCCTTCTCGGGGTTGATGATGCTCCATGTCTAGGAGGAAGAGTATGCATAAATATTTGGTTGACAGAAAGGTAAGCTTGTGTCAGAGAATGCTAGCTTCCTCAATGTCTATTGGCTTCTCCATGTTTTCTCTTTTGTAGTAGAATTTCTAAGATTCGCCCCAATACATGGCTTCTTACTAGAGACTACATTCTATGTCTTCCCATTCAGCCTAGTGGCTGCTTGACGGAGTTCTGTCCAATGGTATGTGAGCAGGAGATCAAGGCCTTAAAAGGAACAGACATGTTCTATGTCCCCTTCTACTTTCCCCCTTCTGCTTCTCTGCTGGATGGAATATGAATATGATGGATGGAACTGGAACAACCATCTTGGACCATGAGTAAAGAGAATGTGCATATTGAAGAAGCCAGGCATCAGATGTAAGGCACCTGGTTCCCTGAGATGACAGAGCCCTATGCAGGCCTGGACTGCTCTGTATAGACTTAAACATGAGAGAAACGGCCGCTTGTATCTTGGCCTCTGTTTCAGCAGCTGAAATGGTGTCCTAACCAGTTCAACAGAACACTACTTCTTCTGGAACGGAGATTAAGGAGCAGACATTTCCACCCCAGATTGGGACTGTGGGAACATTACCAGTAGCCTCTGAGATTGTTCTGCTTGTCCCCCACTCTGCTGTCCAGTGGCCCAGACTGAGGCCCTGCTGAGGTGACAGGATGCCCGGGGGTAGTGATTCTCTGGCCTCTGTTGGAGCGGCCGGTGGCTATATCTGGTGTAGAGGCTCTGCATCCTGCTTGCAAACAGGCACCGTCTGTCTGAACTGAGGAGATACCGAGAGCTGGCAGGCCTGGAATGAACTAACTGAAAAGAGGCCTGTGACCTCCGACTCCTTCTCAGGAATCACCAAAGCTGTCATGTGCACCTGCCCGCTGAAGAGGACTGCCACCTGCTCATGCCAGCTCTGCCTCCAAACTTCCGAGTCCCCAGGCTTCCAGCACAGCTTGAGTACAAGCAGTCAGCTACGTGAGAGGCACTTTCTCTGTCCACACACTTGGTTGAAGAAGCAGAATGTCTTGGTCTCCGAGCCAGAGGAATTGTGTTAAATTCTGCCATCTCTTCCCATGACATAGGATTCAAGGCAAGGTCTTCAAAAGAGCATCATATTTCATTGAACAGATAGACATTTTCATCCTAATTCTGTCAAGTTCTATAGACTCGTGGTTGAGATCAGGCTCCAGAATCAGTAAGTTTCAGTTACAATTGCTGGCTCTTCTCTCTGTGACCCCAGGCAAGGTACCTCTGCTCTTTACACCTTACCTGTATCATCTGTAAAATGGGGATTCTTGTGGTGAGGACCACCTGCCTGAGTTCTTACTCAGGGTTAAGTAAGCTCTCAGTATTGGATAGCATTGACATTTTTATTATGGTAACTATGCACCTCACCCAATGTGTGATTAGTTAATCACAAACGTCCTTCTTTTACTAGAACTCTGAGACACCAGAAACTCCTGATGGAAACAGTGATGAAGATGATGCTGATGCTGATGACAGATTTGTGAGGGAAGGAGTGCAGTGCAAGGAAGGACAGTAAGACAAACACATTTGACATAATTACCTTGAAAGAAGTGTGGCAGAAAAGAAAGTGTGCACCCAGGTAATGAATATATATTAAATACCAATTCAGGGCCAGGCTTTGGTCTGGGTGGAAAGAAAACAGATGAAGCTGCTCGTTTGCTGGGGACACATTCTGGTAGGGAGAGCCATTAAATAAACAAGGAAACAACTACTTTTGGGTTGAGTAGCCAACTTTCCCAAAGTCATATAGCTCACCAGGTAGGTGGTGCAGAGCCCAGATTTGGTTTCCAAAAGTCTGATCTCTGAGGCTTTGTGTTGCCCTCTGACCTTTTCCAGTGGTTCCTAGAAAACTCATTGGAATGGATGATCACAGGAATCTCCTTGTTACAGTTCATTAAGGCAAACAACATGCCCCGAGTCTCTTCTTTCTAAGTACTTGACAGAAATTATTTCCCTATTCACAGCAGCACAGCATACTTGGAAGAAGGCTTAAAACATACTTTGATCCCCAGCTCAGACTTCTGTGAGCTGTGTGACCTTGGACAAATTATGC
The DNA here is from genome assembly GCF_010015895.1 of Lontra canadensis. Classification (NCBI taxonomy): domain Eukaryota; kingdom Metazoa; phylum Chordata; class Mammalia; order Carnivora; family Mustelidae; genus Lontra; species Lontra canadensis. Next base: position 7,982,954 of record NW_022631058.1, on the reverse strand, counting down.
AACCTCTCAAGGACCAGTCTCCTCACCGGTGCAAAGTGGTGACAATGGTACTGACTTTGGATAGTGTGGGTGTATTGCTCTCCTGGCTCCTAAACCTGTCCACTAAAACTCTGCCTGAGTGCACTTTAAAAGGAGAGAAAGACTGCGATTCAAAATGGAGCCACTTAGCTCATGACATTCTGTTTGGGAAGCCTTCCTGGGCTTTGTGGACAGGGTCGGGCATGCACTGCTTTGGCTGTGGAGCAAGTGGTATCTGGGGCTAGCTGAGAGGCTGGACAGAGCTGAAAGTGGATGAAAGCAGGGTGGCAGTTGAGTAAAAAGATTTCAAAAGGGAATAAGGATTAAAAAGCTATTAAATGGATGAAAGGTTCATAAAAATAGTCTTTTGAAATAAATGGAAGCTCATTCAGACAGTGAAGGAGATAATTAGAATAGCCTATGATAGAACAGAGGGACGGGTTTGGGAAGAGCAAACTAATGGAAAGGCTGTCAGTTCGATCCAGAGTCCCTACCTGCTTTCTCTCTCACCTGGGGTTGAGCAGGGCTGGGAAGGGATACCAACCAGATGATAACCAGCTCCTTCAGCTGAGGCCTGGAGGTTCTTATCCAGCTTTGCAATTATGCACTTTGGGCCTGGAAGTTCATTTGTCTGGGTTCAGATGTGACCATCCAAGTCCATGCAGTCATGTTGACTTGAAAGATTGGATGAAAGTATGCATTTTATCTAACACATTGGTGTTTTGTCTTGCATTGGTACAAGCTTGCAAACTGTCCAAATTCTACCTCAGTTCCCTAAGATGTCTCACATGGCTGTTCTGGAGGGGACAGAAAGGTAAAATAAAGAGAAAGAATGGACTCAGGGTCTGATAGACCTGGATTCAAGGTGTGGCCACGTCACTGACCAGCTGTGTGACTTTGGGAAAGTTGCACAACCTTTCTAAGTCTCAGTATCTCTAACATGGGCAGCATGGTATCTAGTTTTAGGGTTATGTGAAGACTTGAGATTATAGATCAGTGCCTTGCACAGTCTCTAACTTATACTAGGCACTTTTCAAATAACCATTCTTAATTTAATATTTTTTTAGTTTAAATTAAATTAGTCAACATATAGTACATCACTAGTTTCAAATGTAGTGTTCAATAATTTATCAGTTGCATGTAACATCTAGTGCTCATCACATCACATGCCCTCCTTAATGCCCATCACTCAATTACCCCATTCCTCCACCCTTCCCTCCCCTTTATAACCTTCAGTTTGTTTCCTAGAGTTAAGAGTCTCTCATGGTTTTTCTCCCTCTCTGACGACTTCCCATTCAGTTTTTTCTCTCTTCCCCTATGATCTTCTGAACTGTTTCTCATATTCCGCATATGAGTGAAACTGTATGATAATTATCTTTCTTTAATTGACTTGTTTCATTCAGCATAATACCCTCCAGGTCTAACAATGTGGTAAGTATTCATCCTTTCTGATGGCTAAGTAATATTCCATTATATATATAAGCCGCATCTTCTTTATCCAGTCATCTGTCAATGGACATCTCAGCTCCTAAAATTTATATGGAACCAGAAAAGACCCTGAATAGCCAGACAAATGTTGAAAAAGAAAACCAAAGCTGGTGGCATCACAATTCCACACCTCCAGCTCTATTTCAAAGCTGTAACCATCAAGGCAGTATGGTACTGGCACAAAAACAGACAAATAGATCAATGGAACAAAACAGAGACCCCAGAAAAAGACCTTCAACTCTGGGCACCCGAGTGGCTCTGTTGGTTAAGCAACTGCCTTCAGCTCAGGTCATGATCCCGGAGTTCCAGGATCCAGTCCCACAAAGGGCTCCCAGCTTCATGGGGAGTCTGCTTCTCCCTCTGACCTTCTTCCCTCTCATGCTCTCTCTCCCTGTCTCTCTCTCTCTCAAATAAATATATAAAATCTTTTTAAAAAAAGACCTCCAACTCTATGGCCAACTAATCTTCAACAAAGCAGGAAAGAATATCCAGTGGAGAAAGGACAGTCTCTTCAATAAATGGTGCTGGGAAATTTGGACAGCTACATGAAGAAGAATGAAACTGGACCATTTTCTTTCACCATCCACAAAGATAAACTCAAAATGAATGACAGACATAAATGTGAGATAAGAATCCATCAGAATTCTAGAGGAGAACACAGGCAGCAACTTCTTCAACCTTGGCTGCAGAAACTTCTGGCTAGATACATCTCCAAAGGCAATGGAAACAAAGGCAAAAATGAACTATTGGGACTGCATCAAGTTGAAAAGCTTCTGTGCAGCAATTATTCTTAATTTTAATTGATTATATAATACAAGACAAAATGAGTAGTATTCTGTTTAGGATTTTTTTTTTTTTAAGCTTTAAATACCTTTCATTTGAAACCTTAAAAATGAAGCTATCAGCCATCATTGTGGGAGTACAGCTAAGGGTAGAATTTGTTCAGATTTTTTTTTCTCCACCACACTTCTCTTTAATTTTAAGCAAGTATTCTTTTCTTAGAAATCAGTAGGAATCATAGATGTAAGATAAAGGGTAGAATAAGGCTTAAAACTTTTTCAACTAATCTTGGATAAACAGTTATTTCAAGATTAGAAACAACCTAGAAGTTTTGGTCTTACGTAGTAGGACCACTTAGGTCAATAACAATTCACTCTACCCTGCCTTGGTTTCCCCATCTGTTCCTTTCATTGTCACCCAAACATATCATGAGAAGCAAGTTTCAACATCTGACATGAAGTTCTCAGAAATAGACATCCTTTGGCACCAGGTAATGACTCCCAAATTTTAGATTTTTTATTATTTATTTATTTATTTATTTACTTATTTTTTATTTTTATTTATTTGACAGAGAGGGAGATCACAAGTAGGCAAAGAGGCAGGCAGAGAGAGAGAGGGAAGCAGGCGCCCTGCTGAGCAGAGAGCCCGATGTGGGGCTTGATCCTAGGAGCCTGAGATCATGACCTGAGCTGAAGGCAGAGGCTTAACCCACTGAGCCACCCAGGCATCCCATGACTCCCAAATTTTAAATGAACCATTTTAGCAGTTGGAAACAGTTGTCTATACGCAGCTCTGATTCTCAGAATCAGCCACTTTCCCTGGCTACCATTTATAACATTTTTTATTATGTGCTAAACACTGGGTTAAGTACTTACATGCACATTTTTTTTTTAAAGATTTTATTTATTTGACAGAGAGATAGAGAGCACAAATAGGCAGACTGGCAGGCAGAGGGAGAAGGGGAAGCAGGCTCTCTGCTGAGCAGGGAGTCCGATGTGGGGCTTGATCCTAAGACCCTGGGATCATGACCTGAGCCAAAGGCAGCCGCTTAACCGACTGAGCCACCCAGGCGCCCCTTACATGCACATTTTATTTCATCCAAACTACAACCCTGCATGATCTCTCAGTCTGGAGAGGCTCTGGGATATTTGCAGATCACTCAGCTAGAAAATGGCAGGGCGCCTGTGTCCCCGGGGCAGCCTGGCCCATAGCCTGCTGCAATATGGCGCTGGGAGATTATGGCGACCTGTTTCCACAATGTGGTTAAGAACCATGGCTCTGCCTGATCACGTCCCTCCTTTTTAAAAGAGATTTTATAGGTGCCATTTACAACAATACCCTTTTTCTGCACAAAGCAGGAAGCCATGGGCACCAATGTTGACATGAGTCAATGATGGGAAGTGGGAGTAATACAAGCTCCCTTTTCTCTCCTGCACTGCAGGGAAACGGACAGGGCTTCTTCCCATGGTGTGGATTGCTATGCACACTCTCTGCATGGAATCGTGGGCCCCTCCAGTTATCTCTTCCAATGACAGCCAGCCAATCGTTTCAGGCTAATCACGCCCTTTGGCCCGTCTGCCCACAGATCTCGGCCTCCCCTGCCTTCCGCTGTGGGAGAAAGAAGACCGAGGGAGAAAGCCTCTGGCCTTCAAGTGTCTGCACAGGACGGCTGAGTGGAGTGGAGCCGTGAGATAACGGGTATTTCAGGCTGTTTTCCCTGCTTGCCTGAATAGCACATGATTGATTTCAGAAAGAGAAATTTATTTCCCTGCAGACATATTTTTATCATTTGCTTGAATTCCTTGATGCCTTACTCACCATATGTATAGAAGAGCCAGGTCTCCTTCAGAGGGGGATGGAAGGGAAAATGGATAACACTTTAAACCTGAAAAAAAAAGATATAAAAGGCACTGCCAGATAAAATGTTCTGTGACCTATAAGCTTTGGAATGGGTCAGAAGGATTATACTGAGGCTGACATTTAGAAATGATGAGATCCGTTGGCTGCTGCCTTTTCATGTAGCACGCCAAAGTACCTTCCAGAGCTTTCCTTCTGGGGAAACCGCCATGAAGCCCCACTGAACGGCAGGCTTTTTCACCCTAGGGGTGCGAGCCAGACTTATAGGGTCACTTTGCGCTGACTTTTACAGGGTGAGATAACTTTATTTAAAGGGACATATTCAATTTAGTTAAGCTCTCAAATTTATGTACTCCTAAAAAAGAAGGCTTAGGAGAGGCTAATATAAATGGAAATGATTTCAGAGGGAGTGGAGGAGAGGAGGGAGCACAGTGGATGGTGGACAAGGTAGGAGGAGTTTATAAAGAAATAGGAATTTGTATGCAATGAATTTCTTGGACACAAGCATTTATTATTGTTTTCTTAAGCCTGGTGTTTCACATTTAGGTGAGAATGAAAATGCCCATGCGATGGGTTAGTTTGGCGAGATTTAAAAATTGGGGGAATTTTCAGGATCGCTTAGTTACCCTGGTATAAAGTTCGTGCTTTGGAGATACATCAGCTGGGATGTGAGTGCCTTGGCGTCCACCCTGTGAACAAGGTGATAAGATCAGGCAGTGTTCAGACAATATCATTGCTGGATGATTTGCACAGGTGGAGGCTGAGCAGTGGAGCAGAAAACCATCAGGGCTGGGTTTTGAAGATGTTTTTGTACTTACATGTGAATATCAGGGATTCTGACATTCTGGGAATGTACTTCCAAGCAAATTCTCTAGAGACGCAGACCTGTCTCTGGGATGGCTGGAAGCTGCCTAATCCTCCAGCTGGTTCCTTCCTCCACTGTTCTCTGCCTCTCATCTAGGGTCCTGCTGGGAACTGACTGGATAGGACTGATCCATGGCTCACTCCCTCCCAGAGTAGAGGTAGTTGAGAAGCTTGTCTGCACAAGAGGCAAACAGAGCTTGGAGAAGGTGTGCACACCAGGCAGATTAATTGAATAATTGAGAAGCCAATGATCAATAAAGGTGAATGCAACCTTATACATCTGAGACTGACTGTTTATTAAGCAGGGGTGATTAAAAAAAGGCTTTGAGAGTGAAATGTACACAGACCAGTTCAGCTAAGTGCTGTTTAATTTGCCCCCTGATTTTTTAAATTCCAAAGTAATTATTTTGAGGTTTTGATTTTATTCAAAATTCATGCAATTTTCCTATCTTTCAATTCTTTCCTTCTGGGTTCTAATCCCTTCCTTACCATCTTAATCATTTTTATCTATTCATTTCATTTTCTCTCTCAGATTGCTATTTGTTCAGGTCCCAGAGGACGGATTCTCCCCTGCCTTTTATCTGGTGACTTGCTCTTGTCGTGGACCATTTTCTCGGTCTCTTCTGGATTTTACCTTCTGCACCTTTTCCCTTGGCTGACTTGAATCCATATCCTTCTGTTGTAATAAACTGTAAGAAATGGCTTTTCTGAGTTCTGTGAGTCCCTCTAGTGAACCGTCAAAACCTGGAGTAGCCTTGGTGGGGGGCGGTGATTCCCTCAGTGCAGGAAGGTACTCAGTTTCAGCTCCATGTTGTGTACATGTCTCCCCGTGGGTGTTATAATTTCAGCATTTAATTCAAAATATTTAGTTCTTGTGAGTACTGTGATCTCTGTAGGGGACAACTTTCTTTTCCGGGGCTCCTACAGTGTTATGCAGATGCTGGCTTGAAGGAGGTGAGCAATGGGCCCCCATGTTATCTACCTCTAGTTTCTGTATCATCTGAGATGGAAACAGGCATGTTGCCAAATACACGTGCCTGCTTGCAAGCCCTCTAACTTTTTGCTTTGCAGCCCCTGTGCCTACTTCAGATGAATCCCAGTTTCTAAGAAATGATCTTTATTTGGTCACTGCTTACATGTTTTGGACCACTCTGAACCTGGCACCCAGAAGGTTTCTAGTACATTCTTGGCTTTTGCTTATGGAAAACCCCTTCAGCCCATTAGTCTTTTTAAAACAATTGTCTTTTTTGTTTTCTTTGGCCATGGAAAGAATATTCTGATTTATTCTGTGGCTCCAAGATTCAAAGCCCTAGACTTTGAAGTCCAGGGGCAGGCATAATGCCTGTCTCTCTGTGTGCACCAGTACCTAGGCTAGAATCAGGTACGGCATCAGATAGTCATTGAACTCAGATAATCACTGAGCTGATCTGAAAACATGCTTTAGAACACCCTATTCCCTGTAGGTATATCTGTAAAAGTGGAATAGAGTTTATCCCCTAAAATCTTGCTTCCTTTAAACATTAAAAATGAAGAAAGCAGTTAGTTGTTTACTCTCTTCCAAATCCCATGAAAATACTCTTGTATCTCTCAGTTTTCTCTTCTATAAATTAAAGGCTATCACTCCGTACTGTCTTATGTAGAGCTGTGTGATCCTGTTCACCGTCCCTTTCTGATCTTCTTCATCATGCCCTGTTTTATGGTAGATGCAAAACTGACATTCAGACAATTCAGTAGTGGGATGGCTATAGTTGGATGTAGCAAGAGTATTATTTTAAATGCCTTTTGAAAGCATGTGACAAAAACTAACTTTCTTTCCCTCATTTTAAGTTTATGGAGGCATAATTGGTGTATATAGTTATAAGATATTTAAAGCGTATGTCACAGTGATTTGATAGACATACACATTGTGAAAGGAATCTCCCAATCTGGTTCATTAGCTTATCTAACACATTTATCTTTTGGCTGTGTGTGTGTGTGTGTGTGTGTGTGTGTTTGTGTGTGTGTGAACATAAAAGTTTTAGCCTCTCAGCAAATTTCAATTACACAGTACAGTGTTATCAACTATAGTGACCATGTTTACATTATATTCTGAGATCTTATTCCTCATATAGCTTTACCAACTTCTCCCTATTCCACCTTAGAAACCCACTTTAGGGGCACCTGGGTGGCTCAATGTGTTAAGCCTCTGCCTTCGGCTCAGTTCATGATCTCAGGGTCCTGGGATCGAGCCCCACATTGGGCTCCCTGCTCAGGTGGAGCCTGCCCCCCCCCAGCCTACTTCTCTGCCTCCTTGTGATATCTGTCTGTCAAATAAATAAATAAAGAAAATCTTAAAAAAAAAAAAAAGAAACCCACTTTAGACGAGCTAGGCAAACAGGTAACTGGAAGATTTATTAGAAAGATATTATAGAAACTCACAAAACCAAAGGAAGACTGGAGAATTACTAATCTTTCCCAAATGAAAAACATTTTTGTTGGTAGCTCCAGATTTCCTGTTCCTAGTTCCCAAGAGTTCAGGGATCTTTCCCCCTAGATTTGATTTAAATAATTTGGAGGAGGTACTCTGATTGGTTGAGCTTGAGTCATGTGCTCACTGTTGAACCAAACATTGGAGCTAAGACTATGAAACCCTCTGATTGGCCAGGGTTGGATCACATGTTTCTCCCTTTGGACCATATCTATTATCAGAGAAAGAGAATGAGATGGGTAGTGAGGAGAACCAGTTGTTACCATTTTGACACAGAGTGGGTTTTATATTCCTAATTATTTGGGAAAAGATCATAGCAGATGTTTTCCTTCACAGTGTTAAGTTGCTGACTTAGTGATATCTGTATCACAAATATTATCTCCTTCAAAGTTATAATTTGGCTTAGTTATTATATATGTTATGTTGGCCAAGCTGGCTTAGAATCATGATTTTGTTAAATGGGTTTCTTTTAGCTCATCAAATACTCTTCCAAAGAACTGAAAAGAAAAGAAAAAACCCTACAATTGCTCCAGGATAGGAATTTGATGGTCATTCAACATTCTCACATTCTGTGTGTTCATGCTAAATCCATCACCCTGTTGCCTCAGTTGGAGAAAACTGTCTGCCATTTCTCACAAGGACGTTTCTGGGTGGAGGACTCAGTTAACACTTTGTTTGCTTATCACATCACTTGATTTATCTGAGTGTAGAGGGAGTGAGGTAGAAAGTTTGACAGGCAGTGATAGCTTGGCAAATCAGGCTCAAATACCACTGCATGAGGATAAACCCTTAGCCAAACAGACCTTCCAAATACCATCAAAAAGCAGGAATAAACCATGCAGACAGGAGTAAGGCTCCCATCCAAGCATTACAGAACCTCTGTCACACTTGAACAAACTCAAAACACACATGCGTGTATGGATATATCCTTTGCTTTATTACTGGTAATCAGAGAGCTAAGGGTGTAAGTTTAGCATCACACAAACTCAAGTGTTGACAACTTATTTTTACAGGGCAGCCTTGAGAAATCCGACAGGGGTAAACCAAGGGAGGGGGAAAATCATAAAGGAGGTGAGGGCACATAATTTAATCCTTGTTATTGGCACTCACGGGCTTTTAGAACTAACTCCCTCCCACCCCATTTTCCACCATAAGTTTTCCTGATAAAAAGAGAAGTAAAAACAGCACTGAATACGAACGCTGAAAGGGATACTGCATTTCTCTGTGTTAGGTTGTGGGGAGGATGTGGATTAATGTCTAAGGCAATGATCTCAGGGAGGCCTGGGGAGCACTAGGAAAGCAGCACACTGTTGATTTCTTGGAGGTCACCTCTTTCTGATGAGGGAAGCAAACAAGCTGCATTGCTAATGGCCTAAATAAAGCATGAACTTCCAGGCTTTCTGTCAAGACCAGTTCATTGAACTGGTTTGGATTCGTCTTGCCTGTTATAACAATAATAACCCGTATTAGCCTCCTATGGCCGGCCGCTCAGCACTCTGGAGAGAACACTGAACTGGAAGTACAAAATCTGGACCAAGTTCTTGTTTTGCTTCTTATTGTCCATTCTGGGGAGCCTGACTCTGATCTGTAAAATAGAGGGAATAATAACCTCTTTCATGAAATCACTGGAATTCAAGGGAGCAGTGCATAGGAAATCACTTTTCAGATGTCTGGTGCTTTAGAAATGCAGGTGGTTATTGTCACTATTTGTGGTCCGTTCCTGATCTCAGTTCTAACTCTGATAAGAAGACACTTAGCAACAACTTCAGCTGAAACTCTGCCAGAACCCCTTACATTTTCTTTCACTGGGCTTAACGACTTTTTTTCTGTTACACTTAGAACATTCTAGAAACACATGAGCGAGCATTCTAGAATGTGAGAATGGACAAATTCCCTAGGGAGGTGTGGGGGGGTGTTCTTTCTGACACATTGGACAAAATGTGTTGGTTTATTTCTGTGGTTCTTAACTAAGGAGGATTTTGACCTCCCTCATCCAGGGCCCCTTTGTCAATGCTTGGAGACATTTTTGATTGACAAGGCTTAAGAGGTGCTACTGGTAGAGGTCAGGGATGCTGCTAAACATTCTATTGAACACAGGATAGCACCTAAGAACAAAGACTGATCCTGTCCAAAATGTCAATATGCTGAGGTTGAGAAACCCTACTTTATTATGAGGAGATATTTTCTGTCCTTAGGGTTCTTAGATGGGTTTTGTTAGTTGGCAAGCTTCTGGGAGGGCAATGGTTACAACCACATCCCTATTGCTTTTTCTATTTCCCTATTATTTCTGCTATAAAGTACTTCATTTTTTAAATGAGATCTTAAATCAAGTGTACAATTTGCATGCATTTTTCTCTCAACTCTTATGCTGAAAAATACGGATGACCAGCAAGACATCACCACTTTCAGACACCTCTATCTTTTGCAGTGTCTTTAAGAATTATTTTTGTAAGGGGCACCTGGGTGGCTCAGTGGGTTAAAGCCTCTGCCTTCGGCTCAGGCTGTGATCTCAGGGTCCTGGGATTGAGCCCCACATGGGGCTTTCTGCTCAGCAGAGAGCCTGCTTCCCCCCCTCTCTCTGCCTGCCTCTCTGCCTCCTTGTGATCTCTGTCAAATAAATAAAGTCTTAAAAAAAAGAATTATTTTTGTAAAATGGGCAGAAGACATGAACAGACTCTTCTCCAAAGAAGACATACAAAAGGCTAACAGACACATGAAAAAATGTTTATCATCATTAGCCATCAGGGAGATTCAAATCAAAACCACATTGAGATACCATTGAGATACCACCTTCAAATGGCCAAAATCAACAAGACAGTAAACAACAAGTGTTGGAGAGGATGTGGAGAAAGGGGAACCCTCTTACACTGTTGGTGGGAATGCAAGTTGGTGCAGCCACTTTGGAGAACAGTGTGGAGATTCCTCAAGAAATTAAAAATCGAGCTTCCCTATGAGCCTGCAATTCCACTACTGGGTATTTACCCCAAAGATACTGATGTAGTGAAAAGAAGGGCCACCTTTACCCCAATGTTCATAGTAGCAATGGCCACAGTCGCCAAACTATGGAACGAACTAAGCTGCCCTTCAATGGACGAATGGATAAGGAAGATGTGGTCCATATACACTATGGAGTATTATGCCTCCATCAGAAAGGATGAATACCCAACTTTTGTATCAACATGGACGGGACTGGAAGAGCTTATGCTGAGTGAAATAAGTCAAGCAGAGAGAGTCAATTATCATATGGTTTCACTTACTTGTGAAGCATAAGGAATAACACAGAGAACATTGGGAGATGGGGAGGAGAAGCGAGTTGGGGGAAATTGGAGGGGGAGACAAACCATGAGAGACTGTAGACTCTGAGAAACTGGGGGGGAGGAGGGTGGGGGGTTGGGCAAGACTGGTGGGGCGTATTAAGGAGGGCACGTATTGCATGGAACACTGGGTGTGGTGCATAAACAATGAAAAAAATTAAAAAAAATTATTTTTGTAACCCTCATGTCTAAATAAGGAAGTCTTAAAAGTAAATATGCTCTCTGTCTTTATTATCATTATTAATATACTGTATTTGCTTAAGGTATTCTTAATATTTTATAGCATCAGATAGAAATGTGATACTTCCAGTAAGAATTATGAAATCCCTTATTGAAGTTTTATTTCAGAAAATATGCCATCATTTTAGATTTAATAGTAATGTCAAAATTCTTTTTGAAAAAATTTAAGCTTTACAAAAATATTTGCAGGATTACTTTTGCATATTCTGTATTCAGATTCCCCACTTATTGTTAACATTTTATAACATCTCCTTTGTTGATCTCTCTTTCTTCTTCATTCTCTCTAGAAATACACACACACACAGATAATTTTTCTTCCTGGAGCATTTGAGAATAAGTTACAGACATAGTGGCCCATTAATACTAAATACTTTCATGTATATTTCCTAAAAATGAAGACACCACTTTATCACTAGAGTATAAACAGCAAATTCTGAAAATTAATACTGATGCATTATAACTTTCTTATCTATAGACTTTAAATTTTACCAATTGTCCCAGTAGTGTCCTTTATAGCAAAAGATCCAATTTGGAATCATGCATTGTATTTGTATTCATATCTATTTGGCCTCCCTAGAACTGGAAGTGTTCCTCAGTCTTATATTGTCTTCCTGACCTTCTCAGTTTTTTGAATATAATATTTTGTAGAATGTCCCTTAATTTGGTATTGTCTTGTATTTCCTCATGATTATATTCAGATTTGCATTTTTGGTAAAAATATCACAGAAGTGATGCTGTATTCTTCTCAGGAGTTCCTATAATATGGTACATCATCCCACTTGATTCCTTTACAGGTGATGTTAACTTGCTCACTTGCTGAAGGTGGTATCTGCTAGATCTCTCCACGGTAAAGAAACTATTTTTCCCTTTATATGTAAAAAGTATTTTGGGGAGATATGCTTTAAGACTGTGCAGACATACTTTTCTGTATTAAGACTTTATTTGCTAGTTTTAGCATTCATTGAATGATTTCTCCTTGAATCAATGATTATTATGATGGCTGCCAAAAGGAGTTTTATCTAATCTATTCATATTTATTAGTTGGCTGTAGGAAAGAGCTTTCCTTCCACTCAATTTTTTTACTCATTTATTTATTAAATGAGGGACTATTTTATTTAAAGCATGATATACAACTACTTTAATTTCTTATCTTTAATCTCAAAATATCTCAGATTGACTAGGAGAACCTGGTCAAGCTGACTTCGGTGTTCCTTTGACACCACTTTTTGAGACTTTCAGTACTTTCTGGCTTCAGCCTGGAATGAGACCCAGCCCTGGAATCATCCATTTCTCCAAGGAGAGTAATATTTAGAAACCATGATCTCTGCACATAGTGTGCTTATCGCCTCTGGGATGTCACTGATCCTAGGTGCTAGCAGCAGACATAGTAGAAAACACCCAATCCTTCCTTCCCTCCTTTCTTCCTTCCCTTCTCCCTTCCTCCCTTCTTCCCTCCTTTCTTCTTTCTTTCTTTCTCCCTCTCTCTTGGATGAAGTTGGAAAAATTGATCAACCTTCCAATTATCTCCTTATTTGTAAAAATTGAGATGTTAATAACTTCTTACTCTTGTGGTTGTCTTGGAAATTAATGAAAGTGTGTGTAAATACATGACATTGTGCCATACACTGAATTAGCACTCAATGAACATTTGTCAAGTGCAAATATATGAATGTTATAGTTGGTATTTATGAATAATCAAAATAATAATGTTGATTTTTTTGGACATTGCTAGGTCACATTGTTATAGTTAAAATTGTACATTCTCACTTCTTATTTGAAAGTTCTTGGGCCTGTGGGTTATGTTTCCATCCCACGACTAAAGGTGATGGCCAGTGAGGCTGGTGAAGAGCCTGCATTTGGGGAGGAAGTAAGGATTTGTTCTCTAAAAGAGGCAAAAAAACCCCAAACAAACAAACAACTGAGTGCACAAAGTGATAAGCAGACATCACAACTGTCAATGCAATCTTTAAGGAAGGTACTCTCACTGACACACAAGAAGAGAACATCCTGGAGGGAATAAAGGGTTTGCCCACATTCAGTCCCATGCTTACTGAGTAACAGAATGAGGTTCAAGTCTTGCTCAGAGTACTCTCACATGCCATTCTGCCAATAGCTGTACTGTTCTTGAACTGATTAATTTACATATAATTTTAGATTTTGTTATCTTTTATGGGTAGGAAATACTGCCAGTTAACTACCTGCTGAGCTAAGTGCCTTCTCTGTGCTTTGAGCAAAATTCCTTATTCTAGAGTCTTGTGGTTTCAGTGTATCCATTTTTTTTGTTATTATTCAACAAAATTGTATTGATACCTTCTATATGCTGAATTACATATTAATGAGCATTACATAAATATAAAGACAGAGTGCATTCTTTTAAAATCGTGACCACTAGCTTTGTGCTTTTGTAGATGTCTGAGCTACAGACTGCACAGGATTGTACAGTCAAAGCGAAGTGTGCACGTTCCCTCCTCCACAGGTTGTGAGTGCTGTTCTCATCACTTGGGACACTCCTTTGGCCCTACTCTTCAAATGGAGCTCTTGGACAAATTCCTTGATGTTTCTTTATCAGAAATAAGACATTTATTAGGTGCCAGTTGCTATTGAGGTGACAAAGATAAATGCTAATAGTGTCTACTTTGATGATAACATACAGTCTAATTAGACTATTTTCCCATGTCATCATGGTGAGACTTGGCTTTTGGCTGTCCTGGATCTCTCTCTCTCTCTCTCCTAGTGCATTTCATTTCTTTCCTTGAGGCATTTCCTGGACAGCATTTATTTTTCTTATCATCTAGCATGGAGTGGGGCATGATATCCTAATTTTCCTTTCAGTTGGTTTAGATATCAAATTCTCTCAGTCCCCCATATATCGATGTATCTATCCATCCAACTGTCCATCATCTGTCCATCCATCCATCCGTCATTTTCATGTTTAGTTTCTATTTATTGAGACTTTACAAAATATCCTATATTACCATTTACAGTGAAAGCTAGAGAAAGGACTAACACTTTATAATATTGTAGATTAATTCTTCTCAACTGGGGACACCTTTGTCTGCCCCCTGCCCTCCCACAGGGGAATGTGTGGAAATGTCTGGAGACATTTGTCATGACTGAGGGACTGCTACTGTCATCTAGTGGATGGAGGCCAGGGACTACTAGTCCTACAATGCACAGGACAGTCTCCACAACAAAGAACTGTCTGGTTAAAAATACCAATAGCATGGAGGTTGAGAAACCCTGATATAGATTCTTACAACTTTTAGAATTGGTCATAGCCCTACGTTTAATCTTGAGAATCACCCTAAATCTCTCCAAAAACAGATAATACAAAATCAGGAATACCTCTCACTTGGAAGCTATGAAACTTTGGTTATTTTAGTTTCTCCTCACAGCATGTCTGAGAGACAGAGGACATTCCCGTTTTACTGATGAGCAACTCTGGCTGGAAGAGGTTAAGTAACTGTCAGAAAAAGTGTTCACTTTTCCTCTTTCATGAAGTATAGAAAAGAGGTTATTGAGTTTTTACTGAAAGGCTTACTCCGGGCTGCTGGGTGTCAGCACTAGCATTTTTGGAGGAAATTCAAGTCCTCTCTCTATAGAGCTGTCAAGTGATGACTCGTCCTTAAAGGTGGGCCAAAAGTTCCCCTATAGTTTTTCAATTATGTGAGAACAACAGTTAAGGAGTTATTGATCTCCAGGGTATGTGCTGGCACAGGGATGGAAGCATTAGCCAAGAAATAAGACTGTGGTCACTGGTCATTTTTCCCACTTCTGAGAGGCTTTATACAAATCTGGTGGCTTTTGCGCGTCTGCTCCATGCAACCTTCTGTGGTCAGTCCTTATCTGGCTCCAAGCTCTTCAGTCCTCCTGGTCTCCTGGGGCCTTAGATTACTCTTCACCCTTTGCCAACTACACTTATTTATGTACCATGTTGCTTTGTAAGGGTGTTTTTGAAGTTTCATTTGTGCTCATTTTGTGTTTACAGCCTGATTGTCAGCTTCTTTCTGAGCCAAGGCTAAGAGATACTGTCGACCAGCAAATACTCTGTGCAAAAGAGACTCCTCTTCTGCTCCATTCCTCCATTACTCTATACAGGTTTCCCTGCTACCTGAAAGGAGAGCATTCTTTTCATAAACCTTTCATAAACAGAAATGGTGTAAAGTGAAGAAGCAGTTACCCTTAATTTACATTGGAAAATTGCTGAGCATTCTCAGAGCCCCAAAATAACCTCTCTTAGGCTTTTCTGATATCTTGGGACAATCTTGCTAACAGAGGCACAAAATAAATGGAGGCAAAGGCAGATGCTTACGGCAGTTCAGAGCTCTAGTGGCTTGAGGCTGAGCTGCCCAGCTTAGTTCTTGGGGGAGGAGCTTAGGGCGCCATTTTTGCTGCTGGAGGTGTACACTGCCTCCATCATGGGCTCTACTTGCTGCAAAGCAAATGATAAATGCTATTTTTACCTTTTTATTTTTTAAGACTAAAAATCCTCTGGGTTTCCTTTGGGTCGTGAAAATAGAGCCCTAAGTAGGACTTCCATAAAAGTGAGATGGCCTGACGCAAATGTTCAAAAGGTGGGGATACCTGTATGTTCCGAAATTATTTGCCTAGTATTTGGTGCATACCATGTCTTGTGCCAAGGGGATATAAAAGTGAAACTATTAAACACTACAGAAATAAATGATACTGAAAGATACAGTGGGGGTAAAGGCCATATGTAAGTGACTCATGTGGCATAGTGCTTGGTACTCAGCCACATGTGATCCATCCATCCATCCATATCAGACATTATTATTACAATTTCCCCCCAACACATAGACGTGCTCTGAAAGTAATGGGTGTTTTGTACTTGTTTGTTGTGTGATTGAACGAGTATACACAGGGACCCAACATGTGTGCCAAGATGCTAACAAGTATATTTGTAGCCCTCAGCAAAGACTTTGGGTGAGTAAACATTTTTACAGATGCATCATCTACCAGCTGAGTTTGTTCTGGGAATATTTGACAGGGAAATGCATTTTTACAAGTGAAGTGAACCACTGGGGTCGGCATGGAGAGGAAGAGTCAGATTCAAACATACTTCTCAGCTCTCAGTGTAAATGGCATTTGATTTCCTGGGAAATCTCCCGGCTGCTCCTTACCAGGTTCAGATTCCACTGCAGGGTTCCAGAAAGCAAGATTTACTGTGTATTTTATCAGAGAACACCCTTGTAATAATAATAGCTCTAGTTATATAAAGAGGGGTCAGGGAAGCCCAGTAAGCAAGTCTAAAACGTCAAAACACATAGTGAAAGCAATAAATTGTTCAATTTGGAAGAAAAAATTGTTGTATGTAGACATCCATTTGAGACATGTTTGCTCCAGGGCATATCATGCATGCTGAGGGTTGAAGGAGGACAAAACCTGAGATCCTCACTCTCCCTGAGAGAAGAATCCCTGTGGTAATAGTCACTCAGTGTTGGATATCATGGGCCCTGCCCCTGAAAGAAGGATGCCAATTGCCAAGATGAAGCATTGCCTTGAAAGGTCTGCATACCCCGTGAATGGAGATAACAAGTCTTGGCCTAATCCAAATGACTCAATGGATGTTGAAGTCAAATGATACACTCTTTGTGAAAATGCTGGGACTCCTGAATTTCTATTATTGGGTTCAAGCTATTTTCTCAGTTTTAGACTCATCTTTATTCTAAAAAAAAAATTTATTTATTTATTTATTTTTTTGGAGGGGAGGATCAGAGGGAGAGAGAAAAAGAGAGAGAGAGAATCTTTAGCAGGCTTCCTGCTCAGTGTGGAACCAGATGAGTGTCTTGATCTCATGACCTCTGAGATCATGATCTGAGCCCAAACTTAAGATTCTGATGCCTAACTGACTGAGCCACTCAGGTGACCCTAATCTCATCTTTCCAGTCTTGGCTTAGGCTGACACATTGAACGCATGCCCAAAGAAGCCTTTCCATTCCCAACTTTGCTTCCCTTCAATTTTTACATTGTCTATTAAAAGCTTTTGCGGTCTTCCATGTCAGAAGGCCATGACTAAACACATCAATTATTGGTTCCTATGCTGTTCCTTGATCTATCCGTAGTAGCTAGCACTTAGTAGGTTCTCACCTGCTATTTCTTGAGTAAGTAAATAGATGCATTCAATTTGTTACCAACAATTTCTAATTCTATCTCATAAGATCTCTTCACTCTATTGCTTCTTTTGCATTCCTACTGCTGCTGCATTTTTTGAAGACATCATCGCATCCCACTTTGACGATTGCAGTGATCTCCTAGCTGGTCTTCCCGTCACTGCTAGGGTCTCTTAAGTTCACTTGCTCTGCCCTCTCTTTTTAGTTGCTCATCTATAAAGCTATAGGCCCTTGCGCCTTGTTTGCTCAGACTCAAATGGCCACCCATTGCCTAGAGGATGATCCTAGAGCTCTCACTGTGCATATAGAGTTTGAGCTGTGTATATGTAAGGTGAGCCTGGCTTGAGCTAAAAGTCCTCACTCTCTAGTTCTATCCCCTCATCCCAGAAAGCTCTCTCTATTGTCCCCACTTAGCTTCTTGTTCCCCATCTACAGCTCCATTTCAGGCTAGTTTATACCTCATGACTGGCAAAACCTCTAATCTATATTTAAGTTTTTTTCCCCTCTGTATCTTCATTTGACAAATTCTCAGTCACCCTTCAAGACCCAGGTTAAATGTTATCCTCTTCCTAATCAGCTAGTAGACCAGTTATTCTTTTCTTTGGCTTGCTACGAAATTTTGTTTCCATGTCCATGAAACTACTTACTATTTATTTCAATTAATTTTTTCATGGTACATTAACTCTGATGTTCATGGCTCTATTATTTACCAAACTGTTTGGCCTTAGATAAACTGCTTAACTTCTCTGTGCCTAAGGCTCCTTGTCTGTATAATGAGGGTAATAGTAGTAAGTACCTCCTAGGATACTGTGTGGTTTAAATGCATTGCAGAAATGTATCATTCTTATAGCAGTGCTTAATGATCACTCAATAAATAATTGCTTTATTTAATCATCACAACAACTCTATAAGTAGGCATTGTTATTATCTTATAGATGCAGAAACTAAGGTCCAGAGAAGCTAAAGGAGTTGATTAATGGCATAATGACTAGTAAGTGGAAAAGCCAAGGTTTGAAGCAGAGTCTATTGACCCTGGAAACCTGAGCTTCCCCCAGCACACAGCTTTGCAGTTGCACAGGTAGTACACAGTGGTTAGAGTAGAGATCTCTGTTTCAAAGTCTGCCCTTACTGGACTGGACATGTAGGGAGTACTTGTTTGTGTAATGTCACTATCTAGGGTGACATCCATCATGCTGGAGATACACAATGAGTGAATGTCTGAATAAGATCATGACTATGCATTTTAACATTGGGACTGGCATCAAAGGTTGATGCTTGGAACTCAGGGCCATCAGGAATATAGTTGAGCTGTTTGCTTCCACTGTGCAGATCCCAAGTGAGAGCTAGACCACCTGAGAAGAAGGGGAGAGGGTGGAGCAATGAATGAGTCATGAGCCCCTTTTCTCTTTCCCCTGTTTTCCAGGTGGCTGCTTCCAGAAACAGCAATGGGGAATTATATATTGTATAATCCCAATGGGGAATTGTATATTGTATAAAAACTTACCTTACAATTTTCAATCCATAACTAAAGTGCAAGGAATGTCACATTCTTTATTTCTTGAAATCATTTTTTTTAAGATTTTTATTTATTTATTTGACAGACGGAGATCACAAGAAGGCAGAGAGGCAGGCAGAGAGGGAGGGAAAGCAGGCTCCCCACTGAGCAGAGAGCCTGATGCGGGGCTCAATCCCAGGACCCTGAGATCATGACCCAAGCTGAAGACAGAGGCTTAATCCACTGAGCCACCCAGGCATCCCCTGCAATCATTTTTATTCTGCTCTTGGCCCTTTATCACCTGGTTGGTGGGAAACGACCTGAGTCATGCTAGGGATTTCCTTTTCTTCTCTGTGGGATTGATGATAATCTCAGGTTTATCAAGTGTTGAGAGCTGGGGGACTCCTGGGTCTTTGGCCTAGGTTGCTCATCATCTTTGCCCCTGCTTCTTATCTTTCTGGCTCCTGTTGAGAGTGAGGCCCGTGCAGAAATACCTCTATATAGCCTTAATGTTTTCATCTGCCTTTCCCAGCCCTTGCAAGCATTCCAACACGTCTTCCATGAGGGCTATGGCCACATGGGCAAGATGCCTTATCCCCAACCATCATGCCTTATCCCCAACCCTATGCTCTGATGTTTCAACCTTCCCATTCAATTGGAAGTTTTCCTGCCTTCTGTTAAAGCACCTCCTTTCTCCATCCTCTCCGAGGTGCTTCAGAATGACTCAGCACAATCCTCCTCCAGTGGGTTCTGGAAACTGCAGGCCTCTCCTTTGCCAACACTAGTTACTATGTCATTTATAACAGAGCTCTTGATACAGGTGCATGTGTTGCTGTGGGCCTGGCAGGGAGCAGCCAGCTGGAATAGGTGAGACTGAGCGGGCAGCAATGGAAATGGGGGAAGGAAACTTATCCTACAGAATCACCTCTTTGTATTTTCCTGTCTCTCTGGGTCTTTGGCAACTTCTCAGTTTCTCATTCTTACATGATTATCTTCCTCATTTTGCAGACCTCAGGTGTGAGTGTTTTTAGACTTTTGTGCCAAACCAGAGCCAACTCCTATTTCCCTGCCTCCAAAGGGCTTATTGAAAAGAATAAATCATTTTTGGTCTGCATGTTACCTTTGAGTTTTCTTTTGAAACCTCCTGTGTAATTTTGCCGACTTCACCTGAGCAAAGGGAGCCTCTGGCATTTCTTATTTGGCGGCTTCCTGGCCATTATTTCTGTATTGGAATGCAGCAAATAATGTAATTTTATCTCTTTTTGTACATTGCTTTCAAGTTTTCTGCCAAAGGCGCATGTTGCTTTAGGTGAATTTTGCAGGACTTAGCAGACTTGTTCATTCTGCATTTTATTCACCTCAGATAGGAGGTGGTATAAACACTCTTGTTAGTATTTGGTACTTAAATAATGAGGCTCTCGCTATACCTATTAGCCTAATTTTTCTAATTTTATCCCTTATAAAGATGATGGATGATATTAATGGGAACCCTTGCTCTTCATTCACCAAAGTTTTCATGATGAGAGCAAGCTTTCTTTTTTTTTATATTATTTCTGGCTGTTAGTTATCTCGTACAAACAAACTTTCCTTAGAAAAAGCTTCAAAGAAAAATGTCTTTTAAAAATGAAAGTCTCAGAGAAAATGGAGGAAGAAGCCATTTGACTCAGTCCAGCCCACTTCTCAGACATTCGGATTTCCAAATGCTTGTGGGCTCCAGGCTGAGCCCGCAGTTAAACATAAAATCTTTAATAAGGACCAAAGCTTCAAGGTTGCCGAGGTTAGTTGCTTTGGTGCTCAGAGGATGCTGACTACACCAATAATGACATCTCACCTAATGAAACTGTCAATGAGAAGGCAGACCTCTGAGTACAGCCTGAATAATCAGCGAGAGTATGTGACATAGACACCACCTTCTCTGTGTCATTTGTGGTTGGCCACCTGGCATGAACCACCCAGGGAGGCACTCTGCGTGTTACCTTAGGAGCTGCCTAGTTGGAATCACCCCTGATGAGCAGTCTCAGTTTTTGAACACAAGTGCCAGACACTAAGCTAGGCACTCGATAAGGAACTAATTGTTTGAAATGAGTTAGTTTTGAGTGTGTAGAATAATGCCTGCCATGTAATCAGTGCTCCGGGAATGGAGCTATTATTATCATTCCTGTTTGTCATAAATTCTCATACAGCATTGAAAAGTCAACTTTATGATTCCTTCTTCTCCTGATAAGAAACCTGAGCTTTAGAGTTAAAAACTTGCCGCAGTCACAAAACAAAGGTTGGGGTGATGGCAGTGGGACTCAGTGTCAACTCAAAAGGAAGGATTGGAACAATGAAATAAATAATGTCGTGTCAGATCTAGCGCCAAATGCTAAATAAATGTTCGTGAGTCTAAATTGATATATAAATGATTGAATATGTAAGTAAATGGAAGAGAAGAGATAAATCTCCCATATGGAAGAATTCTAATTAGTTTGCATAGACAATCCCCCATGGGAAGTGCAGCTTAAACTTGTGGACTGTGCTTAATGGCTGCTGTCTGCACAGTAAGGGTATGGACAGTATGGGAAATAACTGTAGGGCAGAGAAACCTGAGGAGAACAGAGCACAGTCTCAGCAAGGATATCAAGGTTTGAATATCATCACTGATTAGTCATGTTGGTTTCATACACCCTTGATGTAATATGAGCTTGGCACTTCCTTTCTGTGGTCATCCACCTGGAAACCTATAATTCTAGTATAATCTTGAGAAAAATATCAAACACGCTCAAATGAAGAGATGTACTGTGAGATACCGGACAGTATTCCTCCAAACTGACAAGGTCATCAGATGCAAGGAAAGTCTGAGAAACTGTCACAGACTGGCTGAGGCGGCACGACTGAGGTATCTTAAATGGAATCCAGGAATGAGAAAAGGCCACCAGGAAAAAAAAAAAACAAAAAAACAAAACCAAAACCTCAGTAAAACCTGGGTAAAATGTGGAATTTACTTAATGGTCATACACCAATGTTGACTCCTGAGTTGTAGTGAATGTACCTTGGTAATGTGAGGGATTATCTATGAGGAAAATTGTGTGCAGAGTATATGGTTACTCTTTGTACAATCTTTGCAACTTTCTCATGAATCCAAATTTTTTCTGAAATAAAAAATGCATTAGAAAATAAAACTTATACAAAACAGTATATATCTTGTTATATGTAGACCCATGGACAACACCTTATATAAATAAAACAACTTAGGATAAGATTGCTTAGTTAGAGTCAAAACTGATTAATACATCACAGGACAATTAATAAAACCATTGGATTTTTCTGTTTCACTGGCCAGAAATTATTTGCACCTCTACCAGCAAGACTCTGCAAGGTAACTTCTGGCCCTGTGGAATTGTAAACTAACCCAGTCAATAGAAAGTTGAGTTTAGAACTGCCCAGAGCAAAGGCAAGTGATCTCTTGTTGATTTCCAAGTTTGGGATATTTTTGCTCAGAGTCTCGTCTGTCAGTGGTGATCATGAGTAATCAGCAGAGTGTCCTTGATCACACAGAGAGGCTGATTATTTACAAAGATTCAGCAAGAGTGTTAATTAACAATACAGGCCTCCTCACGTTTGTTTTGCAAATCCAGAGCTGTATGGTACTGAGAATCCACAAAAGCCTGAGAATTAACTCTGATCAGGTTGAACTGTGAAAGGCCTATATTATTTAGTCTTCTCTCCAAAGCTAGAAAACCAAGTCTGAGACGTTCCATCAGATTTCAGCAGCAGTTACTATAAATCTGGAGGCATTCCTCTCTTTGAGGTCTTGCAAATTTGTGAAGGTCTCTGGCTTGCCTGAGTGACCTTCCCCACCCCGTCAGGGACTAGGTCCCTCTATGCAAGTTCTGAGCCAGTTTTCTTGGGAACTTGGGAGATATTGACTCCACATAGGAAGTCAATCACTGTTCCTTAATCTGAGCTTGTTACTTCTGATTAAAAAAGCATCATTCACAAATATGACACTCTAGGTAAGGCCTGGTTGTACAATCTACTTGTCCAATTACGTCCCAGAAAAAGGATGATGGATTCATACTGGACTTATTCAAATAAGTGTATTGCCATGAAAAGCAGAGAGACTTGGTCAAAGTCTGGGTTTCTGTATTTCAGGGGGATCATGAAAACCAGATACCATTCAAAAGTGTTTCATTTTAGTTCATGAGAGGAGACGCTGCTCAATTGAAGTTCAGAGGTGGTTTAAGAAAAAGGAGAAAGGGCCCCATCATATATCTATAGAAATCAAGCATGGGCAGAATGAGGCCTATATTGTCATTGGATTTTCCCAAATCTCTGTTGTCAAATGGTAGCTCCCTGACACATAACTCCAGAGCCACCATTTGCATAGATGCACCTGGGGCTGGGCCACATGGCAGCAGGTGCTAATCATATTCAGAGAACTTAACATGAATGTTTTGCTTCTTCATGGAAAAGTCAGGAGGTAGGCAGGAGAGGGAGACACGAAACAAATTTCTCAAAGCTAATAAGGTCTCAACAAGACATAGGAGACAAATCATAGTGTATATTATGTTTGTGCCCTCTGTGATAAAGAAATATGCAAAATTTAAACAAAAAACAATAAAAGGTGTTGTACTTTTTTCTCTTGTTCTGCTGCTGGCAAGGCTGCTGTAGAATTTTATGGAAAACGAAATCCAGAAAACCGACTCAGCTCACCTGAGTCAACTCATTGCCAAGGGTGAATCCTTATAAAGACAAATGAGTACATACCCAATGGCGGTAGGTTATTTGTAATTGTTTGTTTTATTTCCAGTGAATTTTCAGGAATTAGGACTCACACAAAATGTATTTCCTGTATTATTTAATTATTAGCTTAACTCTAAAACACATTTAAATATTATCAAAAATTAAAAGTGCATTTGGAGAAAAGAAGTAAAAGGAGTAAGTAAGTTTCTGTAAATAGATCAATTGACAAGTGGCATTTACTAGGGGACCATTTTGTTGGCGCCTCCCCTGGGGGAAGTGCACCCACCCTCAATGTCACAGCCATGAATGGCATTTCACAAGTATTTTGGCTGTCTATACAGATATTCACGCACATTTACTGGGTTTTGTTATTTCCTTTGTATCAATCTTTCCTGATCTATTTAATTTATCTGCGTTTACTGTATGGGAATTGGCTCAACCTACTTTATAATGGAGCCTTCCTTTTAGTTTATGGTGTTCACTGAAGAAATACAGGGCTGACATTAGTTTTTGCAGAAACGCTGTACAGTCTGGGGCTTCATGTACCAATACAGTTATGGCTTTGGTGGCCTGCTCCATATTAATATTCACTGATACCAATCTCTTTCCTTTATGCTTGTAATTTCATATCTTTTATTTTAAGATAGGTAAGAAATCCTTCTGGGCTCTAGTACATGATGTTCAGCATTTAGATAAACAAAACTCTGTTTGCCAATAGAAAACCACATTACTATCACTTTCAATACAACTGCAAAAAAAGTATAGTGCTACTATGTTATTCCCATCCCCAAATCTCCTTATAGAACTGGAATAAATTTTACATACTTGTGTCTTATACAGTGTTGATATATAAAATATTTAAGGGTTAGGTTTCTACTTACTGAACACTAAAAAAGAAATCAAAAGAAACCCCAACAACTCTTAAACCTTGTCTTTTTTGACATATCTTTGGAATGGTAAGCAACAAGATCAGACTTCTCCAAATACAGTCCACTCCTGGCAAAAAAAAAAAAAAAAAAAAAGTTTTTATCCCGAGGAAGAACTACACAATCAGCTCTGCTTGGAAACCTCCCCATGCATGGTTTTCAGTTCCTGCATCTGAGAAGGACAGATGAGAAAGCCTTCCACCCCTTTGCCAAGCCAGGGAGGCATTCAATCTCTCTGCTGGTTCTACCCTAATTAAATGTGGACTTTATGTAAACCACAACCCAGACTTTTTATGAATTCAGAATATGCTGGCTTCATTATTCTTGTCAGGCAGCAAAACTAGACCATGACGGATGAGTTTCTGAGCATTTGCTGATCATTCATCTACAAAACATAATAGTTTGATTCTTTCACTTAGGGCTATTTACAGAAACAGAAGTTGATTAATTGAAGCATCAGCACTGGGTAAATTCTCATTCTCTCTCTCTGTCCTGAATCTACTTTTAATGTGTCTCAAGGAAATCATCATTAATAATACATTACTGAGGGAGGAATACTATGATTCATTCCCTCTAGAGAAATTATGTGATTTCATTAATCTCAAATAAGTGTATAAGTATTTCTTTAACTCTGTTTTATCTTTATGTGAAACACATATTTGCGTAATACTGGAGATTGTACTGAGTTCCAAATACATGGATGTGTCCATATTTAAAAGTATCACAAACCATGGACACAATGGTAAAAGTAATATTCATAGTAATAATATCCAACATTTATTTAATACTAAGTATGAATAAGTACTCTCAAGCACTTTGTTATTTCAAATCCTCACAACAACTCTGATAAATGAGCATTCTTATCTCCATTTCGCAGAGAAGGAATTAAAGACACAGAGGGATCAGGTGATTTATCCATGGTCAAAACACTCCTAAATGACAAGGATAAGATTTAAACTCAAATATAATTGGCTCCAAAGCCTGTGCTCTTAATAACTATCTCTATTATACTATGGATGAGTCAAATCAGACCACAGAGGGGTGGGTTGATGAATTGATGGGTGGATAGGCAGGCATAATATATTAACTGTTCAGATGCCCTACTGTTTTCAAAGACACCCCTGGACAACACTACTCTCCACTGCCACATTTACAGGGAAAAACAGATGGCTCCTTTCCTAAGCCACCTCTGCCTCTCTCCTATGAGCTCCAAGCTCCAGAATCTGAAAGGGCCAACTTGGAAGCCATAAGAGTGGGAGATGTGGCTACAGCTCCCTGCTTTGTAAATGATGGAGGGGACTTAGTCTTTCTTGCTTATTCTTCTACTTATGAGCATTGGCTCTTGTTTACCAGTGGAAATTTCTAACTCAACAGAGGTTCTTTAGCAAGAATTGCCAGAGACCCTCATGTTTTACAAAACGTCACATTTATATAGAGCCAGACTTTCAGTAAAACCTCTGAAGAATCCTCCTAGGGGCAAACCAATCCCTCGGGCTTTTAAAAGGTGACTCATAGGAACGTGGAAACCCAAGCAATGGTGACAGGTCTTCCTTTCCTTCCTTGATCCATTAGCACAATAGAAAACAGGGGTAGAAGTTCTGCAGAGCAAGCCAAGATGGGAGTGAAGGAGAAGGAGTTGTTTAGGAATTTGTTACTCAAGGATCTTTGTTATTTTCTACAGGGCAGCTAGGTCTATACTGTGAAACTTGTTCTGACGGCTGTTCCAGGAAGAGCACGTGACATGGAAGAAAGCACACTAAAGTGAGTCAGGAAATCACACTCTGTCTCTTACTAGCCTTGTGGCCTTGGGTTCATTGCTTTATCTCTGACCTCAATTTTTAATCTACCAGATGAGATTCCTACCTCACAACCTACCTGGGGCCCAATGATGTCCAGTTTAATGTGTGTGATTATGGTGGTCTGCTAGAAGTGCAGCCTATAGGCAAGAGGTCTTTTATTGATGAAAGTGTAAAGTTCGCTGGCAGATTTTTGGTGGAACTTTTGACATTTCAGACTCTAGACTTTCTCATATTTATGTATAAATTCTAATAAATCTACCTTGTAGCATCTGCCCTGTGCTGTCTGTCTTTCTAGTTGGGAGATTGGGGCCAAATTTTTATTCTCCGTAGCTCCCTGGTATATTTAGCAACGAGATAAGTGTGGCTTTATCAAGCTTTCAGGAATGAAGTGATGCCACCGTTTAATTTAGCGTTTAATTATAATATCCTGCCTCCCTGGCAAGTTGCTGCATTCTACCTAAGTAAACTAAGTGGAAAATGTCTGTTACTGTTTTGCCTTGAAATTCAAAGTTTATTTCCTTATGAGTTGTTCCACTTAGTTTCAGTCTCATCACCTGGAGTTGAAGGATAGTGTAGGAAGACTATCTGAGTGATGTCATAAATACAGTTCTTCATCTACACCAAGGTCAATTCCTGGGCCTCCAGTTTCCTTGGCTTACCTCTGTGCCACTCCAGCCAAGCCAGCTCCTTGGGCTCCCTACCTGTGGTTTTTCCTAGTGCTGCCAGAACAGACTTAGTGGCTTCGAATGACACAAATATATTCTTTACATATCTGAAGGTTAGACATCTAAACGGAGACTTAGGAGGCTACCTTCAAGGTCTTAGCAGAGCTCCACTCCTGGAACTTCGGGGGATGGTATGTCTCCTTGCTTTTTTCAGTTTCCAGAAGCTGGCTGCACTCCTTTACTTGTGGCCTATTTCTCTATCTCTAAAGAGAACCACCCCAACCTCTGCTCCCTTAGCACATCTTCACTTGCTCTGATCTCCCTGCTTTCTTTTTATGGAGACACTTATCATTACATTGGGCCTTACCAGATAATCCAGGATAATCTCCCATCTCAAGGTTCATAATTTATTGCATCTGCTATGTCCCTTTTGCTGTTAAGATAACATATTTATAGGTTCCAGGGATTTGATTGTGTGTATCTTTGCAGGAGGGAACATTACTCTGTCTACAACATCCCTGCCCAAGGCCATGGGGTGCATTTAGGACTCACTGCTATATTTCTTTTGCCACTTCCATATAGGATTGCGTGACCTCTGCCCTGCATCAAACCCTTCTCTCTCTGCAGATCAGAGCCCCAACCTGCCCATTTTCTTCTAGTTTATCTGGGGGATCCAGTTTATCTTGACAGAGGAAACAGTTAGCGTCATATCAGTTGTCATGACAATCCAGCAAGGAAGGAAGTAATATACATATTATGAGAGTTATATGCAGAGACATTTACTGGGGACCTCACAGCTGGTCAATGGCAGAGCTGGGATTTGAAGCCAAGAGTTTGTGCTTTAACTGCAAGCATCCATCTTTCCATCAAGTAGAGTTACTTCCAACTTCCTTTGTCCCAGAGTAAGAGCTACCCCAGCTCTGTTCAGCATTATTCCCCTGCTCTGGATTTCATCTTTTTCCACCTCCTCTGGGAACTGGGACCATCCTTTTTTCCCCTATGTGTTGATTTCTCCATTACTTCTATCTTAACCTCTTCAACTTGGAAATGTTCTCATCCCCCAAATATTTTCTCCAAAAGTATCTTGGCTTTTCCTGATATGTCCTTGACTTTACCATATCCCATGGAAGAATAGTCTGTAATAGCCATTCTCAACTTTATTCCTTAGTTCCCTGCAATCTCGTTTATGCAAAAAATTCCCACCTTTCCCAGCTTCTTGGCCGAATGTCATCATGTGAGGCCACACGTTGCATCTTGGAGGCTTTTCTCTTTGTCTTCCTAAGACACTGTGATCTTTTGGTCCCTTTTCTACTGGTTTATCTAGTCTGCGGTTGGCTTCTTTCTCTCTCATGAATCTTTTCTTTCCCATTTCATAATTTCATCATCCCCTAAGAATGCAGACGACACTTCAATCCTGGTGACTCCCCACACTTGATTTCCAGCGCCAAACTTGAGTTCCTCATACCACCACCCTGTTGCATATCTTCTCCTGAAGTCCTGCCAACTCTTCAAATATAGTATGTGCAAACATGAGCTCCTTCATTCAGCAGGATTATTGGAGAGGTTACTGTGTGCCAAGTGCTATGTTGTGAATGAGATGCAGACTTCAAGGAATCTAGTGGGAAAGAGATGGGGCTACATCATTGTAATGCAGTTTGATATGACAAATAGAAGAGAGATGTGTTTCGGAGTACAAGGGGAGCAGAGAGGGAGGTCCCCATGCCACCTGAGCAGAACTTCAGAGGGGAGGTGTTAAATGGGTAATGGGGGTGGGTGGGTGGTGGAGAGGCAGGAAAGAATGGTCCATGCAGACAAGAATATGTAGTGCACAGCACAGAGTTGAGTGTAGGAAATATCCAGATAAGCTCTTCTTCTTCCCTCTTTGGATTTGTGGGATGTTCCTTTTTTCTAGGAGGTAGACCAATGCATGGGAAAACATTCAGAGCACTGCTTGGCTTAAATTAACTGTCCAGTGAATATGTGGGGCAGGGAGGGAGGAGTGAAGTTTAGAAGTCACCATGTCAGTGAGCAAGGTTTCTGTTCTGGTACATGGGTTGAGGGTCTCTCGGAGGGCTTAGGGGGAATTGTCGGTGAGGTTCTCTGGTTGGGAGGCTCTCTTGAGGTCCTTACTCCTGGCGTTGGGGAGTAGCAACCCCATCTGCCTGCCTTGCGCTTATCTCTGGCTTCATTTGATACCTATACTTTTCTTTTCTATTCCCTTTCCTGTTCAAATCAGCTCTGGGGAATGGTTTGATTATACTCACTTACACTTGTATGTCTTCACCTATTGGCTCTTATCCGCTGGGAATATTTTCTAAAAAGTCCTCTGGGAATATTTACTAAAAGCATTTTACCCTGTTGGAGTGATTTCAGGTTCTCGAAGATAGAGAAAGTGCTATATTTTAAAGAAACTGAGTCCCTTTACCCCCTTCCTGATATCTGGCCTGCCTACTCCTGAGGGTGCTCAGACTGGCCTGGGTGTGACCTGCCTCTTCTCAAGCTTGGAAAGGCCTCAAAAGCTCCTCAATTTAACAAACATTTATTCAGAAGTCTATTCTGTGCCAGGCTCTCTTTACCATTGGGAATACAAAAACAAATAACCTGGTTCAGTCCGGTGGGGATTATCAGTGGTTTGAGTGGGATGACAAGAGAAGAGCGAAAATCTGACCAGAGCTGGTGGACAGTGGCGAGGTCTCATTGGAGCTGGGCTTCCAAGAGTGATTTCGAGGAGGGAAGACATGTCAGGAGACAGTTTCCCTTCCTTCCCAATTTTCCAGGATATCACTTCACAATGGTGCTTAGGGATCTGAGTATATGTCCGGGTGTGCGGGAAGGGTGGGTTACACACAAGAGACTGAGCATGCCCCTCTCGGGGCCACTGCTCTCTCCTCCTACCCCACTGGACTGTAAAGTACTTCAAGCTAAGACAGGTCTTATTCTCTGTGTGCCCCCTGCTTCTGACCTCCTCCCAGTCCCAGCTACTTAAGTGCTTAGTAAGTATCTCTGGGATAAATGAATGAATAATAAAGTGGAGGTTGTAACTACTTTACTTGCCTCCAGGGCATTGTAAGACATCATTAGTTAATGCATGCTAAGAGTCCTATGAGCCTTAATTATTAACATTATTTTATCTGCCAACTGCCTATGGCTTACTTTCTGTGTATGATATGGCAGTTGGGCCTGAACAAAATTCCCTGCTGTCCACTCCCAGCTTCCAGTCCTAGATTTAATAATTTGACCTGAGGAGGTGCTGGAAGGGCAGCATGAGGCTCCCCTTCCCCAGACCACTGGCGGAAAAAGGGCATTCCTTGGCCATGGTGGCCATTTTCCTGCAGCTTCAGGCTGGGTTAGGAGGAATAGCTTGGGATTGATCCTCAAGGAGGAGCAGAAGGCACATCACTGCTTTCCCTGTCTGATTGGACTTTTTCCGAGTTGGTCCAAGAGCAAATTGATGTCTGTCTTTCTCCATTATTCAGGGTTTTATTTTGAGGAAAGTAACTTCAGTCTTCCTGTGACTTTTTCCTCTGCCTTAAACATTTATTCAGCCTGAGTCCTTTTCTACTCCATCATCCCCTCAAATGAGAAATACCAGAAAACTAACTCCAAAGATCACGAGGCAGTGAAGAAAGTCACAGAGTACATGATAGTGACTCGGAATTTCCATGTCGTTGATGAGAAACGATTTTGTTTATTCATGAAGAAATCCCTCCACTATAATAGAGTTAAATTTGTTCTCCAAATTCCTGATGGTGAGATGATCCTAAGGAGGGTGTGTGTGTGTGTGTGTGTGTGTGTGTATGTATGTGTGTCTATGTGTTGAGATCTTATCACCAAGCGGGTTGGACACAGGCTTCTTGAGTTCTTATTAAACTTCCCTAATGTTTCCTTTAGAGGGAAAAAAATGTTGGCACTATGTATTAACTTCTAATATAAACTCCTTCTCTCTCTCTTTCTCACACGCACATGAACACACACATACTCTGCTTAGAGACTCATTGGGATAATAAGATCTATACATGGAAAAGTTAGTAGTCCAAGATCACCATATTAATTAGCAGACCATCATCATGGCTGAGTAGTACGGGGAGTTTAGTCACAGTATCATGGGAATCCCACAAAAGGCTGGCTAGGCAACTGGACAGCTTCCTCCTGGAACTATGCTACACTTCATCTTCTCTACCTCCTTTTCTGTAGCTGCTTGGGACCCCTCCCCTGCCCCCAGTGCCTTCCTTCTTAGATTCTCATCTAGGCTTCCCTCTCTGACATACTGGTAATGGACTTCAGGACTCCCAGTGGACCCCTTTATAGCGCCCATTTCTGTGACCCACATTTGGAGTATACCATCCTATTCGTGCCATCACTGGGGCCTCAACACACAAATCTGCAGGACCCAGCAGCTACAGAACTGACAGACAGAACATTCTGGTGATCTGGAATGTTCACAGCCTGCTTGAAAAGAGCCGCTGCTGCTTTTAGGCTCTGGCTGATTCAAGAGAAACAATACAAAACAAACAATGAGAATCAAGCCCAGGATTGACAATGCATCAGCAATTTCACCACACAGTAACCCATGAGAAATCTTCCCAATCCAAAAATGTTGGCATTGAAATTAAGAATCCATTTTGTCAACAAAACAAAATGCATCTTAGAAGATCTCCCTGCAGACCTCCAGCTTGCGACCTCTGATACTTAGCGTGTGGGAGTGCAAAGACTAGCCGTCCAGACAGGAAAGGGATACAGGAAGTCTCTCATACTGAAGCCACCAGGAAAGGCTCAGTGGGTTAAATAGAAAACAACATGAGCACAGTCTTTCAAGAAGGCTCTTTACTCAGATGTGAAGATTCACCAAGGGGCCTCTGAAATCACCCAGTCCTACAAGACCATTCAATGCGCCCTCCTGGTACCAGATGGTCATTCCTCGCTGAATTCTGACCCACAGAACCAGGGATTTGAGGAGTGAAGTTATCAGTAGATTGTGCAGCAGGGGAAGCAGGCGATACACAGAATCTTGGACTATTGTCTGAAAGCAACAATATCTTCAGAAAGGTCTGGGGAGTTCTTAAAAAAAGAAAAAGAAAAAAAAAAAAAGGAAAAGAGCTCACCTACTCTAATGTGCCTTCTGCCCAGAGTGGGGTTTGCAATTGATAAGCTGAGTGTAAAACATTATTACAGCAGGCTCATCATGGCTCTTGATGTGACACATGACATGCGTGGCTAGGTCTCCTTATTTTGGGAAATCTGTCCTTGCTCTGCCAGTGCCTCGTCATAATCTAGCTTTACATCACATATTGGAAGAACTCACACTAAAATATTAGATGTTTCTGGTTTAAGGCATTTTTTTAAAGACAATGAACTCTTCTGATTTTTGAACCAAGTTTACGGTGAGGAAGGTCACCCCCAGAATAAGAAGGTCACAGAAAGCAGAGTTAGTGCCAAAGGATGTGAGTTCTATGTCTGCTCTAGTGGTCATGAATCCCTAAAGCTGATTGCCCCCCAAATAATTTTGACAATTTCATAAAACCCAGTTTATCTTTAAATAATAATTACTCAAAATAGAGGCCCTGGAGGTGTCTTTCCAATAAAATATGTCATTAAGCATAAATTACAAAAATTAAAAAAAAAACCCTTAGTTTGGATGAGATGATTTGCCTTTCAGACATTCTTTCCTATTTTTGCATGTTGAAAGCAACTTATATCCTTTCCCACAATCAATGCAATCAATTTGTTTAGTGAGATATATGAATGATAGTGTTCATTGTAGAATGATCTTATTTCAAGGTAAAGGATAGCCTGTGACCTGTAGAACTAACTTTGAAATGTCATTCTCAATCAAGTTAAATGAGTCATCATGTATTTATTCAAAGAATTTTCCTAGCTGGATATTATTCTCCTCTCTCTCTCTCTCCTATTCTTCTCTGTTAACTTCAGGTATCACATAAGGATTTTAATGAAACTGTGAACTTGGGCAAGGAACTTAGCTGTGGCTAACCTAGGTAGAATGATAGTTGACTGACCTTAATTACAAAAGCAGATTATATGTCCACACGAGTACTTACCCCATTCTTGCCAGAAAGCAGTCTCTCGCCTTGCCTGGCATTAAAGGTCAGGAAGCAGAGCATATACCACAGGAAAAGAAGAGGAAAACCCCAGATCTAAGAGCCTTAAAATGGAAGTAAAAGTGAAACATATCTTATTTGCCCCTAATTACCAAAACAGCATACACAGTCAGCCCCACTTTGGACAATGTCTCTGATGTCTCTAGGAAGGATTGCTGAAGGTGCAAAGATGTCTTGACCTCAGTAGACCTCTGTTGTCAAGCAAGATGGTCAATCTTGCATCATAATATATCTGCATAACTCCATACAGACCGGAACTGCCCAGAGGGAAGGAATAAAGAAGTGTTAGAGTTATCTTTTCAGCAGGAAGAGCACAGGCATCCTGTCAAAGTTCTATATACTTTTACCAGATCACAGGACAGGGCTAAAGTGAATGCCCCACTATTGGTAGATAGGAGGCTGGATGCTCTCCTTTGCCAGCTGGTGAGCTCCTATCTGCACCACTGTGGGACCCTGGGGGCCCCTCACCTCATGCTCCCTCATCCACCACCAACCGGCCATGTTTTCTCAGAGCTTCTCAGTGTGTGTTCACTCATTCTTTTCAGCCTTGATCTGTTTTGAGGTTCACTGGTCATAGCCCTTGGGGCAGTCACACCTTTTACAATTTTACTTCCTGGGGTGTGAACACCCCTCACTGTTCCGCCAGTGAGCTCATCCCCTGGTGACTGGCCTGGGCACACAGGGTGGCTTGGGAGGCAAGGGTCTTCTCTCCTCTTCTGCAAAACAAGCCCATGGGTGTTGGGGTCAGACAGAAGCAAGTTAAAAACGCCAATCTGCCACTTTGCAATTTGGGGTAAGTTACCGTATCTCTTTAAGCCTCAGTCTACTTAGCTATAGAAATGGGTCGGCTGTAGTATCAAAGTGGTAGTATGTGTATAAAATTAAATGCAAAATGTATGTAAAGCACTTAGCAGGATGCCTAGCCCATATGGTAAGCGTTCAGTAAATATTAGCCCCCAGAAATGTTATCAATGGCTACTGATGTCATCACAAGCTGTCCTTACCAGTGTCATAAGAAACTATTTCCTCTTCTATCCTATTCTACTGAGCGCCCAGTTCAACACCAAGATTTTTCTTAGTCTTCCAGTTTTCTCCTGGGCACCTCGGTCTGTTTCTATAGCCGCTGACTACATATGGGGACATTTGTCCACTTGCACTTGGGGCTCTATGTTTGCCAGGGATGGGTTTAGGGGAGGAACCTCACCAGTCCCCTTTTATCTGTATATTTATGTTTTTATACCCAGTCATTTGCTTTCTTTCTTTTTTTTTTTAGGTAAAGGTACAATGAGCTTTCCTATTACCACTTAAAACATGCACAAGAAAAAATATTTTTCTGACTATCTAAGCCAGCCAAACACACTTTTTGGTGATATATTGTGCCCCAATGGCTTTTTCTGATTAAAAGGCTCATGACTTATAATGAAATGCTGTAGCTGCCCGTAGTGTGGTGATTAGCGTATAAATGCTCATCTCTGTCGTGGATGTGTATAATCATGAAATATGCTACCATCTAAGTAGAAGCATACAGTAGACCAGAGTGCAGAACATTATAGCATCTTACAGGAATGTAACATTTATGGTTGAATAGTCTTTTTCAATATGAGCAGGTATAATAATTTCCCCCCAAATACTGTCAGGATAAACATTCTTAAACTTGGTCAAGGGCCAGAAAGAAGTGCTTTTGCTGGTACATGAAGACACTGTAGCAACTCCCCCACTAGTATAAATATGTTTCATGTATTTAGGCTTTTAAAAATTGTAGCTCCAGACATATGAAATGTTTTGGATATTTTTGCCTGAATTAGAGGATCAACTGACCAACAATGTAAGGATTTCATTTTGAAATTTAGATTTTTGGAATGGAAAGAAGCTCTCATTTGCATCTTGCCCTAGGCAGCTGCCTGTGAATTATGGGTGGTGTCTCATCTCTGATACCCCTGAATTATCTTGAAGGCAGGGTCTGTTTTGTTCACCATATCTGTGGTACCTGTGACTTTTATTTTTTAAAATTAAAAAAAAATATATTTTATTTGTTTATTTGATAGAGATCATGAACAGGGGCAGGGTGGGGGACAGAGGGAGAAGCAGACTCCCTGCTGAGCAGGAAGTCGTAGGTGGGGCTCCACCCCAGGACCCTGGGATCATGACCTGAGCCGAAGGCAGATGCTTAACCAACTGAGCCATCTGGGCTCCCCAGTACCTGTGACTTTTAAATTAGCCATTTGCTGAAAGAATTCACAGCTTAGTGAACTTTGTGAAGTAGATGCTGTTTATCTTTGAGGACCCTTCCTTACCCTCTGTGCTCTCCACTGTGAGCCCGTGAGCTTGGGCTTCCTTGCCAAGTCCCCCTGTGCCTTGTTATTTTGTAATGAAATTAAAAACTGTTTTTGCCATTTAATCTAAGTACACATTATATTTTATAAGTGCTGGTTCCTCATTCCATCCAAAAACGTGTCTCAATGTCAGAAGAACTTGAGAAACACTAGCCTTGGCAATACAGATGGATTCTTCAGTAGAGGTTAGGGTGGGTAGGAGTCCAACTCTGTCCATAAGAGGAAATCTCTTTAATGGCTCTTTCACTTTAAGAGGGTTATTTAATAAGATTGTTACATCTGAAGCAATAAGACTGCCATTAAGAATAAGCAGTGTATCCATAGGTTTCCTGGCTCTTGTTTCTACCTAAAAGAACATGTAATAATGAAGAATAAAAAGGCACCTGAGCTATGAATGTAGATATTAAAAAGCTAGGATAGAAATGCTCATATTCTTACTCAAGGGAGAGACTTTCTCAGAGGTTTTGCCATTTGCTTTATAATTCTATTAGTCTTAGTTACCTGGTTTCTCTGTCCTTAGGAGAGAAGTAATGGAAAGAAATGAGGTATTGCAAGTTGAGACCCCAAGGGTGTCAAGCGGTGACCTTGCTGGGAAAGACAGAATAAATACAAAATAGAATCACAAGTTCAAAAAGCACAGAATTGTGAGGCTGTTTAGTTCAGGGACATATGGCAATGTGTTACTACAACCCTCTTTATAAACTCTACACAGTTTACCAGTAATCATCATGATGACCTTGGGTTATCCAAAGTGATAAATATCTTTTAAAAGTTTCCAAAGATAAACTTTTTTTCCTCCAAAATCCTTTCTCACAACATTATACCAAAATGATGGCTATAAGGTTCATGACAGAGGAGCTTAATGTAGTAAATCCTCAATGATATTAGATATTATTCTCTATTACTATAACTATGGTCATGACTATTTTTGCTTTTTCCTGGTTTGTCCCAGCCAGACTGGATAGTTCTCAGTCCTAACCTCATCCGTTCTATACCAGCATATCCTGATTCCATTCTTAAGCCACAATTAACCCAGGAGTTTAATAGTAGTGTGGGGTTCATAATGCCCCAGATAAGCACACATACTCCTATTTTTCTAAATAAAAGTCTTTCAGGAAGATTACTCTGGATATGGGGCCAAGCCACATCAACTTTGAGCACCTTGTGCATCCTCGTTACTGAAGCTGCTTGGTGATTGAACTCTTACTTTTCTAGGTATGTCAAAGCTCCATGTGTGGACATACAATTCAAGAAATAAGTGTGCAAGGGACAATAGGTTGCTATGGAAGCTGATATTACAATACCCAAAGTCATCTAGCTCTAGACACTGATGCATTAATAAGATGTTTTATCAGTTAGTATGCCCTGGGAGTGTATGTGAATTCAAGGCTATGTTCTTCTCTTAATACTTAACATAAGAATCTCATCTTCAGGTAGTTTGGACATCTACATGTGAGATAAAATGAAGATGGATATTTTCATTATGCATCTTCTTTTTTTTTTTTTTAAAGGAAAGCAGATATTGCAAACGTATCACTTTATTGTTCTTGTTATATATCCTGTGGGTTTAAGAATAACGGCTCCATTAGAGTTTTATGTATCTCCTGAACCAGGGAATGGTCAATTATTGGCAACAATCACATTCCCCACACCTACCTAATGGCTGGTGGCCCACGCTGTAAATTAAATAGGAAACACAGAGCAAGCAGAAAATGTGGACCCCTGCTTTGGCTAATTTAAAAGGTGTTTCATAACATTAACCCTGCATGGAAAAATCCCTGCCAATTGCCAGGGTACTATAGAAATATGTGTAGAGTATGGATTTCAGTTTTGGGTGCTACATTGTGAGACCATCATTAACTATCTGGATGGTGACCAGGATAATGAAGGAAGTGGAAATCATACTGGATGATTGAATAAATGGTTGAAGCAAATAGGATGGTTTTCCTAGGAGAGGGGGACATTTGGAGAAGACTTAATAGCTATCTTTGAGTATTTGAAGGCCTGTGGGAAGGAGTTGACATATTCTGTTTTAAGAGGTCATAATAAGAGCCATGGTTAGAAATTACTGGTGTTCAGGCTCAACATAGAAAAGGAGCTTTAAAATAATCAGAGCTCTCTGACAAAGGAATGATCTACTCTTCAAAGAATTAGATGTTCCTTCTTTAAAAATGTTCAAGCCAGCCCTGATGAATGTGGTTTATAAATGGATTCACTGCATAGCAGGGTGAGTTGGACTAGATAATATCTTCAATGTCTTTGATCTCAGGATTCATCTGTTCTCCCAAGTCACTGATGTCTTGGTTTTGCATCATATCCTTCAATGGGAGGTGTTTTGAGCAAAGAAATGGAGAGAAATGGACACTAATACTTTCTTCATTCACTAGCCATGACTGTGTGGCTGGCATGCATAAGCACCTGTGCTTGGGAGAACTGCATGCAGACCCTGAAGACTTGTTTTTATAGGTTTGTTCTATACCAGGATACTGGAAGTTTGCTTTTTGTGCATTGTCTAATGAAAGAGAGATCAATGAAAGAATGAATGAGGATGACACCAAACAGTTTCTTGGAGTTGTTCAGTAATTTAAACTAAGCAGTAAATTTAGACAGTCTCTTCTCAGGTTTTAGAAGAGATGATATACATTGAGAGTTACTAGAAGAAATATGTTGGACAGATGGTAGCTTAAATGAAACCAAGAGCAGCCCCATATCCTCACTACTCATTTTGAATGGAAGGGAAAGGAAGCAAGAAGTAGGTTGATACCTTGTATGTTTGGTCATTCTGTTGGCAGAAGTAGTGAGGAAAAAAAAAAAAAACTGACTTTGCTCTGTCCATTCCTTTTAACTGACTACATAGCCCAGGAAGCCATAGATACCACATGGGGATGACATGTTGAAAGTGTTCTTGGTCCCTGTCAAGAAGAAGGAAGTGTGGCAAAGAAAACTTTTATAGTGTGTGTTATTTGAACCTAGGCTGCATTTCTGACCCCAGTGAGGTATTCTTTCTCCCTCAGAACTGCCAGACTCTGTCTTTGTGGGTTGACTATAGGCAGCTTGTTGTAGTTGTCCAAACCAAAGTCAGCTTATGTCAATCCATCTCATTTTCAGCTTTGTGTAAAGCTATTCCCTTTATTATTTTTGACACACATTCTTAGATTAGATCCATATGTTTATTAATTCCAAGAGAAATCCATTGGAAATCAGATCTGGGCAATTTATGACTCCTCAAACCCTGGAAAGATTATGGAAATCTTTTAATAATAAAATACAATATGCAGTTATTCTAAAAATTTTTGCTCACTTATCTTCATAATCATAAATTATTTCATACCTAATTACAAATAGGCAGACTGAATAATTGTCTTCAATGAGGGATGTTTGACACTGAGAAAATACAGCCTTATTTTATAAACCTTTTAATGTTCAGACTATAAATATGTCACCACTAAGGAGTACTGCATCTTTAAGTGTATTAAAGTCACTCTTGTGTAACCAAACATAATGGGATTTTTAAATGAATTATAACTAAAGTAGTTAACAAACAACTTTTTAAACTTTCAACATGTGTACAGCTATTTAAAATTGTCCTTTTCATATTAAATGTCCCAGCATATATTCTACTCATAGCATTTGGCAAAAAAAGTTATATTGGTAGAAGCTTTTCCAAGATATAGATTTAATAGAAAAAATAATTTGATAGGAAATTTGATACATGTTCTCCCCTTGTATGCACAGGGAATCACATCAATGAGGTCTTGGAGTGTTGTTTGTGTTTGGGAAGGTTTTGGAGCAAGAGCAGCGCACGTGAATTTAATTTAGCAAGAAGATTGTCCATGTGTGCTCTCCTGCCTGGGACGTAGAGTACCGAAACTATAAAAACATGAACTCTTTCCTTCTGTTTGAGATCTCAATTCACACCATGGATGGGATGGCCAGCCCTTGGAAAGTAAGAGTTTACATATTTATCTAGTTTTCATTTATGTCCTGTGTATCTTATTTCATAATTCTTGTGACAGATTGGAATGACTGGTTTATATAAGTCCTTGGTTGCTATTGAGATTGGTTTCTAAATTCCAAGACAGAAAGATTTTTATCTATTTAAGTCACCACTGCATCCTAGGAAATAGTAGGATTTCAAGGATTTTTTTTTAATTTTTTTGAATGAGAGAAAGAATAAGCATTTGTTGAAGTCTTGCTTCTTGG
The DNA here is from genome assembly GCF_010015895.1 of Lontra canadensis. Classification (NCBI taxonomy): domain Eukaryota; kingdom Metazoa; phylum Chordata; class Mammalia; order Carnivora; family Mustelidae; genus Lontra; species Lontra canadensis. The sequence continues at coordinate 7,943,533 of NW_022631058.1, read as the reverse complement.
AGTTTGGAAGTATAAGGACAAGCAAAAAGTCTTTGCTTTTGAAAAACCTACTCTTTAGAAGAAAGAATGGTTCTAACAACTCATAAATCTGGAGAGCTTAAAAGAGAATTGCTGTTAATCAAAGCATCATTTTCTGTTGCTTTGGTGTTTAACAGGCAGTGATGTGACTTAGTATAAGAGAAACAGAGGGTCTGCGGACAGTGCTGTTGGCCTGGTATCCCCAGAGGTTTGATAAATAGTACTAGGACCTGATTCAAGCATGGACAGAAAGACCCTATTTATGGGAAACCACTGTGCTGGAAAATTCTTTTGATAATGGAACAAGGACACTGCCTCTATCTGGCAATAGACATCATAGTCACCATTTCCATCAAAACTTGTTGAGGTGGCACAGTTTTTGTGAGTGGCATGAGGGACAGTACAAATGACCCTACTGTGGAATCTCTCTGTAGTATCTGAGCCCTAGTCTCAGAACAGGAAGTTTTCTATCAGATTCACTGTAACACCAGTCACTAAGGTACCTGGTATGTGTCCTTCTAGGTTTAATATATTCCAAACCCAGACTGGAGACTGGTTATAATCTATGTGGATTCAGACAAGAACAAATTGTTGAATGTGGGCAGTCTACAGGTCTCAGCTGTGATTCCCATGAGCTAATGAGAGCTCAAGTCTAAACAAAATGAGCCAGTACTATGTCCTTAAGCACCATTCTGCTACAACAATGAGACATAATCTGCTACATGAAGCAAAACCTTTGTCACTAGGAACTTGGTACAACAATTTGGATGGGGAAAAAAAAATGGCTCCTTTTCTGCACCTTCTCTCATGATTCTCTAAATTCAGAGTATAAGCATGGGTAGCTTCATCTACAAGGTGGTTGGTGATAACAAAACTCTCAGCCAAGGGAGGAAATTCTGACTGAAATAAAGCAGAGGGACTTAAGTTTTCTCCTCCTTCCTCTACCCCTTGTAGTTAAATAAAAGCCTAGAGCCAGATATTTCTTACTGGCCAATAGTGTCTCGTTCTCATCATTACCACCAGGAAATATGAAGCTGAGATGGACTGAGACTCATGCTTTTCACTTCATCTTTCTGATACTACTTTTAGAAGTGTGGTTTGCTGAGAATAAAACATATTCTTTGGCTCCAGTGGTGGTGGGAAAGAGTGCTCCATTCCCGCCATCTGGCATCCTAGGTTGACATGGATTAAAGAAAGTTCTATAGCAGAGCAGAGCTAAACAAGCAGGGACGGTGGTGCTAGACAGCATGGTCTTCTGCTGCTGTATTTCAAAGAAGGGTTCCATAGAGACATTTCTTTATTTAAGGGAGTTTTGCTAAAAAATGTGCACTTTCCTTTTTCCTCCCATCAACTTTGTCCTCTTATCTCACCCATTCATTCCCAATAAAGTTGATTGCTGCCGCTATGGTTCAGAAAAAGCTAGCGACCTCTGTAGACTTCTCCTCTTGCCTTATTTATGATAGCAAGAGCCCAAACAGACAGAAGCTGTCAGACTTATCAGTGAAAAGTAAAAAAGAGTTTATTTTAAGCTATGAAGAATGCAAAAGTCTTTAATTTTTTTTAAATTTAAGCACTGAGTATTTATTTTCCTTCTTCCCAAACTCAATGGGTAAGAAGTGATGTGAATGGAATTCAGTGGGTTAGTAGGGGTGAGCACAGTGGAAGAATAAGTCGTACCAGCTATTGTCATTTTTGTATGTTTGTGCGCACAAACCCACTCAGAAAAAGAAGCATATAAACTGTGACCGCAAAGGCTTCCATAATAATTCTGAACCCACAGATAATCACAAAAGGCTCCTATTGGCTTGCATATTTGACTTAAAGTTGATGACTTATATTTTTTCCCAATGCACCGTACATTGAAGTTTTAACAAGAAAAAGTCTGGCAAAGAGGTACAGTTAGGTTCCATGGAAGGCTTCCGTTGTTCTATGGGATCCTTGGCACAAAGGACATTACGTGTGTCTTCTCTTCCCCCAAGTACCTGGTGTGAAGGGTAGGTTACTTTATTCTTCTCTACCAAATCCTTATCCCTATGAAATGGGAATCTCTGGGGCATAGTGATGAACATTGAGTCAGTCAAACAAACTTCTTTTATGTCTGACAGTGTAGTATCCGAGTCAGGAGCATGGAGTCTAAATCCAGAGTTCTGGCTTCACATCCTGGCTTTGTCACTTACTAGCAGCCAGCCCGGAGCTCCTGTAAGGTGGGGGATAATGATAGAGGGTACCTGGAACAAAGTAAGTACCTTATGACTAATTGTCATTGATGTTATTGATATTCTTATCGTTCACTAGTTCATGCATTTCTTTTTTTTTTAAGTTTTTCTTTATTTATTTGAGAGATAGTAAGAAAGAACATGAGAGGGGAGAAGGTCAGAGGGAGAAGCAGACTCCCCATGGATCTGGGAGCCCTACGCAGGGCTCGATCCTGGGACTCTAGGATCATGATCTGAGCTGAAGGCAGTGGCTTAGCCAATTGAGGAGCTCCTCAATTGGCTGAGGGGCCAATTGGACCCCCTAGTTCATGCATTTCTAAATTCAGTAAATATTCACTGAGTGCCAGCTACAGGCAAGACCCTATGCTAAGATTTAATCTCTACTAGTAAAAATAAATAGAGCTTCTCTTTCGTGGAGATTCCCATCTGGTATGAAGGGGCCAATGTATAGGAAAGCATATTTTAATGATAATTTCAGATTGTTGTAAGTGTTAATGATAAATTATAGGTGTGATGGGAAGGAGATGAGACAGGGTAACTTTGGAATGTAAGTAGTAGGCATTTTTTTTGAATCAGGGGGCAGCTTAGGCCCTTTCCAAGGCCTGAGTCCTGTTTTAATATGCGGTTGTGTACTCTTCTTCTCAGAGGGGTTCCCCTGAGTTGTACAAGCCTCCATAAAACCTGGATATGCCTCTGATGAGCAGTGATAAATGACAGACCACCTTACTATAGATTAAGAAGTGCTGATCCATGTCCAGACCCAGGGGCAGTATCTTCCAGGTAGAAGGGGCCACATGAGCAAAGCTCTATAAATGACTCTACAGGCTTGAGAGACATTAGAAAGGCCAGTAGGGTCAGGGTGTGGTGAGATAAGGTCAGAGAATGGACAGGGGCCAGATCCAATAGAGAGTTGTCAACCAATTTGACAAACTTAGAGTTCACTTAGGTTGGTGCTATGAGTTGAACTGGATCATCTCCAACTCAAAAGAAAAACGATATGTGGAAGTCCCAACCCCCCAGGACCTCAGAATGTGACCTTATTTGGAAACAGAGTTTTTCAGCTATCATCGAGTCAACATGAGGATATTAGGGTAGGCTCTAAACCAAAATGACTTGTGTCCTTATAAAAGGGGAAATTTGGACACAGAGACAGGCATGCACAGATGGAGGGTGAGTGAAGTCCCAGTGAGGACAGCGCACAAAGACAGAGGGTTGGAGAGATGTACCCACGTGCCAAGAAATGCCAACAATTGTCAGCAAATCTCCAGCAGCTAGAAGAGAGAATGAAGGATTCCCTACATGTTTCAGAGGGAGCAGGACCCTGTCGACACCTTGACTTCAGACTTCTAGCCTCCAGAACTGTGAGACAATACATTTCTGTCATTTTAAGGCACCTAATTTGGGGTGCTTTTTTCCTGTAGTTATAGGAAAAAAATGTAGATGGAAAGGTATTGAGAATTTTAAGCCAGTGAGTGACAATTTATTTTATACATAAATATATGATATATACACACACACACACACACATATATATACATATACATGTACAAATAAATAAATAAATACTTATACATGTACAAATAAATAAATAAAATCTTTATACACACACACATACATGTACATGTATATGTGTGTGTGTGTGTGTGTGTGTGTGTGTGTGTATAAAGATTTTATTTATTTATTTGAAAAAGACAGAGAGAGAGGGAGAGCGCACAAGCAGGGGGAGCAGCAGGCAGAGGGAGAAGCGGATTCTCCACTGAGCAAGGAGCCCAATATGGGACTCGATCCTAGGACCCCCGGATCATGACCTGAGCTGAAGGCAGATGCTTAACTGACTGAGCCACCCAGGCGCCCCATCACAATTTATATATTTATGATACACATATATATATTATAAATATATTATAATATATTTATATTTATAAGATACCTTTGTAAAGAGTACATTGAACGTGAGCAGAAGGAGGGAGGCTAGACTGCAACTTTTAGAGAGCCAGGTCTTAGATGATGTACATAGGGACTGTGGGGATAGATAGAAGTAGATGGATCCTAGATTAACTTTGTCAGTGGACCCATGGTATTTGGTAGTGGGTTGGATATGTGGAGCAGAGAAGGGAAGAGCCCAAGGATGACAGAGTCCCCGAGTCCCTCTCTGTCTTACCTATAATGTGCTGTGTCTTTTTGCTGAGAAATATTCATAGTGTCTCTGAAATCCTTGCTCACCAATTTCATGGCATCATTTTACTTAACAATCTCTCTTGTTTATTAACTTTAATAGTGTTGTATTTAGTTACCGTGTTATGAGGGTAGCTATTATGCCAGATGGTTCCACAAATAATTATCTTCATTCTTCCATGAGTGCTCTATTTGTTTTTGCTGATTATTAGTGCGTTTTTGAATCCATTAAAGCCCTAAAGCTCTACCAATAGGCACCTAAATAAAGCCCCATAATCCTGAAGAAGAAGAATTTAGTATGTGGTAGTTGAGCTACTAAAATCTCCCCAGCTACACTACTGTTTCAGTCATTGAGAGTTTAACGGAGGAGAAAATCAGAATGTATTGATTTCATCTTATGTCCCTTGGAGGAGGCATTCCAAGTTGTTTTTATGATGTTTTGAAACACACGTGACAGTGCCTCTTAAAGTATTTGAGGAAGCCCAAATATGCTGGGTGAGCCCATGACCAGCTTTCCCCTGAGGTCTGGCTCTATGTTGATGTAAAGCCCTTTATTAGAGCCTGGAGGCATGAGAGATAGGACAGATTTTCTCTGCTGGGAAGTATCCTCAGACCACAGACTACAGGTTAGATTAGAATATCATATTCTCCATGCTGACTCCAAGGACTGCACCCTAACTCTGTTGAAACCTGTGTCCATTTGCTCATAACTCTGCTGCCAGACACCTCTTCCTTTCTTCTCCCCTTCTTTCCTCCCACAATCCTTGCTTTTCTCTTTCCTCTCTCTCTTTTAACTTAGATCAGGAGGGCATGTTTTGGGAGTCATGGGTAGTAAAGATAGCAGAACCTTGCCCAAACTGTCATCTTCTAATGATGAGCGTGTGTCAAATGGTCATAAGTCAAACTGAGTAGGTGTTTGGAGGCAAAGACACATTGTTGGAATGGTGCACAGCTAGATGGGTGGGAGTGCCTGGATGGTGGGCGTAGCTGGGTTTTACTTCTGACTTTTTTTGTTTTAAGATTTTATTTATTTATTTGACAGATGGAGATCACAAGTAGGCAGAGAGGCAAGCAGAAAGAGAGGGGGGGAAGCAGACTCCCTGCTGAGCAGAGAGCCTGATACGGGGCTCGATCCCAGGACCCTGAGATCATGACCTGAGCCAAAGGCAGAGGCTTAACCCACTGAGCCACCCAGGCGCCCCTTACTTCTGACTTTGACAACCTCTCTGATCTTTAGATTCTTTATCCTTGATGCATGTGGATAATGATCCACATAGTGAAGGTCAGATGAAATAATGTACGTGAAAGGACGTTATGAGCTCTAAAGTGCTAGATATATGTGAGGGAGGAATGTCTAAAATAAAATAAGGGAGAGCTCTATGTCCTGACCTGGAAAGAATTGCAGGACTTATTGTTAAGTAAAGTAAAACAAAACAGTCTGGACGGTGTGATGCACATTTATGCAAATTTGTATACAGTCAAAAGAAACCGTAAAAAAAATGTGTGTTTGTGTTCACAGATGATTGTCAGTGTATGGAGAAATGATGGGATGTGTGGGGATGGCCACACAGTGGACAAAGTTCTCTGTGGGGAAGGAACAGGCTGGAGGGGCTGAGGGGAGATTTCCACACTTTGTACCCCCATATTGTAAAACAAGAATGTTTTCTGTGTAACTATATCTACTGTAGCAATATAGTTGTACAATATTACTTGTATTAGTGATGTAGTACTTCCGTAGAAATACAATAAGACCAAATAAAGCCTTTTTAAGTTAAAAAAATACTGTTAAGAAACTATGGTTAGCAGCAGAGTTCATCACACTAAAACTCCTCCTTTGCTGTTTATCTGAGTCACATTTTTCATTCATCTTCTCAGCCAGCCATAAACACTTCAGTACTTTTAAGTTATACACTGTGCTAGGCACTGGGCCTCCCCCAAATGTAATAAAATGTCCTCCCTGTAGTTGGCATTATTTACAATGTTTAAGTTCTGGGGAGGTCCTGGCTTATAAGGGAAACAACGGTAAGATTGTAGGATCCCCAATAGGATGAAGATAGAATTATATTTAAAGACAAGGAATTCTGGCCGACTTCCTACTCAGTATTCATTTCAACCCAGATACAAAGAAGATCTCAATTTTGTTCAGGCAGTAATGTGCCCAGCATCAGGAGGTAGATCATGACTGGTCTAAGTTTACATGAGATCCTGTTGTTTCTTGCACCCCGTCTAGCTGGGAGTGTCCGTGTGACCTGGGCTACTCAGGTAATTCCTAGAGAAGCTTTTGCTTTCCTAACCCAAGGAACAGAGCTGGCTCCTCTCCTTCTCCCTCTTCCTGCTGGGTTGTCAATACAAAGGTTGGAGCTGTAGCAACTATCTTGCTGTCTTAAAAGAAAGATCCAGAGGACAACACAAGTGTGGGCTTTAACCCCATTGAACCACTAAATCAGTGTTATCAACATTCTATCTTCAAACTCCTTGTCCTGTGAGAAAGTAAACCATTTAAGAAGCACTGTCCGCTAATTGCAACTAAATGCATTCCTAACCAATACAGGAATGCATAAAAATATCACACTCGGGTATGATAAAAAAAAAATAGTAATTGCACAGTACATTTAAACCCAACTTTATATAAGCAATCCCCCAATGAATCTGGTAAACTTTTGTAGAATACTAATGTGAAACCTAAGTTTGGACTATGTCTCTGACAGGAAGTTGGGAGCCAGAGGGACATAATGCTCAGATCTAGCTATTGGTGCTAGGATAAATTCTGGTTGTACATGCATGGAACCATGTGGAAGAATGAGGCTGTGGTCAGGAACCCAGAGGGGCTGTCTCCTGTGGTTGTACTTAGTATGATTGCTAAATATTTTCCATTCTCCTATTTACAGGTAGGGTTGCCAGATTTAAAACATAAAAGTATAGGATGCACAGTTCAGTTTGAATTTCAGATAATATGACAAGTAATTTGGGGTAGAAATATGTCCAATGACATATTTGGGATTTGCATTCATGAGAAGACACACAAATATGTCAAATTAAGTGAGCGAATGAGCTTGAAATAGGACCTTTGGTCTCCAAAAGTAGGTTATCCTGCTTGTCAATTAGTTTTTCCAGAAGCGTTTGTTCCCTTCTCTATGTATGTATGCTGTTGACTTTTTTCATCATCTGTGCTTTCTCTGTATGTATTTAAAGATAAAAAAAAAAAGTGAGTCACGGCATATTAGACCCACTGTGGATTCTCTGGCGTGTTTTCTTTGATTTTCTCTGGAAACCTGGGTAGGGGCTAGAAGCAGAGCGAGGGGAAGGCCGCAGCCACCACAGGAGGGATGGGCAGAGATGGGACTGGCTTGGCCCCGTACTTCAAACCAGACCCAGGCAGGATGTCACGGCTCCCGTGCAGAGCAGCTGGCAGCACGTACTGAGAATTGAACGCTACTGTAGTTATCAGACGAGTCACCCATCAGCACAGTGCCTGATGCTGTTTGGCTCCCCAGACCCTCGCCCATAAATCTCCACCTAAATTAGAACGAGAAGAGATATTCAGCTTCAGATTTCTGCCAGGCTTTCATTAATCCTCTAGACACTGGCGGGATCTGTCTCACATTCTCCTTTTCTTTGCCAGCGAAATGACACTTAACGAAGAAGATACCTCAGAACACGCTGGTACATCCCTGACAAACTTTCATAAATATACCCAGCTGTTTCTCCAATCTCGGCTCTGTGTAGCCTCCAAATCGCTGATTAATTTGCACACAGCTGCTACAGATTCTAGGGAGACAAGCTCCTGAAAACATTCAGCGGTGCTGGGATGAAGCCTCTAATTTCCTTAAGTGAAAAGTTTCTAAAGCTGTTTAAATTGTCTGAGGAGGCTGCCGAGGCAGGACTCCTGGGCTCCCTCCTGGCTTGTCTGACAGCCTCACGGTTGTGCAGAAATATCCACTTAACTGTTGAGTGCGTGTGTTGCCGATAGCTCAGAGCCGCCAAGCCTCTGCTTAGCATCTTTTCTTGAAGGATTATTGGGCATCTATGTCCCCCCAGGCACCGAAGGAGACAGGGCATTTTTGCCGATGGGACCCTGACCTTTACCATTGAACAGACCCAGATGTAAACCCTACTTCTCTTGTTAACTCAGGCCTTGGGCCATGTCCTTATCCATAAGAACTGAGTCTATATCAAAGGGCCCCTGGGAATAGATAATGCATTCAGCAGGAACAATTTGAAGTGTTTTACCTAGCCTTTCTCCTATCTGCTGCCTTAGGGAAATTTTGGGCTCTCTTGGCTGCTTTGTTTGTGCAAGTGGGGATAATGGGTAGAGAAGGCAGTTTGGAAAGGTCTAGAAGACCATCTGCAATGACACTGGTAAAGCCAGAGATACAGTCCTGGAAGTGACTTGTAATTGTAGCCAGAGGAGAGAAGAGGCAGGGTGCCAGACAGACTGATGTCTGAGAACGCTTTTGGAAACTGGGAGAATAGAGGGCTGATGAATATCTCCTATGCTCTGCTCTGTGACATATGGGGGACGAAAAGGGGAAGAAGGAGAGAAAATGTGTTGCTGTGGGTTATAAATCAGTCTTCTGGAGTTGTTCGATGCTGTTTGGATGTTGGAGCCACTGATGAGTTGTGGGCGTGGAATGCTTTATGATCATTTCCAGGCAGGGGGGGAAGAAGGGCTGGGAAGGGGAGTTGGGCAGGAGGCGGGATATCAGAAGGATAGACTAGACCAGACCTGATCAGACCAGACTAGGTGAGGGAGGCAATGAGCACTTTCCAGTCACAGAATGTCTATAAGATCTTCAACTCTATCCCGAGATGGTGGGTCATAAATAGAATCGTGTTTCTCCTCTAACCAGTCTCTTAATCTAGGGTACTTTCCCCATGAGACCCCACCAGGCCACATTCATCTCCTTTAAGATCCAACCCAGTCTCTTCCACCTCCTACATCTCTCCACCATGCTCATCTCCATGACTTCTGAAGTTCAATTTTGGACTCATAGTTTCTTCTACTGTCTTCATACTGAGACACACTGTTGGATTATTTCCTGGGCCTCACTCTTCCTTCTAATTAGATCATGAGCTCCTGGAAGGCAGTGGTTCTGTAACTCTTTTTCTTTTATCCTTGGTGCTGAGCACTGCTGAAAACAAATAATTAGCTGTGGGATTGGAACCAAGTTGGGTTTCAGTGTGTACCATGCATCATGACCACTACAATCCTATGTCTTAGAAGAATGAGATACATACAGATAAATGTAGAATTTTCCATGGAAATCATCCTGCATTATCTTTGAAAAATTTGGTAAGTCAACTTAATATAATATAAATCTATAACAGAAACTTAGAATTGTTCTATCGCTGGGCTAAGCAATGACCCTCTTCTAGAAACAGGTAAAAGAACAAACAAGTCACTGTTTGGACACACCCATGTACAAATGAGCCAAGAGGCTTAAATAAGCCAAGAGGCTTTAATTTATTAATATAGATTGTTTAGGCGATTCTGTATTTATTGAATTCTATAATCTCATGTCTCCAAAAATCCTGAAATTATACCTGGAGAAGACTGCATCTGAGTTTAGATAAGAGTTGTTGTTGCTATTTGGTTGTACAGGTTGAGGCAAGGGAACGGAGGCCCTAAGTAGCAGAAATCAAAAGCCCTCTATGTCCCAAGAGTCACAAAGGTGAGGTCTATGTTGACAGTGACCAAGAGAAAATGCAGAGGAGGAGGAATGTGGAAGAGAAAACAAACAGCTCATTTGGTAATCATCGGGGGATTTGATTTGTGTGTGCTTTTCAAGAAATGAATTCAGAGAACTTAAAAAAAAAAAAAAAGACATTCCAGTAGTGAGGTTGGTGGCCAGCAAACAATCATTTCCCTGGTTTCATGTGGATAAACTGAGGTCCAAAAACATGAAGACCATTTGAAAATAGTCAGTTAAATAACCCTGGTTCAGTCACTGAGAGAATTTGACTTGAAGAATATTTATCATGTAAAAACTTACAAGATCTGTACATGAGGGGAGGTCCTATGACAAAGGAACTATTTGCTTTACAGAAGGATTTTTCCAAAGTTTCTTTAAAAACCAAAGTGCTCAGTGTACTTGAATTTTGATTTGATTTTTAGATATTTGATTTACCCACAATTTTTCACGAACTCTGCAATTGCATAAAAACACATTGAAATGGAGGTAAAGCCAGGCCAGTTCAGTTTCAACTTGAATTAGAAGTGGCCCAAGTGTCTGAAGGGTGCTATTTCTTCCAGATCAGTTTATATTTAACTTTATTTCCTTACAAAATGGAAAAAAAATTTTTTTTTGACTTTGTGTGACTTTCCATCACAGATATATATTCTTAGGTGTGATTCAGCTTTATCTTCTATTTTCTTATCTGCCTAAGAAGATGCAGTTGTTCAAAACCAATTTACTTGGCTAATTCTTTCCTCTGTCATCTTTGTAATTATTTCCAATAGGCCTTGGCCAAACAATTCTTTCTCCATCATGTGGTTTCATCTGGGCTGAAAGTTTGTGTCCGCAGTTTGTTGCTATGGCAACAGCTGGGCTGTTACCAGCTCAATATTATGGTTTTACTGCAAGAAAATGAAAAGAAAAATGAGCAGGTTTGGAGGGGAACATTTGGCCATTTCCACATATCTGTTTTTAAGTAATTGATCTTACCTCCTCTGTCATAGTTATTTTTTTTGCATAATTCTCTCCTCTCAAGGACCTTGAGATCTGCTAAATGAGTCCTCTTATGCACATTGATAATTTAATTAATATTTATTGAGAAGGGACCATGCAGTGTGGTCTAGCATAGGCATAATGATTCATTGATTTGGGCAAACAGTCCATAAATATGTATTGAGCAACTACCCTATGCTGAGTAAGGTTTTAGGAGCTGGACCCAGCAGTGAGTATATCAGACAATGGCATGGCTATCCTAGAGCCTACATTCTCTTAGAAGAGACAGGAATTGAACAAGTAAAGGCATACATGAGGTGCATTCAGATGATTACATGTGGCGTGAAGAAGATAAAATAGCCTCGTATGACAGAAGGATGGGGGAGCAGAGCAGGGGGCTCTCAAGGGAAGTCCGAGACTTGACATTGGAGCTGACATCTGAATGATGAGGAGTGGAACATGTGAACATAGTGGGAGAAGGCTTTCCAGGCTGAGGGAACAGCAAGTGCATGAAATTGCTTAAAATGTTTTAAAGGAGAAAAATGCCCAAAGAGTCTGGAGCATGGTTAGCAAGGGAACAGAGAGCAGGAGGGGAGATCTCAGAGGTCATCAGGGTTCTAATGATTGGTGGTGATAGGTAGGAGGGTCAACTTCACAGGTGAACGACCCATACAGTCAGTCAGTCACTCAAGACCTCGTGATCTGACTTAATGCTATGCTGTTTCTGTGTTGAAGTTTGTAATGATTTTACCTTCGAACTTGTGTTTCTTAGGTGAAGTCTAGTGAGACAATGGATCACGTCTGTGAGGAGACATGGTATGTGTCTTTCTGCTGTTCCTTACCAGCCACTTGAATATAGCCTTTGTGATGACCCATAAACACAGAATTCCAGCAGACCCCCCATGTGTGGAAGTTCAGCAAGGCTCCAAGTGAGTGCAAGTTAATTGTATTACATCAACGACTCAGTAAGTGGGGCACCAACAGCCCAGAGTGACCATGTGCTCTGAACTAGAATTCTCCTGGAACATGGAAGGCAGGCAACAGCATTCTAGGAAGCACTAAGGATCAAAGAAGCATATCCTATCCTTTCTCACTCATGTTTCTTCCCCGTACTGCCCAATGACTGCCATTGAAAGTCATGACACCAGAGGAAGAGGAAAGATAGAGCAACTCATTTTCATTTTAGTCCTTCCTTACTCATTCACCAATAAGCCAAAGGTAGACAGTATTGGTGTAACATGCAGTATCTAGAAGTGAAGTAAAAACAGTTAAATTAGTTTTGTGCAGAATTTCCACTCTTCTGGTAAGAAAGGAATGCATATACATGTACGAGGTACTAATTACAGATTGTATAATACCTGTGATTTCACATGCTAATTACATGCACTTACATATGTCTGTAATACTGACATTGCATAATGTAAAGGTGAGCATTAAAATTCATGCCCAATAATTTAAAATTTTCATGTTCCTTTACTGAGAATGACATTAAGTAACAAATTAAGAAAAAAAATCATGACACATTGAGAAATTGTGGAAGAAAGGAAAAAAGCCTTATATATTAGTGCATTGAACAACACACTTTTCTTCCTGCTTTTTTGAACAGGGGGTGTCTTAGTTTATCCAGGCTGCTCTAACAGAATACCATGGACTGAGTGGCTTATAAACAACATAAATTTATTGCCCACAGTTTTGGAGGCTGGGAAATTTGGTATCTGGGGAGGGCCCTCTTCCTGGTTCATGGATGATGTCTCCTTGTTTTGTCCTCACATGATGGAAGGGACGAGAGACCTCTCTAGGGCAGAGCCTTCTCACCTCCAAAAGCCCCACCTCCTAATACCATCCCCTTTGGGTTAGGATTTCAACATACGAATTCTGTCAGTACCTAACAGGGGGCCCTTCATTTTCATTTTTCTCTTCATTTTCACTTTTCATTTCAGTTTTCATTCCACAAATTAAGTGGCCATCCCTGGTAATAACATAAGTCACATAACATAACAACAGACATTATTACCTATTGGAACTTGGGGAAATTACTTAGCATTTCCAAGCCTTGATTTTCTCCCCTTTGCCATACAGATAAGAATACCCCATAAGTGGGCTTGTGATGAAGTTCATTTATGAGATGCCATGCATCCGTCACTGGGCAATCTTTTGTTTTCGACAGGCATTCAATGAGCAGTAATGACGGGCTCATAAACAGACCCTATAGGATAAGATATGAGGTTCCCTGTGGATATGAATTATCTTAGCATGAGAGGGGTAAGAAAGGCCTTCTCAGTGTAACAATTTCTACATCTCCATAGAGAAATTCTTGTTTTAAAGGAATTTGAGAGGGAGCACACCGCTAATATATCCCATAATACCTTGGCTTCAGGAAAGCATTTGACAAATTATTTTATGTTCTTTTGTGGAGAAGAAACATAGGCTAGGTGGTAAATCTGATAGATTTGTGTCAGTTCAGTAACTTTACTAGGAGAGTTTGATTAATGGATTATGCTAGCCTGGAGAGTGGATTCCAGCGATAGCTGGAGAACTTTGTTGTTGGTTCTGTCCTGTTTAATATTTAATTCATGGTTTCATGGAGGACACATCAAACATGATTATGGAATATGTGACTGATGCAATGTTAGAAGAAAGAGATAAAGCTTTTGTGACTAATGCACAATTCAAACATATTTTCATAGACTGGCATCATGAACCAAATATACGAGGGTGGAATTTAACATGGTTTAAGTTAGTTAAAAGTAAGATCAGGATAGACAATCCTAGGCTTACAAGAATATAAGCTGCGACAAAGGGCTAGAGGTCAGACTGTCTGTGAGTTATTCGTTAAAACATGTATTTTGGCTCAACAGCTAAAGTGCCAGTCAACATTCTGGTTGCTATGAGGAATATATGAAGGTGTTAGAAATAGGGAGTATAATAGTGAACATGGCAGTTACAACACAACTCGGCCATGGAAGTGATTGGGGAGGGCAGGCAATGTGGACGACAACCAAACATGAATGTCATTCACTATTTTATTTGACTCGCATGATCATAGACTTATTATATAGTCTCATTAAATATGGGGACCAAATGGGAGTATTCAGAAAGAATATTGCAAGATGCAACCAGAGGAGGGTACTATGAACAATAAACATTTTAAAACTCTGTCACTTGAGGAATGAATGGCTGATTGAGGGTTTCCTATTGTGATTACTACTGTAATCGATGATACCTTATTATAGAAAGTGAAACCAAATAAAAAAGAATCTCTGAGTCAGCTAATTTTGCATATTTAGCCGGGAAAAAGCAGCTGGGAAATGCTCAATTGCGATCTTTAAATATTTAACAGACTTTTATGTGGAAAATAAAATTACACTTTCTCTGCGTTGAATCTTATTTAGAATTAAGACAAATGAGTGGACATTGTAGGAAGATGGATTTTGACTCAATGTACGGAGAGCCTTTCTGCTGAGAGCTGATCTTTCCATAAATGGGATTGTCCTTTTTGGGCCTGAATGACCATTTTTCAGGCATGCTGCTCAATTAAAGATTGAACCATACAGTTTCTGTGGTTGTTTCCTACAGTAAGATTCCATCATGTTGTTACGGAATTTAATGCAATTCAACAACCATTTTGGCCCCTCTTATGTGGTGTCTACTTCTCTAGGCAATCCAGAAGTTATGCAAACACTCAAAAAACATTCTGCCTTCACCAGATGTACTTTTGTCTACATGACTGACCAAGAATATTTAACCAAGAGAACTATCCTGAAGACATACAGCTTGAGTTAAAATTTGAATGAAGCAAGGATTTTAGTTCTCAGAAATGATTGGGAAAAATTACAAAATACAGAAATGTTGAGGTATAACAGTAGATACTTAACTCTACCAAAGATGGAGGTAGGTCATGAGTTGTCTACCACAAAATGATCTGTCAGTAAAGTTAAAAAAAAAAAAAGTCTTTAAAACATGTATTTCCTCATGCCATGAAGGGTACATTGAGGGGATGCAAAGGGTCAGGAACTGTGAAGATGGCTTGAGGACGTTGTTTTCCAGATGTTCCCAATGCTTATACCACATCCTCACCCCTGTCTGCATGGTTCCTTGCACCAGGTCACCATTCTTGGCACCACATGACCCTGGCCACCACATCCCACACCACATCCCAGCCATGGCCAATGGGAATGAGGACAAGTACAATAGGGAGGCCAATGTAGTCTAGATGTGGGTTGGTGTGAGAGCTGCAGTCAGTGCAGGAAATGAGCTACTGGACCCAACATGTGTTTTCTCTTTGCAAGTGTGAATATGAAACATGCAAAAGAGCCAGCCCAGCAGGGTATGGCAGAAACCAGGACATGTACAGAGGAACAGCAGAGAACAGATTCCATGAGGGGGCAGAAGCAATGGCATGAAGATATCTAGAACAGAGAGCCCATGAATCAAAGCAGGAACAGCTGAGGTGGAGTCAGCATGAGGTCATGTGTATGCTGTGAGAGCACTAGATGCCCAAACAATGGGTGCCAGGAACACAGAAAGCAACATACCAATACAAGAGTGTACCTAAATGTCAACTTCTGTGCTAGATATGAAAACTCTTGTTGGAAAAATCAGAGACGGAAAGATCATGGTGGTCTTGGGAATGAGGGAAGAGGTGAGAAGCAAGGTGGATAGAAGTTGAATTGCCAAGAATGCTGTAGATGGAAAGTAGGAATGGGAAACCTCAGGTATGGGGATGCAAAGAGCAGCACTACTAAAAGATGATACTTGGGAAAATGGATGAAGTGTGCTAAGCGAGGGCAGAAAGGACTACTTTCCCCAAATCCATTGGCCTCTTTGAAAATGCCAAAATGGCCTCCATGGGGCACTTTCACAGGTGAACATTCTCTTCCAGAGAAGGTCAAGTTTCTGCTAGGGACAAAGCATCAACATAGAATCCCTCCTGCGTGTCCTCTCAGTCCTTAAGGTCTTTTCCGCAGTCACACTGAACTCCAAGCTTTTGCATTCACCTCTACTGTGACAGGGTGAAAGGCTTGTTCTGACGGTTTAATACTCTCTACCAGCAAAGGTGTAAATTGTGAGGGTGATCTGGGGGACTGTGGACAGCTGACCACAGGACCAGGGTAGAGAGCTTCTAATCATTTTCTATAAATAGCTGAACTCTTTCCAACTGGTAATGATTTTCTGTCTCTCTCTCAGCAAAGCCTGAACTGGAACCAAGAAGTGAATTGTTCTGAATTTTTCCACAGGTCCTCTGACTAAAAACAAAGTGGGGTCAGTCATCAGCCTGGGATGGTTAAGGAGAAGAGCATTGTTTTCTCTTGCTACTGATGGGTTGTAAATAAATTTGATTGCTAGTCTTTAACTTAGAGATTTATCGCAGCTCCAGGAGAGGTGTAGACAGAGCTCTCGATTCTCTGCTGCCTGCTGAGGGTTGGACAAAGTGGTTTCTGTGTTTTCCTGAATAGGAAATTTTAGCCGAGTGTCAACATGATGGGTCAAAATCTCAGCAAATGCACAACACTCAAAGCAAGGCCTGGTCTATTAAAATCCTATTAACTGGCTCACAAATTTCCCATTTTCACAAAAACTGCCAAGTTTGCCTGTTAGTGTATTATTCATACATGAAGAGAGTTTTCTTAGAGGAGCTCATAAATATAATTTCTGTCAGCCAGTGAGACTGAGGGTTTCCCATGAAGTGATAAACACAGTAGAATTCAGGGGGTTCAGATGTGAGGTGGAAAATGAAAGCTGAGTTAGTTTCTGTGAGTTGCCTTGTGGGAAGCAGCCAAAGAGATGAAATGGGTTACAGAATATAAAAATGTCTTCATAATCCTACTGAGAGTAGGAAAGTGGGCTCCCAAAGTCTTTGTTTCAAGAGCTGATAAGAAGCCCTTGATATACCAGGAATAAGCCAGCATTGTACCCTCTTTTCAACATGTCTAGGAGATTGGTACCATAACCCACTAGAAAAGCCCAATCTTCTGTGTTGCCCTTTTTTTTTTGCAGTGAATCTTCCAGAATATTTATGACTCAAGGTTCCCTAGTGAGTGAATCTGCATTCTTACTGAAATCACTGTCCGTTCAAGCATGTGGAGTCCGGGGAAGAATTATAGTGGAAACATGGTCACAGGAGATAAAGTGGATTTCTGTAATTGTAAACTATAATACTTTCTTGGGGGTGTTTTATCAATGGGCGTTCCAGGAGATTTATTGCTAGGCCAGTGTGATTGCCTAAAAAGGGTTGAATTTTCATCTGCTTAGAGAACAGGAGGAGGGATTGGTGACCTCAGTTCTGGTCCTAACTCCTCCTCTGGAGTGTTGTGTGAATTTAGTTAAGGAAACCACCTTTGTGCTCTGAGACTTTGGATGACATAATGACTGTACTGATATTTATAGGTCTTTAGCTGGGGGACTGCTACCCGGGTCCCTCTTGCTTCCTGCCACAAGGATGAAGGATACTAACCTGATTGATGAGCTTAGTAGATGCTCTAGTACTTGGTCTAGTACTTGGGGAGTCCTCCTGATCCCCCAAACTACTTGGAGTGTTGCTTATTGACAACTCCCTGATCTGTCCCTCCCAGGAATTGTCCCTGGCTAAAGGGTGTTGCCTTGCCCCAGGTCATGTCTCTTTTCCAGCGACTTCTGATACCAGGATACAAAAGTCCGGGCTTCTTGCCTCAATATAGGACGACTTGGAAGAGACATGCCAGTTGCAGAGCTCCTTATGGCGTCTGTAGAGGCCTCTGTCACCACTCCACTGCAATTCAACATCTGTCTCTGCCCAGTCTTGCTTTTTTACTGTCCCACCCTTAACATACCCAAGGGGTGATCCTGAAATACCTTCCAATATTCTCTCTCCTGTAAATCTCTGCTTCAGAATCTATGCTCCAGGAGGACCAAGCTGAGAGAGTGAAAGGCTCGGATATGGATTATGTCTTATTTATTTCAGAGCTGGGTCATTGTTTTTTGGTAAGTGATTTAATTTAAATTTTAACTCTTAATTAATATTGCAGGAGGCCTTGAGATATGCTTTTCCTAAGAGGTCATGGGTTTGAAAGGCTTAGCCACACTCGTATAATTTCACATACCAGCATGTAGCAAGTAGATGGGTTTTTCGGACCTGAGAATTTTCTACCACTTTAAAAATCGTACCTACCAGCTATGTGTCAGGCAGGTTTCCAGGATGAATATAGCTGCTTGTTTACTGACTGTTAAAGCGTCTTCTACAAAGCACTTATTTTTTGTTAGCTGCCTTGACTGCTACAGACCTGCTAAGAGCAGCCAGGATCCTCTCCCATCCAAGCTCTGAACACTGGAGTAGTCTCACCCCTGCTGTCTTCTGCCTCTTCCCCTCCTCCACAGGAAAGTTGAGAACTTTATGTTCTTTTGTCTCCTCTTACTGAAATAGTTCCACACAGAGACAACATGCTGTTTCCAGGGAGACCGTGAAAAGCAAAAGTTAACTCTGAGAAGAGGTGCCCTTAAGTACATGAGATGCGTCTGTTTTAGAGGAAGGAAAAATAACCCTGAGATGTTTGGGGAGTAAATAGAGATCTTTTAAAAGGCCGTAATGAATATTCAAAGGTCTTCACAGAGCTGAAATATATTTATTGAATGATTATAATCACGGAATAATATTTACCACTAGGGTGACTATTACTCATTAGTTGGGGAAAAAAAAAATCACTATCCATGTGGGTACAAGAAGTCAATTATAGATGATACATTTTCTTACCATCTCTCTTTGAATGCAGTGGAAAGTGACCCATCTCTTCCGGTTCCCATCCATCAGTATAATACCTCTTGGCATTTACTATAGGTCACTATTTTATTCTCCCTAGTTGCTTTCACTTCTTTAATGCTGCAGAATTTTTGGACTTTTTGGAAGAGAGTAAAGATAGTTATTATTATCCAGAACTCATGGGTTCCTTTATATTTAAATCAGAACAGGGGGATTGTGTGGTTCTGTCTGATATACTCCAATACCGCTTTTGAGGAAGCAGCGTGGGAGATAGATTGCTGGTACACAGATCAGCACGTGAGTGGCTCCAGAGAGGGAAGGAAGGGACAGACTAAGGTGAAATTTGAAGTGTAGGCTAATAGGAAGTGGGGAATGAAGATGGTGGAAGAAAAAAGTCTTGAAGTTATTTGTGTCAAATTCAGGCAAATGAAGAAGACAAGGCAAACTTCTCAGCTCCTCAAAAAACAGCTTTTCCTAAACAAAACAAAACAAAACAAAACAAACAAAACCAAACCCAAGAAAATTACACAACCCCCACCCAAACGTTGAATTACTTAATAGGGATAAGGGAAGCAGAAGATACAGTTTCTTGTATCTTGTGTTGGTGTGTGCATACTTAAATACTAGCTGTTGTTCATCTGGGCAACTGCCCCCAGCTTTGCAGGGAGGGCAGTGGTGTTCCAGGAAAAAGAACAGTGTGGCCAGTGACCACCAGAGAGCAGCAGAGAGCTGCTCTGAGACTGTTCTTAAACAGAGTGCTCTGTGGAGGACTTAAGCTCACCAGGGTTACTTCCCTAGACACTGAGCCACACCGGAGAGATGGACTCTGTTGTTTACAGAAGATTTTCTGATCGAGGATCAAGACTCTTTTCCCAGATTAAACACAGCTGCGTTACCAAAGAGTTTTAGTTGTAAAACTTCTCTGAGCCTCAGTGTTCCCATCAGTAAAATGGGGATAATAATAATACCTAGCTCACATAGTTGTTATGAGCAGGAAGCACAAAGATACCAGCTCTGGGCAGTCACTCCACAAATGCTGCCCATTACCAAACTAATACTTATTTTTCTATGTGCCTGGACTCTTTCAGAGAGTTTGGGATTAGGATTTCTTCAGATACGAGATCTAGGAGAGATTTTATAATCAGTCTTAGTTCTGTGTCCTTCTGAGCTCAGAGAAAGTCCCCAGTGGGCCTCTCCACCGCCCTCCAGCTGCAGGCAATCACTTCCAGAGAGCATTTCCCCAATGAGGAGACCAGCTGTGAGAGACCATATAGTTCATTATCCACAGAACTGATGTGAGAAGGAATTAAAGTCTTAAAGAACATGATATTCCTAAATGTGATATTCCCTTTTGAAAGTAGAGGAGGCTGGTTTAGAATAGCAAAATTAGAAAATCCAGTTTCATCAACTCTACATCCTCAACCATCACTTTAACTGCATATGCATACGTGTATTGGAAGTTTTAGGGTCTTGCTGTTTCCAAAACTTCGGTCCTCAAGGTTAATATCACTGCAACAAAGGAGAATTCTTCATTAGTTCTTCATTTGAGAGTTCCAGCAAAATAAGGGCTTCCTGAGCCCCTATTCTGGGGATGGTATTGTGTTCTAGCATTTGAGCCCCTATTCTGGGGATGGTATTGTACTGGGTTCTGTGGGAGATTCAGACAGTATGGAGGAAGTGGTCCAGGATCCAGCACCCTGTGTCAGTGATAATTCCAAGACACTTTCCTGTACTTGTTACTTCCTAGTGGATGTTTCTGTGCCGAAAGGTAGCTGGAAGATGTAAGTCGCCAAAGTCTTCCAAGTAGTGAGTCATAGGGTTAGGATCAAAATCACGATGCCAGAACCATCTTTCTTTTATTCACACTCTGAGGGATGTCATAAATACCACCAACTATTGACTTCCCACTACCTGTTTTCTCTTTTTCTCTGGTTAATGATGCATCCAACTCAGCTTAATGGACAAAGTTACTCACTAATCACCAGGACAGACAAATAAACTAAAATGATCTACACTGAAAGTGTAATGGGGGGAAAATAAATTAGAGTTTCGGTTGAATTAAGCTAAATATAAGTCAACTGTGGGATGCGGCAGGGAAAAGAGATAATGCAATCTGACATTACTCATGTACAGCCTCTGAAGGGGGGATGTGTTAGACCAGTGGCCCTCAATATTCTTGGAGTTACTGATGTCTCTGAAAATATGAAAGCTAAGAAACTCTCCTTAGAAATAGTCATGCACATATAAAAATTTGAAGAGCCTATTACAGAGTGAATGTTCTTATTGAATAGTCATGTACTGTCAGTATTTAATTTCATATTCAGCAGTTCCTATGCATGAGCATCGCCCATGCCCATGAAAAAGAAATCACTCCCCCATTCTTTCACCCTCCCTGAGAGTAGGTAGGTGTTTCATGCAGCACCGTTACTCTAAGTCAAGAGCCTGCCAGGCACAGCAGGAGGGAGTCATTGCTGGGATTTCATGAGTCCTTACATGACCAGCTTTGCAGATCAGGCTTAATTTACATGCAAGGTCAGCAGAGGCAAGGATAGAACCCTAGAGCCATAAACCACAGTTGTAATCAGGAGACCCAGAAAGCAGGATGTTCCATTGGAATTTAATGAGAGGCATGTGAAATGTTTAGGGGCAAATGTGTGGATGTCTGCTACTTACTCTGAAATGCATCAAAAGATAAGATGGACCCGTGGATGAATGGATGCCAAGTAAATAGACAGGTAAATAATAAACAAGTAGAGCAAAATATTAATGGCAAAATCTAAATGTGATCAATGTAAAATTTGTTTATTTTTCTGTTTGAAAATTTTCATATTAAAATTGGGAAAAAAATAAAGTAATGTGGGATTCACTCAACCAGGTTGATGGCAATAACTAACTGAATGAAAATATTATACCATTGGGGTTATTTCCAAGAAATGAAACTTAATAATCAATGCAGGTTGTCCTTGTCATTAATCTTTTTGGGACCTGTCTTGCTGTGTGCCTTCAGTTTTGTATGGCAGTCAGTCATCAGAGAATCCGGTTTCGTAGAATAACTGTTTCTCCTCACGTAGGTTGCGAGTCAGTGATGGTGGTGGTGGGAAATAGTACGTATGGAGAGCATCTGCTGTTCTAATTTCCTTGATGGGCAAATATGGTAGAAAGATCAAATGTTCATGGAAGTAAATGTGAAATGTTTCTGTTTCTTGATAGCATAAAACCACTTGTTTTTAATCAAGATAAGTAAAACCAACCAAGTCCACATTATAGTAATTTGGTCTTCCCTTCTTGTACCTTCCAGAAGTTATTTATACTATGTCCATGCTTAGCTCTCCTTTGTAAATGGACTGTTGGCTCTTTCCTATTTCTTTGTGTTTCCAGGCCGAGGTGTGTGTGATTCTGTCCTTCCTGTCCTGAAGTCTATCATCTTCATGTTTAATTTTTATTGCATGTAGTGGTAAAATATAATTCTTTTTTTATAGTAAACCAATCCCTTTTTTGGCTTTATTTCATGGTACAATTTTGACCATTTCTTTGGCCTTTTTTTTTTCTTTAGAAATAAATTTTAAATTTCTAGAAGTTACAAAATAATGGAGTTCCCAGGTACTGCATTCCCAATGTTGACAAGTTATGTAACCATTGCATAGTCCTTAGCATCAGGAAATTAACATTGTTGCAATACTCTTCACCAACCTACAGACTTTATTTTTATTTTACTGGTTTCTCCACAAATGCCCCCTTTCTAGTCCAGGGTCCAGTCCAAGATCCCACACTGCATTTAGTTGTCCTATGTTTTCTATAATCTGTGACTGTTTCTTAGTTGTTCTTTTTCATGACCTGGAGTCTTTAAAAAAGGGCAGGCGCCTTGTTTTCCAGTTTTTTTTTTTTGAGGGGGGGGTCAATTTGTATCTGACTGATGTTTCCTCATGACAACTGAGGTTGTGTATTTTGGGTAAGAACACCACGTTCCCTTCTTAGCATATAATGTCAGGGGGTACATGATGTTGCTATCTCCTAGTACTGTTGATGGCTTGGTACTAGGATCATTTGGTTATCATGGTCATGTCCACTGCTAAGTGACTAGGTTTCCCTTTGTAATTAATAAGATAACTAGGGACTATGCACAGATTTCCCTTCTTCACCATGCTTTCTACTCACTAATTTTAGCATCGTTTCTTGATTCTTATCTATAGCATCAATCCTGTGTTTTTTGTCTAGTGGAGATCTCCTGTTTCTATCATTCTTTTATTTATTTACTTGGAATTCTATTTATTAATGGGAATTATAATTATTTCTTATTAATTGAAATTGTACTACAATGAAGAGCTGCCCTGTCTTTCCCATTGACTCATGTATTCTTCTACTTATATATGGATGGATTCATGGATACTATCCATGTTAAAATCTATTGCTATCATTATTTATTTTGATGTTCAAATGGTACCAGATTTGAGCACTGATAAATTCCTTCGAACTGGCTCTTGTGTTCTTTAAATATACTCTCCTTATCATTATTTGAGAATGTCCTTACCTTCTGGCACCATAAAATATTCCAGTGTTTATCTTGTAATTTACTTGTCCCAGCTCTGGTATCAGTCAATTTCCCAAGGAGCTCTTGATTTTCTTACTGAAGAATGGTGTTTAGAAAGTAAAATCTGGATCCTGGGTGTGCTCATGCCTACAAGGTGCTATGGTTCTAGGCCCTTTCATCAAGCAGTCATAGAAAACAGAACATACACACATCTGTATTTCTACTCATCAACATTCATAAAGCCATGAGTTCAGATTGAACCAATTTATTTAAAGGTCCATCATTATTTGAATGATTTAACAAGTCACCTTTATCTTATACTAAGTTTTCACTGAAATTTGTATTGATTTTTGGACTTTTGTATTTTATTTGACTGGTCTATTTGTGTGTTTATGTACCATTCCCACTTTCTTTTAATTACAGAAGCTATGCATATGTACCTTGTTATCTTGTTCAGCTGACAATAAAACTTCAAATCTCTTTCCCCCTGTTTTTCCTTTTGGAAAATGTGATTTTCTTAGCCTCAGTGTCTGCTATTTATATTGAATTTAATTTTCTTATGTATGACTATCCCAGTACCTTCTTTTCATTAAGTTTGAATTTACCTACATATAATCATTTTTTTCCTTTTATATTGGAGAAAAAATCCAAGTAAAGCATTCATAAAAATAAATGATTCAAAAAGTCTTACTTAAAACAAAACAAAACAAAACAAAACAAAACAACAAAACTGGTTTCCTGTCTCACTGTGTTTTCACTCATCATATATAGCCTCTTTCAATCTTTTTGTTATTTTTTCTTATACTTATTTTTATATTACTAAATACTTTACTTAAATCACTATTTCCTAATTTGATAACAGGAAATGGGAGAAATAGATGAACTGTTTTATTTTGTTTAAATAAATTGAATATAAAAACTAATTTATTTATTACCTAATAATAACTTGAACAAGTATAAAAATGCTAGAATTCAGCATATGGGCCATGGAAGCACTTTTTGGTTCAGATATTTTTTTTAAGTTGCTACACAGAAACAAAATAAAAACCATTATTTGATGACTTCCAATCATGATATTAAGAAGAGTCTTGGGTCTTCCTCCTTCTCCTTCAATCCCCAATCATCAATGAACAGAAAATCCCAAGACAACACTATATATTTGTTTCTTTGTTGATTATGTTTATTTTCACATTTAGCTCAACTTTATTTTTCAGTCATTTTTTTCCTCCTCTTAATTTGGAAAACATAGTCAAATTTTTTTGTTCTTTGTGTTATTGATTTGATTTTTAATTAAAATGCTTAAGCCATATTTCCATTCCTGACATTATTGGTGGCCACTGACTCCTCCCTTGAAAGATAAGGAAATAAGTTCACTTTCAGTGATTCACAATATACCTGTGAGCTCTTTCCACTTTCTATTTTTTATAGGTAGACTCAAGAGTTTTTATTATAGTTCATTATAATTAAAATAATAAATACTTATAATGGACTATAATAAAACTATAATAAACTATAATGGTATAATAAATACTATACTAAAACTAAAATGCTATAATAAACTATAGCATAAGACTATGATATAAAACTATAATAAAATGGCTCTTTTTTCAAGAATTAGAATACTTACATTGAGTTCTGTAACCACAGTCAAAAAACCTATGTAGACTAAATTTTCTGCTGCAATTCTTTCAGGTCTTCCCAGTATGTCCATATGGAAATTTGTCCATTTGTGATTTATTTATCTTGATATTCATCGATTAGCAGGGTTACATCATTATAATATTTTATTTTTTAATTTTTGAAAAAATTTATTATTTGAGAGAGAGAGAGAGAAAGCACACAGAGAGAGTGGGAGAGGGAGAAGCAGACTCTCTTCTGCCGAGCAGGGAGCCTGATTCGGGGCTCGATTCCAGGACCCTGGGATCATGACCTGAGCTGAAGGCAGAGGCTTAACTGACTGAGCCACCCAGGTGCCCCTCATGATGATATTTTAAAGAAGAATGTATATATTAATTATGCTTCCTGAATCTTTGCATATTTGAGAATCTCCTTCTGTCATGGTCACAAGGAATGAAAACTAAGTTGGGGAAAGTTTTTGGACCCAGGTCCCTTCATTTTTCCAGACTTTAGAGTCCTGACTCTATTGGTTTCTGTCATCAACATTTATTTGAAGAAACCTGGGGGTAGTTTTAAAATTCAATAATTTATTGAAAAATTAAGGTATGTTTCTCAATTTTTACAAATGTTGAGTAGTGCATGATGATCCTTTTAAATCTGCATTCATAAGTTACTTCAGTTCAGGAACATTCCCTTCCATTATGTCTTTATTTATTTATTTTTTTAAAATTTTACTTATTTATTTGAGAGAGACGATGAGAGAGAGAAAGCGAGCATGAGAAGGGGGAGGGTCAGAGGGAGAAGCAGAGTCCCCACCAAGCAGAGAGCCTGATGCAGGACTCGATCCCGGGACTCCAGGATATGACCTGAGCTGAAGGCAGTTGCTTAACCAACTGAGCCACCCAGGTGCCCCTCTATTATGTCTTTAAACAGTGTATGTGTCCTGGCAACTGTGCTGTCTTTCTCTTCAGGGCTAAAGAGCTAAGTATTGGGTCCCTATAATGGGTTACCCATACAGACCCTCTTCTGTGTGCCTTGAATTTTCCCTTTTATTTTATTTTATTTTTTTTGTGCTTGATTTTTTTTAAAGCCAGTACAATTTTTTTTCTCCCCTGTGGTGCTCATCAGCTCTTTGCTGCTGCTATTTTGTTTTAATTCCGTTGAAAATGTTTTGCTATTTCCTTTTCATCTGAATTTATGGAGTATATGTTTCTTTAATTTCATTGAGAAGATGAAGCACTGTTGCTGAAATATTTCTTCTCTTTCCTGGAGGTAAGTTTGACTGCTGTCTTTATTCTCATTTATATGTTCTTTTCTTTTCCTTTCTTTTCTTTTCTTTTCCTTTTCTTTTCCTTTTCCTTTTCCTTTTCCTTTTCCTTTTCCTTTTTCTTTCCTTTCTTTTCCTTTCCTTTCCTTTCCTTTCCTTTCCCTTTCTTTCTTTCTTTCTTTCTTTCTTTCTTTCTTTCTTTCTTTCTTTCTTTCTCTCTCTCTCTCTCTTTCTTCCTTCCTTCCCCCACCTTCCTTCCTTCCTCCCTTCCTCCATTCCTCCCTTCCTGCCTTCCTTCCTGTGTGTTTTCGTCCTTATGGATCATTTCTGCATATGTCTTTCTTGCTCTTTAAAAGTTTTTATTCATTTCTCGAGTGCTGACAGTTCTATCCAGGTCTTCCTTTGATCCCCCGAACCACACATAGATTTATTTTGGTTTGCTTCTTTGTTTTCATGGGTAGTGTTCAAATATTTCTTTAGGGTCAAGCATGGAGCATAGAAAGTATTTGGTAGGTTTTTCCCCCTGTTCTGTTGTTTGATGGCTTCATACGGATACAAGCAAAGCTGGGGTCTAAGAGGCTGGAAGTAGAGGACAATGGTCTGCTGCCTGTGGTCTGTTGAGAGTGGCTAGAGAAATCCTTTCACTATTTTCTCACCCTGTTTTTTGGTTTATTATATTCAGCTTTGGGGGGAGAATGTTTTCCCCAAGGCTTTTTCTCCCTGCTTCTTTATTGTTTGGAAGTTTATCTTTCGCTTTTCAGCACACCTGTGCCCATGAGAAGGAAAAGGAGATAGGGAAAGAGAGGAGAGTCTAGCTGGGTTATGATTTTTTTTTAAGTTGAAATCCATATCTCAACCCTTTCTGTATGTTCTATGCAAAACCTAATCCAATGCCTTTCTTAAAGTAATAGTAGCACTAGCTTCTAGTGGTAGTAACAGTAACTATATATGAAGTATCCACTCTGCCAGGCATGTCACCAAACACTTCTATAGAGAATGTTTCATTTTCATTTTATATTCTCAATAATCTTAATGATTACCATTATTGTCCTGTTATATATAATGGGCAAATTTATCAGAAGGTTATGTTGCCAGTAAATGGAGAAACCAGAGACTCTCTGACCCCAATGCCGAGGATCTCAATTGTTCATATTTCTTTGAAAGCAAACGCCTTCAAGTAGGATGTCTTGACCTTTTCTTTCTTTTCATTTTGTTTAAATGCTTTTATGAGCCCTCTTTCTAACATTCCCTTGGAGGAGTGTGCCTGAATGCCTCAGTTCTCAAGAGCCTGGCCCAAATAGGGCTCCTGTTCTCAGAGTTGCTAGTGTCCATGGGTCCTTCTTTGCACAGAAGAACCAGACTGGAATCCTCTTGATGAAAAAGTTGAAGGCCACTTTGTTATTTCTTAGAAATAGGATTTTAATTGGCATGACAAATCCAAACTATGGTGGCCTAAAACTGACCTTGGGAGCTGCTGTGGGAGTGGACTTGGGAGAACCCGATGCTCTCTGTTGACCACACATACTTCTGAGTTACAATCCACAGATTTGTCCCCAGAGGATGCGTAGAGACACCTGGATCTTTACTGGAAGTTTGGTAAATTCAGCTTTACCTCACTTGATTAGATCCTGCTTTCTCCAGCTCATAGTTGCTCTCAGGAAGGCAGGTTTGGCTGGGTCCATACTCATTCAGCACAGAAAATTGGAATGTTGAATGTGTCTCTGCACTCAATTTGGTGCCCTCTTGCTGACTACATTTGTGTGTGTTCTTCAGTATGGTGAAAGGAGATATTACATTGATATATATATATATGTAAAATTTCAGAATGTTTAATAGAGAAAATTTAGGAAGTACATAAAAGCAGTCATGATTCCACTATCCAGGGATATCCACTCTCCTATTTTGATGAATCCCATGTATTTTCTACTTGCGTATTTGTGCATATTCTGTTTATCTAATGTGGATGAGTGTTTTAAAATATTAATATATATGAACTGATTAATGAAACAATTTTATTTTACAGAATGTTTATTGTATGGGTATGCTAGTATTTCTTTATCAACAAGGACTTTTCTTGATGTCAGTTTACATCATACATGGTGAGAGAAAGGATTGTGACCAGGAGCCTCAGGGACATATGCTGGTTCTCTTAGACCTTGAGTTTCTTCCTTGGGCCTTTCTGTGTCTTTGACTTCTAAGAGGAACTGTGAGGACAGTGTTGCTCTGGCACCTTCAGGATTAGGTCTTGCCCAGAATGTCAATATATTGAAAGGGTAGACAGACCAATTCATGTGTGTAGATTGAAGTCTTTGAGGGATCAAATCAGTGAAGACATGGGAAGTCATTTCAACTAATTCTGTTAAAAAGAAGGAGGAAAATAGGGGAGAGAGAGAGAAAGAGAGAGAAAATGGAGGGAGAGAAGGAGGAAGATGAAGAGAGACTAAGACTTCACTTGTTATTGGAAATTTTCTTTATGCTTTTCATAAGCTTGGGCATGAGAGCTCTGTTCAGGGAAGCATAGAGCAGTGATATTAATAATTGAGGGCAAATGATAATAAAATAATTGCACATAGTTTTAGAAAAGATTTGTTTATTTATTTGAGAGAGAGAGAGAGGGAGTGCTTGAGTGGGGAAACAGGGGCAGACAAGAGCGAGAGAAAGTCTCAAGGAGACTCCCTGCTGAGCATGGGACCTGATTTGGGGGTTTGATCCCACAACCCTGAGACCATGACCTGAGCCAAAACCAAGAGTTGGACACTCAACCAGCTGAGCTACCCAAGCACCCCTGCACGTGTAAGGGGCCACTTTTAATCCTTGTAGTCACCTTTGGTGGAAGGTTTTATCATTATATCCCTATTTTACAATGGGGAAATTGAGGCACACAGACAGAAGTATAGAGCTCTCATGCTCAGAGTGGAAGAGAATGACCCAGCCTTCCTTTGTCACAGACCAAAACAGAGGGAAGTGCTCCAGTGAACTCACCACATAGCCTGCCATGCCTGGAGCTATGGTGTTTGTAGGAATGGACACCCTCCTGTCTGTTGCCAAAATGCCTTGAGATTTCAACTCTGGTGGTCTTGACAGCAGTATGTCACTCAGAAATAGGGGCCAAAGTACCTATCATGCTCTAGAAACCCTGAACGTTGTCATGATGTAACAAGGGCAGAATCATTCAAAGATCATTTTTTAATAATTCACATACACTTCTCATCCCTTTTGTACTCTTTGACCCATCCCTCTTTTCTTCCAAATATAATTCTCCTGAAGCTTTTTAAAGAAATCAATGTCTGAAGTTCATGCTTAATTTCAAAATGGCCACTCACCATGGCACCAGATAGATTTTGAAGTGGACCCATGTAGGCACTGGAGGCTGTGAAGAATTAATGTTGCTTTGATAAGGACATGTTATTTCTGTCCTTGAAGGGGATGCTTGTGGAGACTTTCCTGAGTATGTAGAGAGGTGGAGGGAACTGAAACTGTGGTTAGGGCCAGTCTCAGCCTATTTAAGGTCCTAATGCTGTTGGACATTGGTAACTAATGCAAAAGAAGTGGCTAAGAGGGTGAGGGTAATCTTGGTCTCATGTGGGTCAGGCAAGTGTGGCTTCTTTGTAAAACTGGGCAGTGGCCGGGGGAGGGAGAACTATTTCATAAAGCAATTATAGCATCATTTGCTCAAAAACCCTCAAAGAGCCAGGGACATATGGATAGGCTATTTTGTTTAGTTGACTTTTCCAGCTTACAGAAATTTAAACAGATAATTATTTATTTCAACCAATATTGAAACACTTCTTAAAATCAAGGGCATTATTGAAACTATTACTGGATCTTTGTTTTGTTCTTGAAAATTTATGGTACCTGAGGACCATCTTTATGAACTTGACTTTCATTATGTGGTAGTATAGTTGTAGAAGGTTTAAGATAAATGACTGAATGTGTATAAATCCCATGTTATCCTTAAGAACTTAGATTACAAATAATTCCTGACACAAACTTGCTTTGCTGCCGTTTCTTTAAAGCGGTGTGGTCTAAGAGAACAGAATGAACACAGGATCCAGACACACAGTCCAGGGCTCCAGTCCCTGCTTGTTCAGAGTCTACTGGCCAGTGGATAGTGGAAAAACAGCCTCCTTGGGCCTCAGGTCCTTCTTCAGTAAAATGAGTTGATGTATCAAAGATCTTTAAGGACTCTTCTAGCAGTAATATTTGATAACTTATAAGTTGGGGGGGAGAGAAGGAAGGAAGGAGGGAATGAAGGAATGAAGGAGAGAAGGAGGAAGGGAGAGAAGGTAAGAAAGACATGAAAGAAATGAAGGTTCACGTTAGTTGGGCTCTTCTTATGTGCTTGTTACAGGGACAACATGCATGACTATTCAAACCACTCCCCCCCTTAATGGGGATAGATTTTTTTTTAAAGATTTTATTATTTATTTATTTATTTATTTGACAGACAGAGATCACAAGTAGGCAGAGAGGCAGGCAGAGAGAGAGAGTGGAAAGCAGGCTCCCTGCTGAGTAGAGAGCCCGATATGGGGCTCGATCCCAGGACCCTGGGATCATGACCCAAGCTGAAAGCAGAGGCTTTAACCCACTGAGCCACCCAGGCGCCCCAATGGGGATAGATCTTTAGATGCTCAGCCACTCTCTAGCCATTACTCCTTTTGGCTGAACAGGGTAGATATCTAAAGTTACAGCACTGGAATTGGCTGAAAAAGACTAGATTGATTTGCATTAGGAAGGGCAGCAAACCAAATCTAGAAAAGTAAATTTTGGAGGGAGAGACTGTCGAGCAGCTTCTGGGTAGATTTTGGGGAATATAAGCATGGAGGAAATTTCCTCTGTGTGTCATGAAGATGTAAACCATGTTTTCCACTCTTCAGGACTTTAGGGAATGTTTAAATTGCTTGTCAGTGGTTCACCTTGTGCCTCATGCCATGACAAGCCCAGTCCCATTTTATCCGTGTTATGAGGTTCTGCTGGCTAGGAATGAGAGAAAGAAGGCACAACTGAATTCTCATTGTGCATCGAGACAACACTTGGGTTGTGCATTTTTAGGAGGAGACTTCAAGGAAAATGAAGCTGAAGGAAAATGTAGAATTACAAAGGCAGGATGAAACTTTGAAAATGACAAGCAGAAGGTGAGCATTCGTTGGTAGTGGAAAAATCACATTTGCCCCTGCTGTTGTTGTTTTGTTCTTAAGGGAGAAGTTTTCTTCTTTTGATCTCCCAAATACCTTGTTAGAAACTGAAAATTCCAATTGAGGAAATACTCTCAGGAATGATTGGCAGGAAAGTGCTGACCGAGTGGAGCTGTCAGTGAAGGCAATGCTGGATGGAAGAGCTCTTAGGCTGAAATGATCCCCCAGGGATGCTGGATAGTGCTACCAAGAGTGCCTGCTTTGGAGCACTGGACCAGGAGCCCACAGCAGCTCCTGCTCCGGGTGGCTGCTTCTGGACCCAGTATGCTCCAGACCAGCAGAAGGAAGGGAAGTATGGAAGATTTTTTTTCTGGCTTGCTCCTTTTTTTGGTTCTCTAGTGATTTGAGGGTCCTCTCCAGCTGTGAGGATGTCTAACCTGGTTAAAAGCTAACAGATTGCTGTGAATGCATGACAATTAAAATTAGATAAAATCATTTATAAACATTATTCTAAATAAGGATGCCCCAGCTGTTGGTGGCTCTTTTGAAGGCATCCGATTTGCGGTCAGAGTATAGGGGTTTATTGCTCTGTACTCAAATGTTCTTGTAACGATCTTGGTTTTGTTTTTTTTTTTCCTTTACCCCTTGAATTTCTGTAGGCTTTTTATTTCACTTAAAAAATTTTCTTCCAGAAGGATTATTCCAGCTGAAAGATGTTCTGAGGAATGGAGATTAGGAGACTCTGTGCCTCTGATATAGAAATTATTGGGGGGGAAAATACAAACCTCCCTTGCACATTTTCTCAGGTCAGGAATGACCAGCAATGATAGTCATCCAGTGGTCCAGTGATGTGGGTCTTTCTGCCCAAATATTCATGTCACTGAGCTGAGTGACAAGCCCAACACTTTGCTAGTGTGTATCTGTTGAAGAAGGTTGTTCCTTTTAGTGCGGCCAAATGTTTCAATTCTGTCTTTGGGTTATAATTTAAAGTATAAATACTTAACAATGGCAAGGCAGTGTCTTTCAAGCAGAAATAAATCTATCATCACTACACATGTGTAAGAATATAAAATAAAAGTGCTTATTAGTAACCACCTACTCCAATGAACAAATTTTAGTAAGTTTGAAATAGCATTTTTTACTCACCTTAAAGGCACAAAAAAAAATGTGGATGAGTTTTTTTTTTAATAATTTATTTTTTCTGCTCTCCTCTTAGCTGTAAGCTAACTCTACACTCACAGAAAATCTCACAGGATAGATGGTATATGAAATTTCATATCTTCTTCCCTGGAGTTGGGACTTTTGATGTTCATGTAGTTCGTCTACATATTATAACTTCTGCTTTGTAACTAAATTGAAATGTGCTCCCTACAGAGAGTATACTAGATCGAATTTTGCAATTTAATAATAGTAGGTAAGAGAGAATCCCAGTTGTTCATCTTTAGGTAAATACTTAGGAAATGTGTGGAAAAGCAAAGCTTACTTTATACCTACAAATGTGTTCTCCAGTGCTTTGCCAAATCGGGGACAGAGCCTCTTGACTATTTGGGCTGGTGAAGTCTGGGAGAAAGGAGTCCTTTCTGTCTAGGTTTGGGTTACAGTTGGGGCAACTTACCCACCCCAAGGCAGGGTCTAGAAGCTGGGCACCCCAGGAGGCATACTAAGGCCAGTAAAAACAACATCAGAATAGGAGAGTCAGAACAAAGACCTGGAGAAGCTGTAGGAAGGACCCCCAGGGGTTAAAGGTGGCCATAAATGTTGAGTAACACATAGAGAAGGAAGCTCTTGGGGCCAAAGAAGTTGGTTGATGTGAGCAAAGTGACGATTGCACTTTTTGAATTACAAATATTTAAGTTTATTTTCTGCTTATAAAAGTGATACCTGTTTACTGAATAGAACTTGGAAAGTATGGAAATCTCTCAAGTAGGAAAAAGAAATTGGTCATGGTGTCTCTTCCTCCAACTGGAGTTAGCCATTTTGAATCTTGTACCCAGTGTGCTTCCTTTAATTCATATTTCCAAGCATGTAAACCTAAGTGAGATCACATCATATGTGTGTATGTAACTGTATGTCATTATTTCTCTGTATTCATTTATTCAATATTTAAGAAGCATTTACCACATGATTGCTGAAAGTCCTAGACCTTGGGGTTCAATAATGAGCCCTACAGAGTTCTGTCCCTCAGGCTACTTTTGCAGGTGGAAGTTTTTAGGGGAATAAGACCACACTCGGCTCTGAGACAACTTCCCTGTACTTTGGGGTAGGATGCAGGTCATACATTCAAAGAAGTATGTGAGAGTCTTCAACTAGGAATAGGCCCACACTTGCCCTTCGTGTTGGCTGTGCTAGGTTCTGGCTGAAGACAAGTCAGGTAAATGAGGAGTTCCTTTTCTTGCGGAGCTTACATAAAGTTGGCCAGTGGAGGGGTAAATATTAAAAATACAACAAATGAGGCAAGACCACTCCCATCTTCCTATAACTCAGTCTATCAGTGTACCTGTGCAGGTACCCAGATACCTTCTCCTGTCACATGGGTTTGTCACCAGTCCAGTCTGACATGAACTCTGTTCTTGTGTGAGGGATCCTCCCCTCTCACCTTTTCAAGGACTTTGTCTTGTCTTCTTTCCTGTTCTCTCTTGCATTCCTGTATCACCTATTTCCCCCTCTGCACAGGACCATTCTCATTAGCATACAAATGAATTCTAGAATTAACCATCTTAAAAAAATATTTCTCGACCCCCTCTTCCCTTTCAGTGACCAACCTATTCTCTAACCCCTTTCATAGCATAATGTTTTCAGGGTGTCTTATACTTGCTGTAACATCCTTCTTTTTACCGCTACTTCTCTCCTCTTCATTCCAATAAAGGCTCTGTCATATTTTTGTCTCTGCCCCTGATGACTTCCATGAGGCCAAATCCAATGCTTATGTCTCGGTCCTATTATTTTCAGAACCTAGAGTACATTCAACATTCTTGAACATTTTTCCTGTCATGAAGTACTTTTTATCAAAAACTTCCACAACAGGATACTCATCTGTTATTCTTCCTACTTCTTGGCCAGGGTCCAGGCTTCCAGACTGGCTTCCCAGCTTCCACTCATCCCCATTCAACTGCAATCCATGTGCAATTTTTAAAAATGTAAATAAGATTTTGTAATTCCCTCACTTACACTCTTTAGTGACAGCCTCTTTCCCACAGAATAACATCCAAGCCTGCTCTATAGGCTGCAGTCTGATTCCTGCCTCCCCTCTGACCTCATACCCATCATTCTCCTGTTGGTTCACTGCCCATCAGCTACCTTGGCTGCTTCATGTTCCAGGTCAATCCAGCCAAGGTGGTTTTCCTCCTCGGGGCATTCACTCTTCTGCAGCCCTTAGTCTGGAGTGTCTGTTGTCTGTATCTTTTCAGACTAACTCCCTCTCATCATTCAAGTTTTTTTTTTTTTTTTCCTGACATATTTGGATTTTATCACCAGAGCTTCCCCACACAAGTTTGAGAAACTTCCAGTTGCATTCTTTGATTTCATTTGTGAAATGTTTTTTTTTTTTTTAAGCTAATGTTTACTAAGGATTTGGTATGTGCCAGGCATTGGGTTATTTTCCATAACCCATTTTAGTGATAAGAGACCAGTTCTCTGAACAGATTGCATGGTTGAGCAGTGTTTGCCGCATATCCATTATGTTGGCAAGGTATCAGAAACGTAGACATTTCAAGTTGTTAATAAGGCATGGATACGAGCTGCCCACATGGTGAAGGATAATGGTAAACCGGCTGTTAACATTGATGGGATGCTTGTGATCTGGTAGGTGCTGAGCTAACTTCTTCACATGCATGAGCTCCTTTAATCCTAATGCAATCTCGTGAGGTAGACTATTTTATCATCCCCATTTTACAGAAGAAGACACTGAGAATTACAGAAGTTAAATGATTTTCCAAGGTGACACATCTATTAAGTCAAGATATATAAATCTAGTGGTCTTAACTTAGAGCTACACTCTTACATATTTCAGAATGATATATTTTGGTGTGATGCCATTTATGTTTAAAAAAAAAACTTTACAAAATGATACCAATAGGACTTTTGTGAGTTATGTATATGGGATGTATATATGTAAATGAAGAGAAAAGATCAAAGATGATGTACCTTGAACTTAAAAGTGACTACCTCCCGAAGGAGTTGAGGGATGATGAGATTGAGGATGGCCACAAAGGGTTTGGACTTATCTCTAAGTTTTAGAAACTTTGTTTTGCAAGGTAAATATGTATACCACCTCTATTGTAGGATAAAAAATTTTAAGGATGTCCTCATTTTTCACTTTATTATGAATGCAGGAGTGATCATTCTTTTACCTTTTATGAGTAACCACCCGAGAACCTGCTATTTCTGGCCCTCAGTCTGCTTTTATATATTCTAGACTATTCCTACATTCTCTCATTCACTCTAAATCTGGTAAATTATAAGGAGCATCAAAGATTAAATTCATTAGCAATTTTATAGAGAAGTGTTTCTTCACGTTTCTGTGCACACATTTTTTTATGATATTTAATATCTAATGGGTAAGCTTTCAGTTGATAAAACAAGGGGCACAGACTTCTTCTCTCCCCAGAGCTGAACCCTTATGATCACATTTTGTAAACCATCAGAACACAGGTGATTCAGAGCTTATGAGGGTGTTAAATATGAAACAGAAGCTCTTGTCCAGTTAGTCTTAAAGAGCATTACACAGAAATATTTTACAGTCTTGATAAGATCTCTGATGAGTGGTATCAGAAGTCACCTTTGAACTTAAAACAATTTTATACCCATGATGTCCTTTGAGGCTCAAGACTGTGAAGGAAGAAGGATGTGGTATATTTTAAGTCCATTCTCTGGATAAGAAAACTGAGATGGGGAAAGGTGACGTGACTTGCCCATTGTTAGAGCCACTCAGAGTCCGAGATTCCACACCAGGTTTTCTACATTCAAATGCTCTGGTATTTTCCACTATAGTGTGTTGCCTCCCAGGCTCTTTCAGGGTTGACCAGATGCTCTTTTACAATTACAGGCACTATAAATTGCATTTTATACATTTATAATTTGCAGTAAGACTGAATAGTAACTAGGACACCTAATTTAAAAGGAGAAAAAGCAGGACTCTAATGAATACACTGTATGGCTAGTGAGTGTTTGCTGACACTTTCAGTTAAAGGGATCTTTATTACCATTCAACTTCTGGTGTTTACATTAGATGTGAAAGTTAAAGATAAACACCACTTTGGGGAAACATTAAAATGCTACAAGTGAGTTTTGCCTTATTTAACTAACTGGCACCATTCTTGGGATCCTATAGCGCTCGTTTTGCCTCTTAGCAATATTTTATTTTGCTTCATGGGTATGATGGGTGGGGCTCTGAAAATCATCTTAGGGTTGTCTTCGATATTAAAAAAAAAAGCAATTATGATCATACAGTATAAAAAAATTGGAAGAAATCCCAGAAGTAAACTTTTTTCAATTTCTTATGTTTTGACCTCTTTCATTTCCCTCCAGTGGATTGAAACCTGTTCTTGAAAGTATAACATATTCCCTCAAAAAATAGCTCCCTGATTTGGGTAATTCTAACTAGAACTAACTAGCTAAAAAGATCTAACTTACTATCTTTAGTTCCTTTATATACATATATGTGTATGTATGTGTGTGGGCATAAACATATATATAGATCTGTAAGCTACAATCTTATAACAACTTTCCCCTTTTTGTCACAGTTCTGTTCTTCAGAACCACGCAGATAGAATATTTTGTAAACTACAAAGCGCCACTCACAGGTAAACTCTTACAATAACACAAAATCCTTTTATTCCTCCTTCTACTTAGGCAAGCAATACAATGATCAGAGACATTAAGGTGTAGCTTAGAGAAGGGCTTTAGCCTCTCCCTGTTATTACCATCCAAATCCTCCATAGTGCAAATGAATGGACATTTTTGGTTTAAATATCACCGTGCTTATCTTTTGCTCCATAAAAGCAAAAGCAGTTTCAAATGAATATACAGTCTCAGTGAGAACAAAGAGTTTATAAACCTTGCTTCTAGAGAAGTCACCATCAGATCACAGTCCCTTAAGACTATGTCAGTAAAAATTCTGAAGCAGCCATTGCTCTAAATATTCCTAGGTATAAATCCCATTCCTGTCAGTTTTCTGTTTCTGCCTTAACCAAATACCACAAATTTAGTGGATCAAAACAACACAAACTTATCTTATGGTTCAAGAGATCACAAGTGTGTTACGAATCTCATTGGGTTAAAATCCTTTCTGCACTTAGCAGGGCTGCACTCCTTGTATTGGTTCTAGGAGGGAATCCATCTCCTTGCTTCCTGGAGCTTCTAGAGGCCACCCACATTTTTTGGTTGATTGTGCCATTTCTCTGTCTTTAAACCCAGCAGCATGACATCTTTCTGATTCTGTTTCTATCATCTTTTTTTTTTTAGCTCTCTCTGTTCTTTAGCCTTCCTCTTCCACATTTAAGGACCCTCGTGATTACAGTGAGTCAATTCAGAGAATCTAGTATAATTTCTCCCATAAAGTCAGTTGATCAGCAAATTTATTCTAACTGTAATCCTAATTCCTCTTTGCCATGTAACCTAACACATTCACAGGTTCCAGAGATTAGGACATGGACCCTTTGGGGGATATTAATCTGCCTACCATGCTGAGTTTCTCAAAGCCTCTCCTTTTCCTGACTATCCATCCCTACTTTCCTCCTCATATGATATGGTTTTGAATGCACATCTTTCTGGTTGCTTTTTCCTGGGCTTCTGTTCTTTCATAATACATTGGGGACCACTATGAATCAGGTGCTGTGCTCAGTGCTATGGAGTTCACACCTGGTGAAAATTGACAACTTCACAGAACTACAGGGATAGTGAAAGAAGCATGCACGAGGTGCTATTGTAGGCTAGGTTGGCTGGGAGGCTGACTCTCACATAGAGATCAGTTCGGGTTCAAGAACTTGGTAGAGGAGGTCTTTGGATCAACAACCATGGGCAGCAAGGGCCAAAAACAGGATAGGCAGAGAGAGAACTTTCACTGGAAAACCAGTCTCCTTGGTATTTTCCAACTCCCTCGTGGTCATCCCACCTTCAGGACATAGATTCATAGGGAGGGACCCACATGAAAATAAGTAGTGGCTCCAGTAACTTCAGATATTCCCAAATTCCATTTTCTGTTATTCCTACTCTCTTCTCCATCCAGGTCCCAGAATTTCAGTGTTCATGCAACATTTGCTTGACCAGCTCTAAAAATTTATCTGTTAAGCTCAGGGGTAGCGTGGAAATTACTGATCAGTTTAAATTCCAAAAGAAGGCTTGTAATTCTCCAGGAAGCAGGAAATAAATGTCTGTAGAATTTAGGCATTCCAAGTTGGACCTGCAGATGCATGGGGATATTTTAGAGTCTCAGCACTTCCCCTACCCTTGAAATGATAACACAAGTCTCTATTCATATGTATGACAGGCTTTTTTTTTTTTTTTTTTTTTACTGGATAACTTCAGAAAGAAAACAGAACAAAGCAAAGCAAAACAAAACAAAACAAAAACATGCTTATTTAGAAGAGAATGGCAGGGACACTCTTTCTGATTCTCACAAACCAGAACTCATAAGCACCCAACACTGGGAAGTCTGGAATTTTTCTGTATAAATTGACTGCTATTTTAACCTGCTTCCTGGGGTCATTTTAATTATATCTGAAGAAAGAGTCATGAGAGGCAAATGAATTAAATTTCCTTTCATAAGTAATTACAATGCAAATCTCAAACTGTTATACCCCGTTTCCTAGAAATAACTGGGTCGGAGATTTTCTTTCTCTTTTTATTTTTACTTTCTGTCCCCTACTCATTTAGGAAAAGATGTAGTGATTAAGTAGAAATGGAAAAGCAATAATAGGAAGTTAAGTGTGAAAGGCAACTTAATTTCCTTGTTGCTCTGAACGCTTATAGTGGAGTGTGGGTTTTCACCCTTTCGCCAAAGTAGCTTAATAATAGAACACACATCAGTGCCTAGCTGAACTTCTTTTTCTTTCCTAAAGACGAACTAATTCAAAATTTTTGGTAGTTTACTTTATGCACCTTAATTCAGGTGCTTAATTGGTTGAAGAGCTGCAAAATGAAGTTCTTTAAATGTTCTATTAGGATAAACTGCAGGGAAAATGGCACTTACTTCTGATTGTGATTCTGAGGGTTTTTTTTTTTCTTTTTTATCATTTATAACCTTTCTTTCTTTCTTTTTTTTTTTAAGATTTTATTTATTTCACAGACAGAGATCACAAGTAGGCAGAGTAGCAGGCAGAGAGGGGAGGAAACAGGATCCTTGCCAAGCAGAGAGCATGATGAGGGGCTTGATCCCAGGACCCTGCGATCATGACCTAAGCGGAAGGCAGAGGCGTTAACCCACTGAGCCACCCAGGCTCCCCTCTTTTTTTATCATTTAAACTATGTATGTGAATAAGGATTTTCTCGACATTACACAACCAAAAGCAAACAACCAAAACACAGTAAGCAGAATGCTGAGGCTCTGATGCTACAAAGTGATTCTGAGTTTTTAAAAGACACTCTCTGTGCCCAAGCCCATTTGATCCGTGGGCAAACTGTGTTATTTCATCATTTAACACAACTTCATCGACATTTGCACCATCACTGACAGAACTCAAAGATAAAGAGCTTAGTTCCAAATGAAGCACACAACAGCATAGACTCTAACATGACTTCAGAAGAGGGATACTATTTTTACAAATCCATTTTCTGGAGATCTTTGCAACTCAGAATGGACTGGCAGCGACAACATCACCGGGGAGCTTGTTAGTGCAGAATTTCAGGTCATACTACAGACCTGCTGAGTTGGAATCTGCATTTTATTAAAGCCTCATGAATATTCATAGGCAAGATTAATATTTGAGAAAAGGTAGAGAACATTCTAGGCTCCCATGATGCCTCTGTTTTCCTTTTTGCTCTATTCTATCAAATAGTATTATGTTATATCAGAGTAGGTCTCTTCACCTAAAACAACCCTAAATCTCAGAAGGTTAACAAAAAAAAGATAATTTTTCACCCCTTAGTCAATTGTGGACTGGGTGGGGGGCAATATTACCTATGTCATTTGGGGAACAGTCATTCTATCTAGTGGCTCGTCTATCCCCAGGGATGATCTAGCTCTTCACTGTACCCCTGATTCTGAGCTTTCCATGAAGGAAGAGCTAGCACATGAAGAAATGTGCAGGACTCTTTTATGGGTCAGGAATGGAGGCAAACACATCATTGTTGTCTCCCTCTCATAGATCAGGACTCAGTCACATGGCCACATCTAACTGCCAGAGAGACTGAGAAAGGTCATCTATCTTTTTGTATAGAGGGGAAAGAAAGTGTTTCTGATAAACTTTTAGTCAGTCTCTGCTTTGCTCATTCCTCATCCAAGATCCAGCTAAAAGCCCTATCTCTTTCTGAACTGCTTCAGGCAGGGGGATGTCTTCTAAATGCCTATGGAACTTATTACTTGCTCTTTTCATTTACTCATTCCATAAATATCCTTGTATATTATCATTCAGGGATGTATGTCTTATTTTCCATTAGAATTAATAAGCACTTTTAAGGCAGTTCGTCATGCCATTCATTTAAAAAAAAATTTGCAAAGCTAAGATCATTTTTATGCATGTAATGAGCATATTATTAATATTTATTGATCAAGTTAATGAATTTTGGGGGCAGTATAGCAGTTCTATATCAGCATTTAGTAGATATCTTGTGACTCTTTTCAATGTCTGGATTTTATGCTTAACCCCCAAATTTCACTAAAGTTACCCTCCTAATCTCTTGTCAACATTTGTATATGTTATCAATTTTCTTATCTTAATGCATCCTAATATATGTACCCTGGTGGGGGGGGTATGGGCCATTGGACACATCATTATGCTCATGTCATGGGTGAGGAAACCAAAGTCCCAAGCAGAAAAAAAAATAATTTGCCTAAAATCATATAACTGGTAAGTATGGAGAAGCCAGGATTTGGATTCAGGTCAGCCTTATGGTTCCAATCCAGGATATTGTTAACTGACTCCCACATTTTCTCTGATAGATAACTACATTTCTCAACTACTTCAAAACACGTTTGACCATTGACAACACTGTGACGAATTAAGTATAATTTAGATGGTTTTCATGTTTTAGTTCCCATTTTGCCAGTGTTGTCCCAGGGAATGTAGGCTTGTGGGTCAGAGCTTTTACTTTATCAATAAAGTCTGAAATTTTTGCATAAAATAAGGTTTCTGGTTGTATCTAATCTAGTAGAGCCAGTAAATAAACTCAAATATAAGGAAACTGAGTTTTATTGCAGTTTTGATGTCAAGACAAGTTTGGTTTTTGTTGTTATTGTTCCTATTTTCTTTGTTTCTTTTTTTCCCCTTCTTTTTGTCTGTCTCCCTGTCTGTTTATAACATATTTTCTTTTTCTTAGAAATTAAAATAGTAGCTTGTGTATACTTAAGCCACACATTTCCTTTTACTTTGCCTAGATCTCAGTGGGCTCTTTGAGTCCGAAAATTTCTTCTTCTGCTAAGTAAATATTCTAATATCATTTGTTTATTGCATATATTCTCTTTGCTTTGCTGTCTTTTGGAATTCTAGTTTTTGGTGTTTTAGGTCATGGATTAATCCTTCATCATGCCCTTGTTTTTTTCTCATTACAATATTTTTTTGGTCTTTATGTACTTGGATGATTTTTTTGAGTTGATATTATAAATCATATATTTGATTTGCTGCATTACACAATATATAGTTTATTGTCCCTAAAACTTTTTATTTTAATTGAAATATAGTTGACATATAGTGTTATATTTGTTTTAGGTGTGCAACATATTGATTCAACAATTCTGTGTTACTCACTTCTCACTATGGTGCGGTGCAGCATTATTACAATATTATTGACTATATTCCCTATGCTGTACTTTTCATCTCTGTGACTTGTTTACTTTGTAACAGGAAGTTTCTCTGAGCATCTATATCACCCATCCTCCTACCCACCTTCCCTCTGGCAACTACCAGTTTGTTCTCTAAGAGTCTGTTTTTGTTCCTTTGCTTTATTTTTCAGATACCACATATAAGCAAAACCCAAAGCATTTTAAATTTTGCTAGGCATGTCTTTCAAGAACCAAATCTTGTTCCTACTTCAAATAAGCAACTTTCTCTTGAGATTCATTCAGAAAATAAATCAGAAATTTTTCCCTAAGAATTTTTTTTTCTTCTTGGAGGGAATTTTTCTCAAAGGAAAATATTTGTCCTAAAGACTCAAAATAGTCATCTTATGATCTGACGATTTTTTTCAGCGTGCCTGGTGATATTCTTTCATCTTCTCCAGAGCCGAGGTGGCTACAATTTTATTCCTAAGAAAAAAAACAAATTTTACATGTGATTATTTTTAGTTTAGGTAGGTATGGTAAGAGTCTCTGATTTACTCAGTGGTTTCTGCTGATTAATATTTCTCCATCGCACTGTGTCCCTTTTTATCTCTTAATTATCTGGGTGTTTCTCTGCCCCATTGCTGAAGTCCCTGAAAATGAAGGAGAGTGTGACTATTGATGCTGGAGCTTTCAGCATCCGAAGACCCCAGGATCATTCCCTAATGGTTCCAACAAGTGCCTGGTTGTCAATCTGTGTCATCTGACCAGCAAAGAGGAAGAAAGTGTCTTACACTATACATTAAAAAAAAAAATTAGACTTAATTTTTTAAAAAAGGATTTTATTTATTTATTTGATGGGGAGAGAGAGAGAGAGAATACAAGCAAGAGAGTGGCAGATTCCCTGTTGAGTAGCTGAGCAGAGAGCCTTTCATGGCGCTCGATTCCAAGACTCTGGGATCATGACTTGAGCTGAAGGCTGAGGCTTAACCTACTGAGCCACCCAGGCACCCCATAGACTTAATTTCTTTAGAGGAGTTTTAGGTTTATATAAGCATGAACAGAAAATACAGAGTTCCCATACATTCCCTTGCTCCCTTCTTCCTTCCCCAATTATTAACATTTTGGAATAATGTTGTATATTTTTTATAGTCAATGAGTGAATTTTGATAACATTATTATTAACTGAAGTCTGCATTATCACACAGAACATTTTTTTTTGATCAGCTAAGTTCATTGTACTTCTTAGCTCCACACAGTCACCGGTTAGCTTGGAAATAGTATCGGCCACATCTTTTAGGGATCAGAATTACTGAAACTCAGAATTGTGTGTACTTCAAAAAGAATGACACTGGCTGTTGTTGGGGGAGAACAGCAGCAGTGTTGCCTACATGGAGATGCAACACAATTGAAAAGAGATAAGACCTTTATCAGCACTAGAATGAAATTTCCAAAATCATTTATTTATAG
This sequence comes from Lontra canadensis, assembly GCF_010015895.1. Lineage (NCBI taxonomy): Eukaryota > Metazoa > Chordata > Mammalia > Carnivora > Mustelidae > Lontra > Lontra canadensis. The sequence goes on along the minus strand of NW_022631058.1, from coordinate 7,899,795 downwards.
AGCAGAAACTTCTTTTTTATTAAAAGCTCTGTTGTCAAAAGAGAAAGAAAAAGCCCCCAAACAAAAAACAACTTCATGCTTTCCTTTTTCATTGACCCTGCTATTTTGTGTGTGGGGACTTCTTTATTGTTTCTATTCTCTTGTTTATAGGAACTAGGAAGAGAGCTATACAATAAAGGATTGCTTCAAGGATGAGTACTTAGATTGTTCTTGGTTTCTGGTTATGGTGTGATGAAGGTAACTGGGATCTATGCCCTTGACTAATATATATGAACTTCTTTATTGCTATTTCTGGCTTGTTGAAGCAATGCCCACTATGTCTCAGAATATCTTTTCCCTCTCAGATAAGTTTTTGAAAAAGTCTCCATTTGCTTTTTAAGCTTATTTCTCTTTTGCCTGCATTGGTTGGCTGGGTATTATTTTTCTGTTGCTCTGTAAAACATTAGCACAAATGTAGCAGCTTAAACCTACTCTCGTTTGTTATCTCAGTTCTGTAAGTCAGAAATCTGGGTGGGCAGAACTGGGTTTTCTTCTCTGGGTCTCATACTCCAAGTCTTGCTTGGGCTGAGCTCCCATCTAAAGGCTCTGAGAAAGAGTGTACATTCAAGTTAATTCAGGTTGGTAGAATCCAGTTCCCAGTGGCTATGGATCTGAGGTCCGTGTTTCCTTGCTGGCTGTCCTCAACATTTCAAGACCACCAGCATTCCTTCACACATGTCCTCTCCATTTTCAAAGGAGCAGTGGCAGGTCAAGTCTTCCTTACATTTTATATGTCTTTGACTTCCATTTCCAGTCTGAGGAAACTCTCTGCTTTAAGAGCTAATGTGATTACATCAGCCTCATCAGGATAATTAACCTAGGCTGATTAAGGTCAATGGTGCTTTAATGTCTATCCTCGTAGGAGTGATATTGTCTATAGTCTATGTTTGTAGTCATAGGAGTGATATTTAGATTAGAGCATGAACTCTTCTGGTGAGCATGCATACTAGCATGTTTAGAATTATAATTATGCCTACTTCCCATCCTCCTGCCCCTATCCTTTGCTCTATTATGGCCATTTATTTTACTTTTATATGTGCTCTAAACACATAGAATATCATTACTATTCTTGCCTTAAACAGTTATCTCTTAGAACAATTAAAAATGAGGATGAAACACCCTTTTGTTTTTACTTTCATTCTTCCCATTTCCAGCATCATTAATTACTTTATGTAGATTCAAGTTTCTGACATATTCTTTTTGTCTGAGGAGCTGCTTTTAATATTTCTTTAGAATAAGTCTGTTGACAATAAATACTCTCAGTTATTATTTGAGAAAATCTTCCTTTGTTCTTTATGTTAAAAGATATTTTCACTGGGTGTAGAATTCTATGTTGACAGGTTTTTTTTTTCTTTTTTTTTCAGAGCTTTAAAGATAGCACTCTATTTCCTTTTAGCTTATGTGGTTTCTAATGATGAGGTTCCTGTAACTTTTACTCTTATTCTTCTATTAGTAATATGCTTCATTTCTTTGGATGCCCTTCAATTTTGTGTATAGCAGTTTGAATGTGATATGCCTAGGTTATTTTTATTTTTTCCTATTTGATGTGCTTTAAACTTTTTGGATTTGGAATTTGGTGCCCAAAATTACTTTTAGGAAATTATTGGCAAAATATTCTTTTATGAAACTAGATCTCTTTCTTTTTCAGTGATTCCAATCATGTATATTTTAGACCATTTGAGATTTTCCTATACTTCTTAATAATGGTCCTATACTATTTTTATTTTTACTCATTTTCCCTTTGCATTTCAGTGTGGGTAATTTATATTGAGCTATCTCTAAGTTTATTGCTTCTTTCCTTTGCCCTGTTCAGTCTACTAAGGAATCCATAGAAGGTGCTCTTCATCTCAGTTTACAGTTTTTCAATTGTACCATTTTCTTTTGATTCTTTGCTATAAATTCCATCTCTCTGCTGAAATCACCCACCTGACTTGCATGTTGCCTACTTTTTACATTAGGATCTTACTGTAGTAATAATAGCTGTTTTAAATGCCTTGTCCAATAGTTCAAGCATATTTGTCCTAGCCAGGTCTGGTTCCAGTGACTGTGTTTTCTCTTGACTTTTTGTGTGTGTCATAGCTTTTTATTGAAAGTCAGACATCTTATGTAGGAGAGCTATCAGTATGTAAATATTTTTTATGTTTAGAGATGTGAATGCCTTTTCTTTTCTTTTTTTTTTTTTTAAGTATTTATTTATTTGACAGAGATCACAAGTAGGTAGAGAGGCAGGCAGAGAGAGAGGGGGAAGCAGGCTCCCTGCTTAGCAGAGAGGCCAATGCGGAGCTCGATCCCAGGACCCCGAGGCCATGACCTGAGCCGAAGGCAAAGGCTTAACCCACTGAGCCACCCAGGCGCCCCGTGAATGCCTTTTTTACTGAGAGGCCTTTAGAGTTGGGGGCAAGGGTGAATTAATCTAGACAGGAGGTGAGCTGTGTGGGAGGTTTGTTATTGCTATGGTTATCCTGAGTGCACCACAGGCATCAAATTCCTCTAGTGGCATCTCCTGTTAAAGGTGAAGGTTGATTTGAGGTCTTTTTTTTTTTTTTTTCTTTTTTCAATTTCTATTTTTCCTTAGATCTTCACTTTTCCTTTGTGTTTGCCCTGAAAAGAATTTGTCTCCTGTACTCTTCAGCTATACTTTCCTATTACTTCTAACAAGGGAATTCTCTGATACCCATAGGAAACCTCAGTATTAACACAGGCACTTCACCCGGGCTGTCAGATGCATGCTTTTGCATGTTCTCTAACTAAAGCATGTGGTCCTAGTGAGTATTTCTGCTCCTCCCCCAGCTTTGTTTGTTTCTCCTCTTTACCCAGTGGCAGTCATTGCACCAATATCCCAAGGTAGTTACCTTTCTCCATGCAAATTAGAGTTTGTATTCTTTAGGGAAGAAAGTGGAGCTAAGTCTAGATAGAATTTCAGTAGTGGCTGCTGTTCCACTTTCCAAAACAGCAATATCTGGGAAATTTTCCAGGATTCTCTCTCATCCTCCCTATGAACGCCTGTGGATTCGTGGAAGGAAAGTGTGCCCAAGGATGTAAACCCTCCTATATACATCTGTGGCTTCCAGGGGCTTCAGACTCTTGCACTGATATAATTAGTTAATTGTAATTTGTTATGGTTTTAGCAATTCATTAAAGCATTTTAACTTCATACCAGCTTATCTGTTGCCCCTCAGCCTCTGCTCCAACTAAACAAATTCTTGGTTCCCGTTTCTCCCTGCAAATGCCAATCTCTTTCTAGGTGTAAAAGTGTCTATTTTCTGGATGAGCTAAACTTTCTGAGGGGTCCAACAAAAGTTGGTCATTTGAGTTGGTCTAGTGTTGTAAGTTTGAATGTTCTTTGCAGCTCTCCATATTTCTGAGCTGAAACTGGTATACAGTGTATTTTAATTAACTCATTCTTAGGCAAATATTTAGCAGCATCTAGACAGCACATCTAGATCTACCTGATGCAGCACATGCAATGATCTACCTGACAATCAGAATTATTCCTTTATGCCTTGAATGTAGATATCTTGTTATTTGGAGTTGTGCAATCAGAAATCGACCCTATTTTGTTTGAAAGCAGTTATGTTAATTTGGCTTATGAATTTTACAGAAGGAAAAGTAACTCATTGACATTGGTGTTTCCATAGTGTTTTTTTGGTGCGTTGTATTGTTCCTGTGACACAGTGTTTGTGCATCTACAACCCCCTTCAGGCAGAGTCTTTGAGAGAAGGCATGATGTCTCATCTACCATTGTTTTCCTATTGCCAAGCACAATATCTGGTACAGAGTGGGAACTCAATAAACACTTGCTTAATGCTGCTCGATATCTCTGGATCTCGCACAGTGAGTTGATGCACTTTATGAGAGTTCTTTGATTTCCCAGACAGCTGTATCTCAAGAGCTGACCAAAGTCTTCTTCCAATTGTTTGGCTTATATTAGCCAATAAAAAGCACACAATTCAGATATGCTCTGAGAAAGCCTGGGGCATGTGCCAACCTGATGTGTGGTGTTTTGAGGAGCCTTATTTCTTAGATGGGGAACTGGAAGCCACTAGACGATCTCCAGATTTAACTACTGTGTCCTGTATTTGCAGTATTTTTAATGCTAAATGAAAAATAGCATTTTAATTTGAACTCTTTAAGGCAAGAAGAGGCTTACTTAAGGGAACAAGTATACGCAGACGTGGAGGAGATGGAGGAACAGTGACTGCCTTCATTACGAGTGTGCAGTTCAGCAGAAATGATGCTCTGGGTGAATCTTAAATAGTCTGGCAAAGTGAAATCCCCTCAGCTCATCTGTGAAGTCAGTGAATATGGTAATCTGTGTGTGACAGAAGCCTCCACAGCTGCTTCTCAGCAGTGCAATCTGATGGGGGAATTTGTTTTTGTTATAAGGTTCACTGGACTCTCCGTAAGGCATGAAAGAGAAAAGTTTGACCCTCATTTGCAACAAGTAACTCTTTGGATGCCAATTTCTGCTGCTTTAGGGTCTTGATTTATGTGCAAGGAATAGATAGTGGGTTTGACTGGAAGGATAAAATTGATTATCATCTAGCCCTCTGGTCTCCCCACCTTCTTCCTTTCACCACTGCCCCTGCCCATATCATATATTCACAATACACTTAAGTTGCTCATTTCAACATCTCTGTAGAGGATTTAAGGATTCTGACTTGGCAGGTCAGATCCCATGTATCTTGTTGCTGGTCCTACATTGCTGTTGTACCAAAGGAGGTAGGAGGGTGTCGTAGAAAGAGAAGATAGACCAGGAGCTTTAAAGCCAGCTAGGGCTGGGTTCAAATCTGGACTCTGCTATTTTCTAGTTTCATGATCTTGGTCAAGTGATACAGTCTTTCTGACTCTCAGTCTCATATCTATAATGTAGGGATAGAAGCACTAAACTCATAGAATTCTTAAGAGGATAAAATAATGTGTGTATGATGTGTGATGAGGATAAAAATTTTGTGTAATGTATTTGGTTCAAAAAAAGGGGGGATTTAATAGATGGTAGTCATTATTACTAATATCACTATTGCTTATTTTTATCCCTGGCTCATGAATTTGCTTTCAGCTGTTTTCCAATGCCCTTACCCATAGACTCAGCCACACATGTCGAACTCCTCCTCCTGGTCAAATCCTTCCTTTGGCAAGGTCCCTTAACTTATAGATGTGTAGAGTCTTGCTTGGTCCTTTCTTATAGCCTGAGCCCGTGGCAGGCTTTGACTCCTAACCCATGTTGCAGACCCTCCCTGCAGGAGGATTAGATAGCTCTATCTCCTCGAGTGCATGTGTGGCCATGTGATTTACCTGGACCAGTGAAATATAAGCAAAAGTGATGTGTTACTGCCAGGCAGAGCCTTTAACCTGTGGGTGATCATTTTTTTCCATCTCTCCAGTGACAGAGACACATAGAGATGGATCTTCTCAAGGCTTGGGTCCTTGAGAAGCTGTGATGAACAGGGCCTGGTGACCATGATAGAAGGAATGTGAGTAAGAAGTAACTTTTCTGTTGTAAGCCAAGAGGTTTTTGATTTGTTACTGCAGTATAACCTGGCCCATCCTAAGTGCTTTGAGCCTTATCCTTCAATTCTAGCTCCAGTTAGATGTCTCTATAACTGCCAGCAGCTCCATCAATCTGTGTGGATCTTTGGTCCCTGTCAAGTTGTTCTGCCCATCCAATGGCTGTCAGAGGGTGTGTAAGGCCACAAGCCAATGCTTCTGCTCAATCTGTCTTTTCTTCCCACTTATCATACTCTGAATCTAGCCTGCTAAAACCTGTTCCAAACCTCAAACTGAATTGCACACAGGTATAAAGAAAGATGGGGCTGTGAAGGGGTGAAGGGTGGCTCTGGGATTCTTCAATTCTTCTACTCTCCTTGCATTTCCTGTCTCTGATTCTTTTTGCCTGCTGCTCAAACTTGACATGCACTGCAGTTCCCCACAGACAGGCTGGGGCTACAAATAGGTAGGCTGGTTCTGGGGCTGCTAGACTGAAGCCGCATTACTAGTCTTGGGCCACTTGTCCTCCTTCCAACTATACTGCTCATGGTGAGCAGGGACTGTGTCTGTCTGTCCTTGTCTGCCTCTAGAGCTGTCTGTCTGTTTTCCTCAGCAATGCAGGTCCCCTCATCTCCATATGTATCCTTAATCATGCTTCCAGGTCCCAGCACTATGGTCGGGAGACATGAGCAGGTGTTGTCCTACTGGTTAGTTTCAGTGTGGTCTGCCTTGCATCTCTCGATGCCACATTGAACTTCTGTCCTGTCCCTGAATGCCTCCTTGGCATTTTCCCTGGACTCAGGATCCTTCCAGGGTAAAGCCCACTCCCCTTTGCAGTCTCAAGGATTATAACCAGGACTCAGAGCTGAACTCTTTGGCCTGAGCCCCGTCACTTTGATGTCAATTAATTATTAGTGGCTACAAAGAACAGAAACCATCTTCAATAAAAAAAGGGTTTACTGTGAAGCTAAACAAGTTCTTGGAACTAGAAAAGGAAGGTCATTGGAAACCAAGGGAACTCTTAGGACCAGCTATGGTCTTGGTATCAGCCTCTCATGACCCTCATGGTTTCTGTGATAGGATCTTGATGTTTCAGCCACAGATTGTTGTAGAACAAAATACTGCAAAGTGCATCGGCCTGAAACAGTGAGAATATCTTATCTCTCATGATTCTGTGATTGGCCAGGTACTTCCTCTGCTTTAAGTAGTGTCAGCTAGTGCCCTGGGTTGGCTGGAATTTCCAAAATGTAGCCCTACTTCTTGAATGGCAGTTAGTGCTGGCTGGGACTAATGGCCAGGCCTTTGGTTCTTCTCTGTGTGCTACTGCTTTTTATCTTAAATGGTTATCCATATGCTATTTCATGGGGGTACCCTCATTAGCTGCTACCTGAGCTAAGGAGCCTTCCAGGACTTGACTTACATCTATTGCAGTGTGAGTGCTCCAAGAGGGACAAGGAGCCAGGATTTCTGCTTTTAGTACCTGTCGTTTTGTCATTGATTGCCTGAGCAGACAGGTGCTGTTCCACATTTTACCT